>NC_056442.1:50305862-50345862 GCF_018296145.1 Oncorhynchus tshawytscha | reverse complement strand
ACAGCTGTCAGCCAATCAGCTTTCAGGGCTCGAACCACCCAGTTTATAATGTAAAATAAAACGCGTCTCATAAGAAACACATCATGGTCTCTCTCCCTTTCTCACACTGGCTGTCTTCTACCCTTCATACTGTATCCACACACACACACACTGATGAGTCAAGTCCCTATCAGTTCCCTGAGGCAGCTTCAGTGACTACAGCCCATGTCCTCGTCAGTGTAGCCTGAAGGGTTAAATCACCCATTTGCATATTTTATACTATTTATCTAGCGTCAGTTAGGACAGATATTAACTACGTCTTTCCATATCATCATTGGAGAGCAGCCGTTGATGAGGAAGCTGGAGGAAAGGGCAATAGTTCCTTTATAGAACAAAAAAATATATATATATATATATGTATGTATACAGTACCAGTCAAAAGTTTGGACACACCTACTGATTCAAGGGTTGTTCTTTCTTTTTTAATGATTTTCTACATTGGAGAATAATAGTGAAGACATCAAAACTATGAAATAACACATATGGAATCATGTAGTAACTAAAAAAGTGTTAAACAAATCAAAATATATTTGAGATTTGAGATTCTTCAAATTCTTAGCCACCGTTTGCCTTGATGACAGCTTTGCACACTTTTGGCATTCTCTCAACCAGCTTCACCAGGAATGCTTTTCCAACGGTCTTGGAGGAGTTACCACTTGTTGGCTGCTTTTCCTTCACTCTGCAGTCCAACTCATCCCAAACTATCTCAATTGGGGTCAGGTCGGGTGATTGTGGAGGCCAGGTCACTGACGCAGCACTCCATCATTCTCCTTCTTGGTCAAATAGCCCTTACTCAGGCTGGAGGTGTGTTTTGGGTCATTGTCCGGTTGAAAAACAAATGATAGACCCACTAAGCGCAAACCAGATCGGATGGCGTATCACTGCAGAATGCTGTTGTAGCCATGCTGGTTAAGTGTGCCTTGAATTCTAAATAAATCACTGACAGTGTCACCAGCAAAGCACCCCCAGACCATCACACCTCCTCCTCCATGCTTCATGGTGGGAACCACACATACAGAGATCATCCATTCACCTACTCTGCGAATCACAAAGACATGGTAGTTGGAACCAAAAATCTCAAATTTGGACTCATCAGACCAAACAACAGATTTCCACCGGTAAAATATCCATTGCTCGTGTTTCTTGGCCCAAGCAAGTCTCTTCTTCTGATTGGTGTCCTCTAGCAGTGGTTTCTTTGCAGCAAATCGACCATGAAGGCCTGATTCACGCAGCCTCCTCTGAACAGTTGATGTTGAGATGTGTCTGTTAATTGAACTCCACAAAGCATTTATTTAGGCTGCAATTTCTGAGGCTGGTAACTAATGAACTTATCCTCCTCTGCAGCAGAGGTAACTCTGGGTCTTCCTTTCCTGTGGCGGTCCTCATGAGAGACAGTTAACTCTAATGAACTTATCCTCCTCTGCAGCAGAGGTAACTCTGGGTCTTCCTTTCCTGTGGCGGTCCTCATGAGAGACAGTTAACTCTAATGAACTTATCCTCCTCTGCAGCAGAGGTAACTCTGGGTCTTCCTTTCCTGTGGCGGTCCTCATGAGAGATAGTTAACTCTAATGAACTTATCCTCCTCTGCAGCAGAGGTAACTCTGGGTCTTCCTTTCCTGTGGCGGTCCTCATGAGAGATAGTTAACTCTAATGAATTTATCCTCTGCAGCAGAGGTAACTCTGGGTCTTCCTTTCCTGTGGCGGTCCTCATGAGAGCCAGTTTCATCAAAGCACTGGATGGTTTCTGCGACTGCACTTGTCAAGAACTTTGGAAGTTTCTTCATGTCTTAAAGTAATGATGGACTGTCGTTCCTCTTTGCTTATTTGAGCTGTTCCTGCCATAATATGGACTTGCTATTTTACCAAATAGGGCTATCTTCTGTATACCACCCCTACCTTGTCACAACACAACTGATTGTGTCTCAAACACATTAAAAAGGAAATAAAGTCCACAAATTAACTTTTAACAAGGCACACCTGTTAATTGAAATGCATTCCAGGTGACTACCTCATGAAGTTGGTTGAGAGAATGCCAAGAGTGTAAAGCTGTCAAGGCAACGGGTGGCTAATTGTAAAATAAAAAAAAGTGGTAACACTTGTTTTGGTTACTACATGATTCCATATGTGTTATTTCATAGTGTTGATGTCTTCACTATTATTCTACAATTTAGAAAATTATTTTTTTTGAAATAAAGAAAACCCCTGGAATGAGTAGTGGCTTCCATCTTTTGACTGGTACTGTATTTTTATATATATATATATATATATATATATATATATGGATAAACCTGTATATGAAGACATTTATAGAAGTAGTTGATTGATTTAAAGAAATCGAAACATTAAGCCAAAGCTATAAGTTAGTGTTGTCTATAGTGTTGTTAAGCCAAAGCTATAAGTTAGTGTTGTCTATAGTGTTGTTAAGCCAAAGCTATAAGTTAGTGTTGTCTATAGTGTTGTTTCAGAGTCTTGTGAGAACATTCCGCCAGCAGACCAAGTCATCTGAGTCATGTAAAATGTGTTATTAGAAAGAACACATTAACTCAAGTTTATGGATGATAAATTATGGATCTCAATAAACTGCATGTTAAATGTTTCAGTAGTTGCATGTTAAATGTTAAGCATCGCCTCCTTTGTCATGAATATGTTTTGTGGTGTTTGGTGGGAATCCATCTTGGAAATGTCGAGATGTAAATATTATTTATATATTTGAATGTATCCTTCATGTTTACAAGGAGCCGAGCTACAGAAGAGACATGTTTTTCATTCTTGTATACGAACACACATCATGTTGTAAATAAAATTGCTGTGATCAATGGAGATTCCTGTCTTTGTCTTGTTCGGACCTGTCTGTGTGTCCTGTTCCACTGTCACTCCATCCTGTCTGTGTGTTGTGTTCCACTGTCACTCCATCCTGTTCTACTGTCACTCCATCCTGTCTGTGTGTGTTGTGTTCCACTGTCACTCCATCCTGTCTGTGTGTCCTGTTCCACTGTCACTCCATCCTGTTCCACTGTCACTCCATCCTGTCTGTGTGTTGTGTTCCACTGTCACTCCATCCTGTGTGTTGTGTTCTACTGTCACTCCATCCTGTCTGTGTGTGTTGTGTTCCACTGTCACTCCATCCTGTCTGTGTGTCCTGTTCCACTGTCACTCCATCCTGTTCCACTGTCACTCCATCCTGTCTGTGTGTCCTGTTCCACTGTCACTCCATCCTGTCTGTGTGTTGTGTTCCACTGTCACTCCATCCTGTCTGTGTGTTGTGTTCTGCTGTCACTCCATCCTGTCTGTGTGTTGTGTTCCACTGTCACTCCATCCTGTCTGTGTGTTGTGTTCCTGTCACTCCATCCTGTTCTACTGTCACTCCATCCTGTCTGTGTGTGTGTGTGTGTTCCACTGTCACTCCATCCTGTTCCACTGTCACTCCATCCTGTCTGTGTGTGTTCCACTGTCACTCCATCCTGTCTGTGTGTTGTGTTCCACTGTCACTCCATCCTGTCTGTGTGTTGTGTTCTGCTGTCACTCCATCCTGTCTGTGTGTTGTGTTCTGCTGTCACTCCATCCTGTCTGTGTGTTGTGTTCTGCTGTCACTCCATCCTGTCTGCTGTCACTCCATCCTGTTCCACTGTCACTCCATCCTGTCTGCTGTCACTCCATCCTGTTCCACTGTCACTCCATCCTGTCTGTATGTTGTGTTCCACTGTCACTCCATCCTGTCTGTATGTTGTGTTCCACTGTCACTCCATCCTGTCTGTATGATGTGTCACACAGTCTGGGTGGGAATTCTAGAACAATAACAGTTGTCGTTCTGGGGACATAACGTGATTGAGGAATTGATTGGGATTGTGTGCATTCTGTGAGCAGTGTGCGTGAGAGAGAGAGAGCATTTTGCATGTGTGTGTGTGTGTGTGATGGTGGGGCTGGTTTTCCAGAAGGTAAGGAGGGAATGTGGGAGGGTCATTCCTCTGTGTCTCTCTACCAGGGTTCCATAGAGATGTAGAACCTCTTCTCCCCTGCAGGGAGGGAATTAGCATGGAGAAACAGACCCGCTCACCAGGACTGGACCTGCTGGACCCCCCAGATACACACACACACAGCAGACAGTGCCTTGCTGCCTGCCACTCCCAGATACACACACACACACAGCAGACAGTACCTTGCTGCCTGCCACTCCCAGATACACACACACACACAGCAGACAGTGCCTTGCTGCCTGCCACTCCCAGATACACACACACACAGCAGACAGTGCCTTGCTGCCTGCCACTCCCAGATACACACACACAGCAGACAGTGCCTTGCTGCCTGCCACTCCCAGATACACACACAGCAGACAGTGCCTTGCTGCCTGCCACTCCCAGATACACACAGCAGACAGTGTCTTGCTGCCTGCCACTCCCAGATACACACAGCAGACAGTGTCTTGCTGCCTGCCACTCCCAGATACACACAGCAGACAGTGCCTTGCTGCCTGCCACTCCCAGATACACACAGCAGACAGTGTCTTGCTGCCTGCCACTCCCAGATACACACAGCAGACAGTGCCTTGCTGCCTGCCACTCCCAGATACACAGAGACAAAGTGTCGAAAGCATTCCACAGGGATGCTGGCCCATGTTGACTCCAATGCTTCCCACAGTTGTGTCAAGTTGGCTGAATGTCCTTTGGGTGGTGGATCATTCTTGATACACACGGGAAACTGTTGAGCGTGAAAAACCCAGCAGCGTTGCAGTTCTTGACACAAACCGGTGTGCCTGGCACTTATTACCATACCCCGTTCAAAGGCACTTAAATCTTTTTGTCTTGCCCATTGACCCTCTGAATGACACACACACACACAATCTGTGTCTCAAGGCTTAAAAATCCTCCTTTAACCTGTCTCCTCCCCTTCATCTGCACTAGGGATGGGCAACTTCGATGGGGGGTGGGGCCACATCGGAACTCAATAATGAGGGGCCACATTTTAGCTTCCCCCCCTCTGCTCGTGACAGTGAAGAGAAAATTGAAGTTTTAAAGTTAATTTCCTGCAATTGTACACATTTTGCCATGGGGCGGAGAGAAAACGTTGCAGTTTTAAATCAAGTTTGCTGCAATTCTATTGCCGTAGGATGGAGGCAAATCTTTTCTGTTTTTAATATGGTAACTGACGACCAATGGGCCCCACCCCGGTCAGTAATTGGACCATAGCTGGCCGCTAGACTAACTTAACCATGTAAAAACATTTAGCTGACATGGGTTTAATTGAGTGACTGCTGATGCACAACCACATTTCGAAAATGCACCTTGCGTATTCTATGATTCTAACCCTCAACAGTAAGTTGAGACCCCCCCCACCAAAAAAAAACATGTATTTATTTTTTGTGAAATTGATTTGTGGGCCTAGTTGCCCATCCCCGATCTACACTGATTTGAAGTGGATTTCACAAGTGACATCAATAAGGGGTCATAGCTTTCACCTGGGTTCACCTGGGTTCACCTGGATTCACCTGGTCAGTCTGTCAGGGAAATAACTGGTGTTCTTAATGTTTTGGACACTCAGTGCCTTCAGAAGGTATTTCACACCCCTTGACTTTAACAGAATTGTATCGTGTTACAGCCTACATTTAAAATGGATTACATTTAGATTTGGTGTCACTGGCCTACACACAATACCCCATAATGTCAGAGTGGAATTATGTTTTTCTATATTTTTCTAATTAATTAACAATGAAAAGCTGAAATGTCTTGAGTCAATAAGTATTCAACCCCTTTGTTATGGCAAGTAAAAATGTGCTTAAGTACAGCAAGACCCAGCAAGACCCTTTGACTTTTTCCACAACTTGTTTGTTACAGCCTTGTTCTAACATGGATTCAATTGTTTTTTTCCCTCATCAATCTACACACTATATCCCATAATGACAACCCAATATCCCATAATGACATCACAATATCCCATAATGACATCACAATATCCCATAATGACATCACAATATCCCATAATGACATCCCAATATCCCATAATGACATCACAATATCCCATAATGACATCACAATATACCATAATGACATCACAATATCCCATAATGACAAAGCAAAACCAGGTTTTTAGAAACGTGTGTACATTTATAAAAAATAAATAACTGAAATATCACATTTACATAAGTATTCAAACGCTTTACTCAGTACTTTGTTGAAGCACCTTTGGCAGCAATTACAGCCTCGAGTCTTTTTGGGTATGACGATACAGGCTTGGTACACCTGTATTTGGGGAATTTCTTCCATACTTCTCTGCAGATCTTCTCTAGTTCTGTCAGGTTGGATGGGGAGCGTCGCTATTTTCAGGTCTCTCCAGAGATGTTAGATCGGGTTAATGTCTGGGCTCTGGCTGGGCCACTCAAGGACATTCAGAGACTTGTCCTGAAGCCACTACTGCGTTGTCTTGGCTGTGTGCTTAGGGTTGTTGTCCTGTTGGAAGGTGAACCTTCGGCCCAGTCTTAGGTCCTGAGCGCCCTGGAGCAGGTTTTCATCTATCCCTCGATCCTGACTTGTCTACCAGTCCCTGTCACTGAAAAACAACCGCACATCATGATTCTGCCACCACCATGCTTCACCGTAGGGATGGTACCAGGTTTCCTCCTGATTTAACACTTGGCATTCAGGCCAAAGAGTTCAATCTTGGTTTCATCAGACCAGAGAATCTTGTTTCTCATGGTCTGAGAGACCTTAAGGTGCCTTTTGGCAAACTCCAAGTGGGCTGTCATGTGCCTTTTACTGAGGAGTGGCTCCCGTCTTGCCACTCTAACATAAAGGCTGATTGGTGGAGTGCTGCAGAACCTTTCTGGAAGGTTCTCCCATCTCCCCAGAAGAACTCTGGAGCTCTGTCAGAGTGACTATCAGGTTCTTGGTCAGCTCCCTCCCCCGATTGCTCAGTTTGGCCGGGGGGCCAGCTCTAGGAAGAGACTTGGTGGCTCCAAAATTCTTCCATTTAAGAAAGATGGAGGCCACTATGTTCTTGGGGGCCTTCAATGCTACAGAAATGTTTTGGTACCCTTCCCCAGATCTGTGCCTCAACACAATCCTGTCTCTACAGACAATTCCTTTGACCTCATGGCTTGGTTTTTGCTCTGACATTCACTGTCAACTGTGTGACCTTATATAGACAGGTGTGTGCCTTTCCACATCATGTCCAATCAATTGAATTTACCACAGGTGGTCTCCAATCAAGTTGTAGAAACATCTCAAGGATGATCAATGGAAACAGGATGCACCTGAGCTCAATTTCGAGTCTCATTACAAAGGGTCTGAATACTTATGTAAACAAGGTATTTATGTATTGTGTGTAGATTGATGAGGATTTTTATTTATTTAATCCATTTTAGAATAAGGTTGTAACATGACAATGTGGAAAAAGTGAAGGGGTCTGAATACTTTTCGAATTCACTGTAAATTGCATGGACTCACTCTGTGTGCAATAATATAGAAGTGTTTAACATGACACAACATATTCACTGAGTACCACTCTTCATATGTTCAAGCATGGTGGTGTCTGCACGATGTTATGGGTATGCTTGTCATCGGCAAGGACTAGGGAGTTTTTTAGGATAAAAAGAAACGGAATAGAGCTAAACACAGGTAAATTCCTAGATGAAAGCCTGGTTTAGTCTGCTTTCAAACAGACACTGGGAGACAAATTCACTTTTCAGCAGGACGAAAACCTAAAACACAAGGCCAAATATTCACTGGAGTTGCTTAGATGGGTGAGAGAGAAAAAATGTATGTTGTCCATTTTGAATTTAGGCTGTAACAACAACGTGGAATAAGTCAAGGGTTAAGAATACTTTCTGAAGGCACTGATCTACACACAATCACTTTCAAAGAGTGTGTGTGTGTGTGTGTGTGTGTGTGTGTGTGTGTGTGTGTGTGTGTGTGTGTGTGTGTGTGTGTGTGTGTGTGTGTGTGTGCGCGTGTTTGACTGTCCTGAGGAAGAAGAGGATGATGATGAAGAGAGTCTCTTAGTCTGTCCATCAGGCTATTTCTGCCTGCTGCCATTTCTCTGATTAGATTATAGGGAAACGGAAACCCAACCTCTTTCCCCTCCACCATCCTCCTACGCCCTGAGAGACAGAGCAGCTACCGCTTAACAGAGACCGAGAGGGAGGAGAGAGAATTAAAGAGAAGGGGATGTAGAGGGTGGAGGAGAGAAAGAGGTTAGAGATGGAGGGGAACATATTGGGACTTCGGGGAGAACATGAAAGTGGGAAATCGAGAGTGTGTGAAAGAGATGGAGAGGATATCTTATGGATTGAAGTAGAGTTTAAGCTACTGAGGATGTACCTTCACAGTTCAACTCTACTTCACACACACACGCCCACTGTATTCTCCATACATGCACATTCCTCCAAACACAACCACACACAACCACAGAAGAAGAAAAAAACACTCGCATACAACCACACTCACACGCAAACACAACCACACACAAAACACAACCACACACAAAACACAACCACACACAAAACACAACCACACACAAAACACAACCACACTCACACGCAAACACAACCACACACAAAACACAACCACACACAAAACACAACCACACTCACACGCAAACACAACCACACACAAAACACAACCACACACAAAACACAACCACACTCACACGCAAACACAACCACACACAAAACACAACCACACACAAAACACAACCACACTCACACGCAAACACAACCACACACAAAACACAACCACACACGCAAACACAACCACACACAAAACACAACCACACACAAAACACAACCACACTCACACGCAAACACAACCACACACAAAACACAACCACACACAAAACACAACCACACACAAAACACAACCACACTCACACGCAAACACAACCACACACAAACACAAGCCCACTCACACACAAACACAACCACACTCACACGCAAACACAACCACACTCACACGCAAACACAACCACACACAAACACAACCACACACAAAACACAACCACACACAAAACACAACCACACTCACACGCAAACACAACCACACACAAACACAACCACACACAAAACACAACCACACTCACACGCAAACACAACCACACACAAACACAACCACACTCACACGCAAACACAACCACACACAAACACAACCACACACACGCAAACACAACCACACACAAACACAACCACACTCACACGCAAACACAACCACACACAAACACAACCACACTCACACGCAAACACAACCACACACAAACACAACCACACACAAACACAACCACACACAAAACACAACCACACGCAAACACAACCACACACAATACACAACCACACTCACACGCAAACACAACCACACACAAACACAACCACACTCACACGCAAACACAACCACACACAAAACACAACCACACTCACACGCAAACACAACCACACACAAACACAACCACACTCACACGCAAACATTAACCACACACAAACACAACCACACTCTCACACACAAACACAAACCCACTCACACACAAACACAACCACACACAAAACACAACCACACTCTCACACACAAACACAACCACACACACAAACATTAACCACACACGAACACAACCACACAGGTAGACTACAGGTAACCAGATTGTTGCATTATGCAAAGTCTACCTTGATGCTTCATCTCTTTATTACACTCTAAGAAAAAAGATTCCAACTGGGTTCTTCAGCTGTCCCCCTAGGACAGTGTTTCCCAAACTTTTTATAGGCCTGTACTGTTGGGGAATAATCAGAATTAGTTGGTAACATAGGTAAGATGTTTTAGTGTTCATCATGTGTTTGTAAGTTACTTCTCATCAGAATGTTATTTTTGTATAATACTGTGGCGGGGTTGCAGTATCTGTTCTATGTCAAGACTAAGTTGCTTGGGCCGGGGAGAGGTCAAGCGTGTATCTCTTGGCTCCACAATGTCTGTGTGCCAGTCAGTGTGTCGCTGTGATCTTGTCAAGATAGGATGGATTTGATATATGCCTGTTGATATGGAGGATTGGTTTATGGTTCTGGGTTTTAGTAAGGAGACAAAGCTGAACGATTTATTATGTCTATGCTGTCTGACTATGTGTGTTCTTTGCTATTAAAGGATCTCAGTTGCAATGTGGAAGGGACTCTCAGATAATTCATTGATAGACACTGAATTGATCTGAGAGTCACAGGGTTGTGATAGAGCTCATATAATTAAAGATGGACTTTGATAACTAACTCTGATTTGTGTGTGGTTTGCTCTCATGATTTGGTAAGTACCCCTTCAAACATTCAACCTCCAGCTGCGTACCCCCTCTAGCACCAGGGTCAGCGCACTCTCAAATGTTGTTTTTTGACATCATTGTAAGCCTGCCACACACACACACACACACACTATATGATACATTTATCAAACATAAGAATGAGTTTGAGTTTTTGTCACAACCCGGCTTGTGGGAAGTGACAAAGACCTCTTATAGGACCAGGGCACAGATACAAATATAATAATGTTGCTCTTTTTGTAACCATTTTACATATAAAACCTTATTTGTTCATTGGAAATGGTGAATAACTCACCACAGGTTAATGAGAAGGGTGTGCTTGAAAGGATGCACATAACTCTGCAATGTTGGGTTGTATTGGAGAGAGTCTCCATTTTAAATCATTTTCCACACACAGTCTGTGCCTGTATTTAGTTTTCATGCTAGTGAGGGCCGAGAATCCACTCTCACATAGATACGCGGTTGCAAAGGGCATCAGTGTCTTAACAGCGCGATTTGCCAAGACACAGTCTGCTTTGATGGTTTCTAGCAGTGGCTTCTGAATCAATTCAATTTTCACAGAACTGCTTGTTGCAATTTCGACGAGGCTCTCTTGTTCAGATATCAGTAAGTGGACTGGAGGCAGGGTACGAAAGGGATAACGAATCCAGTTGTTTGTGTCATCCGTTTCAGGAAAGTAATTCAAATCAAATCAAATCAAATCAAATTTTATTTGTCACAAACACATGGTTAGCAGATGTTAATGCGAGTGTAGCGAAATGCTTGTGCTTCTAGTTCCGACAATGCAGTAATAACGAGCAAGTAATCTAACTAACAATTCCAAAAAAAACTACTGTCATACACAGTGTAAGGGGATAAAGAATATGTACATAAGGATATATGAATGAGTGATGGTACAGAGCAGCATAGGCAAGATACAGTAGATGATATTGAGTACAGTATATACATATGAGATAAGTATGTAAACCAAGTGGCATAGTTAAAGTGGCTAGTGATACATGTATTACATAAGGATGTAGTCGATGATATAGAGTACAGTATCAACGTATGCATATGAGATGAACAATGTAGGGTAAGTAACATTATATAAGGTAGCATTGTTTAAAGTGGCTAGTGATATATTTACATCATTTCCCATCAATTCCCATGATTAAAGTGGCTGGAGTAGAGTCAGTGTCATTGACAGTGTGTTGGCAGTAGCCACTCAATGTTAGTGGTGGCTGTTTAACAGTCTGATGGCCTTGAGATAGAAGCTGTTTTTCAGTCTCTCGGTCCCAGCTTTGATGCACCTGTACTGACCTCGCCTTCTGGATGGCAGCGGGGTGAACAGGCAGTGGCTCGGGTGGTTGATGTCCTTGATGATCTTTATGGCCTTCCTGTAGCATCGGGTGGTGTAGGTGTCCTGGAGGGCAGGTAGTTTGCCCCCGGTGATGCATTGTGCAGACCTCACTACCCTCTGGAGAGCCTTACGGTTGAGGGCGGTGCAGTTGCCATACCAGGCGGTGATACAGCCCGCCAGGATGCTCTCGATTGTGCATCTGTAGAAGTTTGTGAGTGCTTTTGGTGACAAGCCAAATTTCTTCAGCCTCCTGAGGTTGAAGAGGCGCTGCTGCGCCTTCCTCACGATGCTGTCTGTGTGAGTGGACCAATTCAGTTTGTCTGTGATGTGTATGCCGAGGAACTTAAAACTTGCTACCCTCTCCACTACTGTTCCATCGATGTGGATGGGGGGTGTTCCCTCTGCTGTTTCCTGAAGTCCACAATCATCTCCTTAGTTTTGTTGACGTTGAGTGTGAGGTTATTTTCCTGACACCACACTCCGAGGCCCTCACCTCCTCCCTGTAGGCCGTCTCGTCGTTGTTGGTAATCAAGCCTACCACTGTTGTGTCGTCCGCAAACTTGATGATTGAGTTGAGGCGTGCATGGCCACGCAGTCGTGGGTGAACAGGGAGTACAGGAGAGGGCTCAGAACGCACCCTTGTGGGACCCCAGTGTTGAGGATCAGCGGGGAGGAGATGTTGTTGCCTACCCTCACCACCTGGGGGCGGCCCGTCAGGAAGTCCAGTACCCAGTTGCACAGGGCGGGGTCGAGACCCAGGGTCTCGAGCTTGATGACGAGCTTGGAGGGTACTATGGTGTTGAATGCCGAGCTGTAGTCGATGAACAGCATTCTCACATAGGTATTCCTCTTGTCCAGATGGGTTAGGGTAGTGTGCAGTGTGTTTGAGATTGCATCGTCTGTGGACCTATTTGGGCGGTAAGCAAATTGGAGTGGGTCAAGGGTGTCAGGTAGGGTGGAGGTGATATGGTCCTTGACTAGTCTCTCAAAGCACTTCATGATGACGGATGTGAGTGCTACGGGCGGTAGTCGTTTAGCTCAGTTACCTTAGCTTTCTTGGGAACAGGAACAATGGTGGCCCTCTTGAAGCATGTGGGAACAGCAGACTGGTATAGGGATTGATTGAATATGTCCGTAAACACACCGGCCAGCTGGTCTGCGCATGCTCTGAGGGCGCGGCTGGGGATGCCGTCTGGGCCTGCAGCCTTGCGAGGGTTAACACGTTTAAATGTCTTACTCACTTCGGCTGCAGTGAAGGAGAGACCGCATGTTTCCGTTGCAGACGTGTCAGTGGCACTGTATTGTCCTCAAAGCGGGCAAAAAGTTATTTAGTCTGCCTGGGAGCAAGACATCCTGGTCCGTGACTGGGCTGGGTTTCTTCCTGTAGTCCGTGATTGACTGTAGACCCTGCCACATACCTCTTGTGTCTGAGCCGTTGAATTGAGATTCTACTTTGTCTCTGTACTGGCGCTTAGCTTGTTTGATAGCCTTGCGGAGGGAATAGCTGCACTGTTTGTATTCAGTCATGTTACCAGACACCTTGCCCTGATTAAAAGCAGTGGTTCGTGCCTTCAGTTTCACACGAATGCTGCCATCAATCCACGGTTTCTGGTTAGGGAATGTTTTAATCGTTGCTATGGGAACGACATCTTCAACGCACGTTCTAATGAACTCGCACACCGTATCAGCGTATTCGTCAATGTTGTTGTCTGACGCAATACGAAACATCTCCCAGTCCACGTGATGGAAGCAGTCTTGGAGTGTGGAGTCAGCTTGGTCGGACCAGCGTTGGACAGACCTCAGCGTGGGAGCTTCTTGTTTTAGTTTCTGTCTGTAGGCAGGGATCAACAAAATGGAGTCGTGGTCAGCTTTTCCGAAAGGGGGCGGGGCAGGGCCTTATATGCGTCGCGGAAGTTAGAGTAACAATGATCCAGGGTCTTTCCACCCTGGTTGCGCAATCGATATGCTGATAAAATTTAGGGAGTCTTGTTTTCAGATTAGCCTTGTTAAAATCCCCAGCTACAATGAATGCAGCCTCCGGATAAATCGTTTCCAGTTTGCAGAGAGTTAAATAAAGTTCGTTCAGAGCCATCGATGTGTCTGCTTGGGGGATATATACGGCTGTGATTATAATCGAAGAGAATTCTCTTGGTAGATAATGCGGTCTACATTTGATTGTGAGGAATTCTAAATCAGGTGAACAGAAGGATTTGAGTTCCTGTATGTTTCTTTCATCACACCATGTCACGTTGGCCATGAGGCATACGCCCCCGCCCGTCTTCTTACCAGAAAGATGTTTGTTTCTGTCGGCGCGATGCGTGGAGAAACCCGCTGGCTTCGGATTGCGTCTCTCCAGTTAGCCATGTTTCCGTGAAGCAAAGAACGTTACAGTCTCTGATGTCCCTCTGGAATGCTACCCTTGCTCGGATTTCATCAACCTTGTTGTCAAGAGACTGGACATTGGCAAGAAGAATGCTAGGGAGTGGTGCACGATGTGCCCGTCTCCGGAGTCTGACCAGAAGACCGCTTCGTTTCCCTCTTTTTCTGAGTCGTTTTTTTTTTGGTCGCTGCATGTGATCCACTCGGTTACACTGGTTGTAAGGCAGAACACAGGATCCGCATCGCGAAAAACATATTCTTGGTCGTACTGATGGTGAGTTGACGCTGATCTTATATTCAGTAGTTCTTCTCGGCTGTATGTAAAGAAACCTAAGATGACCTGGGGTACTAGTGTAAGAAATAACACGTAAAAAAACAAAAAACTGCATAGTTTCCTAGGAACGCGAAGCGAGGCGGCCATCTCTGTCGGCGCCGGAAGTACATTGTGCACCCAACTCACTCGGGTGCTTTGCTATATCACATTTTTTAAAAACCTTTTTTACAATGTTGGCCACGGAACAGTGGGTTAACTGCCTTGTTCAGGGGCAGAACGCCAGATTTTTACTTTGTCATCTCGGGGATTCAATCTAGCAACCTTTCGTTTACTGGCCCAACGTTCTAACCACTAGGCTACTTGCCGCCCCATTTGACATTGTCCATAAGCTTGAGTTAATTTGCACACAAAAAATCATACAATGATCTGTGTTGTCCTTGTTAATGCAGACAGAGAAGCGCTCCAACTTCTTAATCATAGCCTCAATTCTGTCCCGCACATTTAATATAGTTGCGGAGATTCCCTGTAATCCTAGATTCGGATCATTCAGGTGGAATGAACAACTATCTGAGCAGCTAACCGATCACTGCAGCTGTATAGTCCATCTGTAAATAGCCCACCCAATCTACCTACCTCATCCCCATACTGTTTTTATTTTATTTACTTTTCTGCTATTTTGCACACCAGTATCTCTACTTGCACATCACCATCTGCTCATTTATCACTCCAGTGTTAATCGTCTTAATTATTCTCTCCTATGGCCTATTTATTGCCTACCTCCTCATGCCTTTTGAACACACTGTATATAGACTTTATTTTCTCTACTGTGTCATTGACTTGTTTGTGTTATTGGCTTGTATATTGTTTACTCCATGTGTAACTCTGTGTTGTTGCCTGTGTCACACTGCTTTGCTTTATCCTGGCCAGGTCGCAGTTGCAAATGAGAACTTGTTCTCAACTAGCCCACCTGGTTAAATAAAGGTGAAATCCATTTTTTTTAAATAAAAACATCACCCAGATAGGCCAGTCGTGTGAGAAACTCATCATCATCAAGCGGTCAGACAAGTGAAAATGATGGTCAGTAAAGAAAACTTTAAGCTCGTCTCTCAATTTTAAAAAAGTGTCAATACTTTGCCCCTTGATAACCAGCACACTTCTGTATGTTGTAAAAGCGTTACATGGTTGCTGCCCATATCATTGCATAGTGCAGAAAATACACGAGGAGTTCAGGGGCCTTGCTTTAACAAAGTTAACCATTTTCACTGTAGTGTCCAAAACGTCTTTCAAGCTGTCAGGCATTCCCTTGGCAGCAAAAGCCTCTTGGTGGACGCTGCAGTGTACCCAAGTGGCGTTGGGAGCAACTGCTTACACACACATTACCACTCCACTATGTCTCCCTGTCATGGCTTTTGCGCTGTCAGTACAGATACCAACATGAGCAGCAGCTACATACGTAACGGTTAATGTGATTGGATGTTAATTATTTGACTAGGGTGCCTGTATTTGACATTGTGTTGTTATTTCGCTGAACAATAGATGGTTAAATTGGTGAGAAAAAACACCCAAATGTATAGCCCCGTTGGAAAATATAAATGTACTGTTTGAAAATGTGAAGAAAATGTTAAACACATTTTCTATACCTGCCCTAGGAGAACCGTTTTTGGTTCAAGGCAGAACCCTTTTTGTTTGCAGCTAGAACCCTTTTGGTTCTATGAGGGACCCTTTGAAACCACGTTTTTTTTTCAAAGGGTTATTTCGGGGACAGCCGAAAAACCTATTTCGGTTCAAGATATAATTGTTTTCTAAAAGTGTATACCTATAATTCCTTTTATTTTATCTCCATGTTTGGCTTCTATCGTTGGGGCCTGCCTGGCGTGGCAACATCACAAGGAGGTGGGTGATGATGACTCGCTCGTGAGCACTCAGCGCGGTCCGCGCGCATCACTCAGAGCTCAGATAGCCTCGTGGTCCATTATCATATCTGTCCGCGCTCTTAACGGGGCATTTTCATCCGTGTTATCCTCCCCTGTCCGTCTCCCCCTCTCCTCTCCTCTCTCTCTCTTTTCTCTTTCCCCCGAGGTCTCTCAGAAGGCAGGCACGGATCGATCCGCCATTACTCCGCGCTTAGCTCATCCTCATCATATTGGCAACAGAGAGGCACCCCTCTCCTCACCGGGTGTAGGCCAAATAGTGACGCTCGGGGGTACAGTCTGCTTCCTGACATGGTGACGGTGAGCAGGGCGCGCGGGTGGGCTCGAGACGCGGACCGGAGCATCTCCAGATGCAAGCTGCCAATCCCCGTACAGTTACGAACGCTCGCCTGTCCTTACGGGAGAATTATCATAAAAGGGAATAAAATAGCCCTAAAACACAGCCATCCCCCTTCTCCTAAAGAAAGGAACAAATCCATTCTCCCTAATTCGAACCTTGCTCAGGGACAGCTCGCGTGGCAGATTGCAGCCTAATTAGTTTAGAGGGAATTTAATTCAATTAACTTTCCACAGCTCCGCGCGCCCCGCCGCCGGCCAGCTTTCAGAGCGCGGGGCCTGAGCCTGAGATCTAATTAGCGTGTTTGTAGAAGCTCTCCTGCGCGCGGCCATCCCAGCTCCTCCAGCTGTGTGTGTGTGTGTGTGTGTGTGTGCGTGTGTGTGTGCGTGTGTGTGTGTGTGTGCGTGTGTGTGTGCGTGTGTGTGTGCGTGCGTGTGCGTGTGTGTGTGTGTGTGTGTGCGTGTGTGTGTGTGTGTGTGTGTGTGTGTGTGTGTGTTTCTCTAGGGACAGTTGGTCTGTTTTTTATCCTAAAAAATATTTTTTAAGATCAAGCTAATTGCTAGGTCCATTGCTAGGCTAGACATGGGGATAGCATAAATAATCATATCAAGGTAATATAAGCCTGACTTATATATTTGATGCAGTGCTTTAAAACTTAAACATTAGGCATGTAGATTTGATAATAAGTGAGAGTGCACAAGAGTGCTTAAATTAAACATGATAGTCCGTTTTTTCCAGTCAGTTTCCAAGTAGGAAAACACCTACAATGCATTCGAAAAGTATTCAGACCCCTTGACTTTTTCCACATTTAGATACGCTTGATTCAATCATGTTTTCCCCCTTGTCAATCTACACACAATACCTCATAATGACAACGTGAAACATGTTTTTAGACATTTTGCTAATTCATTAAAAATAAAAACAGAAATAACTTATTTACATAATTATTTAGACCCCTTGCTATGAAACTCGAGATTGAGCTCAGGTGCATCCTGTTCCCATTGATCATCCTTGAGATGTTTCTATAACTTGATTGGAGTCCACCTGTGGTAAATTCAATTGATTGGCCAATCAGTTTGAGTTTGCCAAAAGGCACCTAAAGACTCTCAGACCATGAGAAACAAGATTCTCTGGTCTGATGAAACCAAGATTGAACGATTTGGCCTGAATGCCAAGCGTCACGTCTGGAGGAAATCTGGCACCAAGCATGGGGGTGGCAGCATCATGCTGTTGGGATGTTTTTCAGCTCCGGGGACTGGGAGACTAGTCAGGATCGAGGTAAAGATGAATGGAGCTAAGTATAGAGATATCTTTAATGAAAACCTGGTTCAGAACGCTCAGGACCTAAGTTCACTTTCCAACAGGACAAGAACACTAAGCACACAGCCAAAGGGTCTGAATACTGATGGAAATGTGATATTAGCTTTTTATTTGTAACACATTTGCAAACATTTCTAAAAAACTGTTTTTGCTTTGTCATTATGTGGTATTGTGATGTCATTATGTGGTATTGTGATGTCATCATGTGGTATTGTGATGTCATTATGTGGTATTATGATGTCATTGTGTGGTATTGTGATGTCATTATGGGGTATTGTGATGTCATTGTGGGGTATTGTGATGTCATTGTGTGGTATTGTGATGTCATTATGGGGTATTGTGATGTCATTGTGGGGTATTGTGATGTCATTGTGTGGTATTGTGTGTAGATTGACAAGGGGAAACAACTATTTAATCCATTTTAGAATAAGGCTGTAACGTAACAAAATGTGGAAAAGGTCAAGGGGTCTGAATACTTTCAGAATGCCCTGTATTCAGATTTCAGTATTCAAATTTCAACCACTAGTATTTACTTCCCCATTGTCCTGTTTAGAGTGTGTTTAGTCATTGGAAATGTATTTGACTTTCCATGCCTTTTATTCAGATCAGTGTTAGGAATGTCTGTCACCTTAATTCGATTTCGGCACAACTGAACAGGACATTTGATACAAGAAAGATTTCCAATCTTGTGGTGTTAAAACCTTGTAAAGATTGGACCCTTTTTCATTTTTTGGGGCCTAAAATGACATACCCAAATCTAACTACCTGTAGCTCAGGACCTGATGCAAGGATATACATAATATTGATACCATTTGAAAGGAAACACTTTGAAGTTTGTGGAAATGTGAAATTAATGTAAGAGAATATAACACATTAGATCTGGTAAAAGATAATACAAATAAAAAAAACAGATTTGAAATGCAATTGAAAGGCCATAATGTATTATTCCAGCCCAGGCGCAATTTAGATTTTTGGCCAATAGATGACAGCTGTGTATGTGCAAAGTTTTAGACTGATTCAATGAACCATTGCATATCTGTTCAAATGTTGCATCAAGACTGCCCAAATGTGCCTAATTGGTTTATTAATACATTTTTAAGTTCATAATTGTGCACTCTCCTCAAACAATAGCATGGTATTATTTCACTGTAATAGCTACTGTAAATTGGATAGTGCAGTTAGATTAACAAGAATTTAAGCTTTCTGCCCATATCAGATATGTCTATGTCCTGGGAAATGGTTTGTGTTACTAACAACCTCATGCTAATCGCATTAGCCTACGTTAGCTCAACCGTACCGAAGTCAGGACACCGATCCTGTAGTTAAATAGTTCAGGCTACAGCTGATGTCCCTAAAAAGTTCCATTATTGGTGACATTGTTGAATGAAGAGGGGTCCATCTGCACCTCGCAACAGTAGTCAGGGTCTTGTGGGCCATCTGTTGTGTGGCGGTCCCTTCACTTGGATTCAAAGGTGAGTTTGCTGGTAAAATTAAACTGTTTCCAAAGTTAAATGTGCGTAGCTTGTTTTCCATTGTGGCGCAAAAGAACAGCGACCTTCACTCGAGAGTTTAAACGTTAACATTTAATCCATTCAAAGAGCCAAAGCCGCCTTGCTGCGTGTTTGTCTCCGAGGACCCCTTTAATCCGGGATAATACCCTCGAGCAGGGGCCTGAGTGGGCGCACGGAGTTTAACTTTGGACTTTTAAATTCATGGGAGATTTAACGGAAACTGTAACGGTGGCCTTTCGCATTCATGGCGTCTGAGTCAACAGAGGCGGCAACAATAGCCACAAGAGGCACCTCGCGACCCTGGAGTGACAGAGAGAGGGATCAGAGTCAGGGAATATTCTAAGGATTTCCCCAATTTATCACATTCCTCCTCCCAAATGTGTCTTAACTTCTCATAGGCCTAAATGCCCTGTTAAACCGCATGTGTCTTGTTGGCTAGATCCTTTATTTTTGGTGGTCTCGTGTAATTAATGTGTATTTCTGCCTTGCAATCAAAAATTGCCTATTTGAACGAAAATGGGGCACGTCTCCTATGCTAATTGAATTCCGTTCGTTTTGGTTTCGCTTTCCCCATCGCTCTGACGGTAATCGTTTCCGATAGTCCTTCCAATAGAGCGGGGGCTGTCTCCCGGCCGGTACCGTGGACGGGGCGCGGTAAGAACGATAGCCGGTGAATGCAGATTGGACTAATGAAGCAGGCGGGTGGGGGGTAGAGGGGAGATTGATGAGACCTGGGGAGACTGGTGCCGCTGTGATGGATAGATGGAGAGAAGGGAGATGGATGGAGAGAGGGGAGACTAAGGGTAGGGTGAGGGATCAGTAAAGGATGGGACGGATATGTACCGGGTTCAGTGAAAGGCCGCACCGGGGGCGAGACAGTATCTGTCCCGGGGCACGTGGTGGTCTGGAACACGCGGGGGTGTCAATCAAAATAGGTAACCGATCCATCACGAGAGCAGAATCCTGACCAGTCCCAAAGAGGGTGATTAGAACCTCGTGACAAAGCTGTAACGTGTTCTAGTCTCTGGTCTATCATGGAGTCATGGTAACCTAACCCAAATGGCTATTTTCAGTTCTGTTGTTGAAGCCATAATTATTACAGGCTATAGGCCCTAATGTATTATTTCGATAGATATTTGATATATACCTAGACATTTCCTTTTTTAAATGAACTACCAGGCGAATTAACGGCCAAATAGCGATTGGTCAATTTGTAATTTAGAGTAATCAACACACATATAGTAGATATAATACCTATCGAATAGAATAGAATGTCGTTCACCGTGTGAAAATATCTATTTGGCTTCCGTCCGATATTGACACCATTAAAATTGTAAATAATCAAGAGCATTTTACTTCAACTAAATAGCATCTTATACAGATAGATCATGGATGGCTGCTGTCCGTCACATGGTGCTGAGACTCGGAGGCTACCAACCCCATTTTCAACAGAATTAGAAAAAGAAGCAAAATCCTGCTCAGATTAACTATGAAGTAAATAATAATTATTTGTATTGCGTAGTTGGTATCGAATGTAAGCCTGGCATGATAAGTATAAACCACTGATGCATGTCCCATATTCCAAAACAATGTTTGAAGGAAAATTCGTTGGCTAATTTTAGTCTGGCTATATAGCCTAGCCTATATACATGGAATTATATTTATTTATTTATATTTATTTAACGATTTATTTATTTTTATTTTTTTTATCTACATCTGTAAACCTACATCTGTCAAGACACCATTTTGTGTCTGTAGAGGCTATTTACAGCTGTAATGGTCATTTCAAATAATGATATGATTATTGAATGATAGATCTATATGTTATGGGCTGTAAATTAACCTGTAAAATGGTCTGTTTTATCCAATTTAATGGAGTCACCTATTCTCTTAGAAAATAAGATTCTGGATAGAACCAAAAGGGGTTCTATATTTGCTTCATATATGGCATGCCTAAGGGTACTATATATAGAACCGTTTTGTAGGGTTCTTTGATCAGAACCCCAAGGGTTCTTCTTCACTGAACCAAAATTGGTTCCATTTAGAACCCTTGACTTTCATATAGGATTCTATATGGAACCAATTTCGGTTCTATATAGAACCTTTAGGGGTGTCAGAATATGAGGCAAACAACCTTTTTTTCTAAGAGTGTAGCCTATAAATTCAAATAAATGTAAAACCATAATTTTGATCTCATGGACTACAGTCCTTGAATCCATGAATTGGGGAGTGGTTATTTCACCAGCACCACCCCAGTCTAGCTCAATCAGTAGGCCTGAGTAGGCCTGAGGGGCCCTGGAGTTGGCATAAAACCTAGCAGTTGAGAACCGACCGGCCAGTGGTCTGTCATAAAACCTAGCAGTTGAGAACCGACCGGCCAGTGGTCTGTCATAAAACCTAGCAGTTGAGAACCGACCGGCCAGTGGTCTGGCATAAAACCTAGCAGTTGAGAACCGACCAGTCAGTGGTCTGGCATAAAACCTAGCAGTTGAGAACCGACCGGCCAGTGGTCTGGCATAAAACCTAGCAGTTGAGAACCGACCGGCCAGTGGTCTGTCATAAAACCTAGCAGTTGAGAACCGACCGGCCAGTGGTCTGTCATAAAACCTAGCAGTTGAGAACCGACCGGCCAGTGGTCTGGCATAAAACCTAGCAGTTGAGAACCGACTGGTCAGTGGTCTGGCATAAAACCTAGCAGTTGAGAACCGACCGGCCAGTGGTCTGTCATAAAACCTAGCAGTTGAGAACCAGTCAGCATAAAACCTAGCAGTTGAGAACCGACCGGCCAGTGGTCTGTCATAAAACCTAGCAGTTGAGAACCGACCGGCCAGTGGTCTGTCATAAAACCTAGCAGTTGAGAACCGACCGGCCAGTGGTCTGTCATAAAACCTAGCAGTTGAGAACCGACCGGCCAGTGGTCTGTCATAAAACCTAGCAGTTGAGAACCGACCGGCCAGTGGTCTGTCATAAAACCTAGCAGTTGAGAACCGACCGGCCAGTGGTCTGTCATAAAACCTAGCAGTTGAGAACCGACCGGCCAGTGGTCTGTCATAAAACCTAGCAGTTGAGAACCGACCGGCCAGTGGTCTGTCATAAAACCTAGCAGTTGAGAACCGACCGGCCAGTGGTCTGTCATAAAACCTAGCAGTTGAGAACCGACCGGCCAGTGGTCTGGCATAAAACCTAGCAGTTGAGAACCGACCGGCCAGTGGTCTGTCATAAAAGCTGCTTAATTCAAACCTTTATTTTGAGCATTTTATTGAGTCAGACACGGTGCTGAAACAGCCAATGAAACAGCAGGTAAAATGCTATAGTGTGTACAGGCGGTTGCCAGGCACCTGTTGCTGTAAATACACAGATGAACGTGTGTTTAGCTTCAACACGTTTTGTATTTATTTCGGCCTATGTCCTTTCCCTGTAAAAGCATTAGGGCTGTAAGTGCACAGGATAGGCTACATTTTGGGGATAGAGCTAGTGCGTGCATATGATTTGCACGGTGATGGATGAGTGAGGGCTGGAACGATGGGGTCCCGTTGGCACACCAGCCATTCAATCCCGAATTACTTATATGCACAATGGCGCACCGGCTTCAGGCGGACCGCTTCTAACCTGGTTAGAGTCAGAGCACGCGACAGCTCTATGACTAGTGGTGCCACGTCTGTGGTAGAGAGAGAGAGAGGCTGAGGGCGAGACAACTGCATGGGTTCTGATTCAGGGTCCGGCTCGTGCGCGCCCCAAGGACTGCAAAACCCTTTGTTGAGCTCGTGGAATAGGGCACCCAACATACCTGCAAGATGACAGACACAAAGCCATCAGATCAATCTGATATCATGCTTCAGACAATATCACAATCACACAACACACAACAGTTAGGCATATGGGGAAATATGCATCGGACATTTTATTTAGATAATTAGTTTATATACAGTTGATTAACTGGAGTAAACTGATTAAGCTGAAACAGCACGCGGTGGCATACAGTGTTGAAACAACAACTTGTTATATTGCATTGAAGTTGACAATCTTTTTTAAATGAAAAGTGAGTGGTGCCCTATTGAGCAGCTCAACGTAACAGCACCGGTATCGAGGAGAGGTGATTTATATATGTTGAAGGGAACTGAGTAAGCTATAGGAATAAAATGGTTTGAAATGTATAGGCCTATTTGTATTTTTTGAGCCTGTAGGTCTACAATAACCAGCCGAGGAAGAACTCAGAACAGCAATAAAAACACCCCATTAAAAGTTGAGGTCTTTAGACATGCACTACATGCATATGAATGGGGACAACGGTGAGGCATACGAATGACTAAACATGAGTTCAACAGTCCATGAAAATGTCCATGATTAAGCTTTGAAAAGCAGAGACAGAAACGAAAATGAACTGATAACTATTGTGACAGCATGTTATTAACAGATATTCATTCTATTGTACTTCATTTTATAGGCCAATGATGTTTTTTGTTTTATAATTGATATCATTGTTATCATCATAGTTTTTGTGACATGTAAGTCCATACAAGATAAAGTATCTGAGTTAGAGACACTGTAGTGGCTAATATAAACGACATTTCTCTCCCGGTGCTCCCCGCCCTTCAAACGCAATGCAACCGGGCCTGACCGCGCGCCCTTGCTGCCACCACCGTGTGCCATGCGTTCAGACAACATACATTTTCAAGAGGATTCCTAACGTTATTGATATTGTTGGAGACTTGTTGTGCGCGGAGAAACCCCAGTCCTGACACAGCAAGATGCGGGTTATTCAATGGGACATAAACATGGCAATGCGGCAGGTTGTAATGCCATTAGACTGGGCCACTGGCAAAGTAAGCGGTGATAGTACGAGAAGAGCCCTCTGCCGCTATCGAGAGCTGCTCTTTTACATATAAAACCGTATTATATTATTACACGCACACAGGGCCAGTGGCCACATTCCCATAATCAATTTAGCACGCGCGTAAAACTGTTAATTTAGCAACACAAGCTCCAAGGGTTTGAACGATATGATTTTGTCGAATATAGGCTTTTTTCTTCTAACGAAGAACCTCTTAATTTCTCAAACGGTTGAATTAAGGACCCAGATGTAGCAGAGAGGACACTCCTGGTTGTCTATGCAACTGATAATTCATGTGTTTAATAAACGTTACATCGATTTAGTGTCACTTCCATTCCAGCCCCGGAATAAGAGGAGACGCTGAGATTGTGCTCTAACCACCCTGGGCATTATAAGCTTATGGCCCATGAGGCGCGTGTGCTAGTGTGTTTCATATCACGTTGGATGCCACTGAACAATAACTTTAAAAAATTGATGGGGAGTCAATGCGTTTATGAAAGCTTTCCAAGGGATCCACTGATTGAAACGCGTTTAGTTTGGGTTCTGCAGTCAGACACTCTTGAGGTGACGCATACACCCATACATAGGCTACCACTCTTACACGGAGAGAAAGGCTACATCTTGAACAACATCAAATAAAATATGTAATTCCAGAAATCAGAATCATGTCAGGAGTTTTATCTGGCATAAAGACGTCTGGCTGAGGGTTAACTTCGCGCGCATTAGTAATGCATGAGTAGTGGGAGGGGGCTGACGGTGCACGATGCCCCCCAATAGACTCTCGAGACATTGTCATGGAAAGAGACCACCGCCTCGTTATTGTCTCGCGGACTGCCAAGTTTATTATAAACACTGCGCGAGCTGGCCGGTGCGCTGTCATACTGAGCGCAAGGCGAGGTGGTCCGGAAGGGAGCGAGAGCGAAACTGACGTGGATGGAAGAGGAAGATACTGATACTGAGAGAGAAAAGAAAGAAAGAGATTTTAGGAATATTACTTTCAAGGAAGAGAGAGCGACGTGAAGAAAGACATATATATGGTAAAATAACATCCTGCTTTGACTGAAAACAAGAAAACCAAATTGAGAGCGGGACTGAACTCGGGGACCTAAAGCTGGTCATTGGAGAAATTTGAAAAACGGAATTCATTCTGTGGTGTTTTTACAGCTTTAACCGTTTTAATTCCTCTCGAATCCGGAGAAGTACATTTCATCCAGCGCTCGCCCCAGAGTTCTCGTCCTCGCGCCTCCATGTATAAAATGGATTACTCCTACCTGAACTCATATGACTCGTGCATGGCGGCCATGGAGGCATCGGCCTACGCGGACTTCAGCTCGTGCAGTCAGGCCAGCTCGTTCCAGTACAACCCGATCCGGACCGGGTTCGGTGCCAACCCGGGATGCGCACCTCTGAGCACCGCTAGCTGCACACTGGGGTCCCTTCGGGAGCACCAGCCCACACCCTACTCCACAGGTAAGAGCGCGCAGAGAGCATGGGGAGAGGGTATAGTGGGGCATGAGTGGGAGATTTGTCTCGCAGGAGTTGCTCACAGCGGTGTTTTATCTCCAGCTGTTGGCTATAGTTAAAGCGTCTCGTCTTATTTGAAATACTTGCGTAAAATGACATTTTTGTTATTTGATTATACCAACTAGGCTAATCGAAGAAGGAAATACATTTCATTTGATTAATGATAACTCAATTAATCGAAATTATAAATATTCTGTTTCATATTATCATACCTCTTAATTTGAGGGTCTAATCTTTCGTTTTATGTTCGTTGGCATGGGGATAATTCAGTCAGTGTACAATTCAGTAGATGGCAAATATATCTGTATTATCAACTAATCAAATTTGTAATTTGTTTAGTCAATTTAATAGAACTTAGCCTATCCTAAAATGTACCCTTTCCTTTATCCATCATTTTCTATTTAATTCGTTATGTGGTCACGATTCGACTGCGCAATTCAAATGTTTATTTTTTGCTACCTTTCCATACATACATTTCCAATTTTATAATTCATGTCGATATGATGGAATAGGAAAACTAGATTCTTTATTTATTTACAATTTTGCAGGATGAGAAAAAAGAAGCTTTACGTATCGGTTTCTTTTTTCTCTCATATTATTCAACTGTTACCATGTACCTGCAACAAAGGTAGCTCAGATGTGCGAGTGCCTCTTGAATTTACAATTTTGCAAGATGAAATCTCTTGAGATGCACAACCTCGTTTACATGTGTCCAAATTTAAAAAAAGAAACAAACAATAGCTTACTTAGTAACAAGAATAATATGGTAACTGCTGTCTTATATTAATAACAATTAAATAACAATTACGTTTTTATAGTTACTAATAGGCCTACAACTAATAAAAACGAATTATCTTCAACAAATGGTTGAATAGTGCAGGCTGTGCCACCTTATTCGAAAAGCGCACACGTCCTGCTGCGCCTAAAACCTCATTATTGCACTATTTATATTTATATGTGAATTCCCTCTAACTTTCTGGATAAGCTAATGAATTTTTAAAAATATGATTTTATTGTAGTTCTAATGAAGGCTCACTGACAGACCGTGGCGTTCGTTATGCACGCGCTCTCTCTTTCTGGGGAAAAAAAACACTTCTAAAATATCTGTATCTAATGATCAGGCTGCATGACACTTTTCATTTTTTAAAATCAAATTGAATGAAATAATGAAACTGGAAGGTGGTTAGTGTATCACAACATTTTCTTCGATGCCCTTGTTGCCTATCAAATTCTGTTATTCCATGTTTAGTTTAGGCAAATTTGACCAAATTACAAATTACTTAATTTAGTTAATGGTATAATTACAACTAGCTAATTGTATAAATGTAGTCATATATTTTGTACGATTGTGGACTACTTCCCTATCATAGACTAAACCAAAAGAAAACGTAAATAAAAAATAACTCTGAATAATAAATTATATAAATATGGGAACCACGATATTTCACCTAGGCCTACTGATAGGCTATATTCCGTTAGTTGAATTGATCAAGTCAATTAAAACGTGTACAGGGAAAAACATCTTCAGCCTCAAGCTATAGCCTATAGCCTACGAGGTCAGACAAAGGCACCTCCATAACATAGCCTATAGAAAAACGCGTACAATAAAACAGAGCATCACTAATTGGTTTTATTGTGATTGGTTGGCTCCGCAGTTCCATATAAATTCTTCTCCGACCCATCCGGTTTAAACGAGAAGCGGAAACAGCGGCGCATAAGGACCACCTTCACGAGCTCACAGCTGAAGGAGCTGGAGCGCGTGTTCGCGGAGACCCACTATCCCGACATCTACACGCGCGAGGAGCTTGCGCTCAAGATCGACCTTACAGAGGCGCGGGTGCAGGTGAGTCCAGGGTTCTGATGAAAAACACAAATTCACAATAGATAGAACATTTTCATCCATGTATGGGCTTACACCATCATGTTTATTTTGTTAATGCAGTCAGTTATTGTGGAAATGATTGTTATCTGCCAGATTGTAATCTATACATCATTCATGAGTATATTTTAGAGATAGTATGTATTTTTATGTGTATATTTATTTTGTTGCTTTTCTTTTGGTTGTATTTTTAGACGTTTGAATGAGACTAAACTTTATTGTCTGTCTGTGTCAGGTGTGGTTCCAGAACCGGAGGGCTAAGTTCCGTAAGGTGGAGCGTGCGGCCAACTCTAAATCTGGTAATGGGACTGGGGGCCCAGGAGGGAACAATGGCAATGCTGGGGGGAAAAAGGGTGAGCCCAGATCTTCCTCAGATGATGACGAATCAAAAGAGTCCACCTGCAGTCCCACCCCTGACAGCACCGCCTCGCTGCCCGGGTCAGCCAATGGGAACATGGGTAGCCCTGCCAGCCTCAGCCCCAGCCCCGCCCCTGCTAATGGTGGCTACGCCAACACCTCCAGCTCCCCCGTTCTACAGGGGCTCAAATCTCCTGGCTGGCCCAGCCTAGGCCCCGCCCACCCAGGAATGGCACAACCCGCAGCCCAGGCTCCAGAGCTGCTGAAGGCGTGGCAGCCGGCAGACAGTATGACAGGGCCTTTCGCTGGCGTGCTCTCCTCCTTCCACCGGAAACCCAATGCTCTCAAGACTAACCTGTACTAGAGACAAGGAGCAGAGATCTCTAGTATAATTACTGTATATCTATACAGACTAACCTGTATTAGAGACAAGGAGACAGATATCTAGTACAATTACTGTATATCTATACAGACTAACCTGTACTAGAGACAAGGAGACAGATCTCTAGTATAATTACTGTATATGTATACAGACTGACCTGTACTAGAGACAAGGAGACAGATCTCTAGTATAATTACTGTATATCTATACAGACTAACCTGTACTAGAGACAAGGAGACAGATCTCTAGTATAATTACTGTATATCTATACAGACTAACTTGTACTAGAGACAAGGAGCAGAGATATCTAGTATAATTACTGTATATCTATACAGACTAACCTGTATTAGAGACAAGGAGACAGATCTCTAGTATAATTACTGTATATCTATACAGACTAACCTGTACTAGAGACAAGGAGACAGATCTCTAGTATAATTACTGTATATCTATACAGACTAACCTGTACTAGAGACAAGGAGACAGATCTCTAGTATAATTACTGTATATCTATACAGACTAACCTGTACTAGAGACAAGGAGCAGAGATCTCTAGTATAATTACTGTTTATCTATACTCTCCTTCCCCCTCTATCTACTGCCCCCCGGAGTGGGACTATCCATTTCATTTATTATTACCCGGACTCTCTAAGTGACAGTTGTAGTTTGTGAATATGTGTTTGTGTGTGTAACATGCATCTCATACGGGGTGTGTGAGTGTGTGTCAGTTGTTCTGTATGTTCTCACTCCAACAAAGCCCCCCCCACACACACACACACACACTATACACAGTCCAAAAGGCATTAGCAGACATTGTGCACTTAGTAACAGTAGCTCCTAGCCCCTGTACCTCCTGATTAGTAACAGTAGCTCCTAGCCCCTGTACCTCCTGATTAGTAACACTAGTTCCTAGCCCCTGTACCTCCTGATTAGTAACACTAGTTCCTAGCCCCTGTACCTCCTGATTAGTAACACTAGTTCCTAGTCCCTGTACCTCCTGATTAGTAACACTAGTTCCTAGTCCCTGTACCTCCTGATTAGTAACACTAGTTCCTAGCCCCTGTACCTCCTGATTAGTAACACTAGTTCCTAGCCCCTGTACCTCCTGATTAGTAACACTAGTTCCTAGCCCCTGTACCTCCTGATTAGTAACACTAGTTCCTAGCCCCTGTACCTTCTGATTAGTAACACTAGTTCCTAGCCCCTGTACCTCCTGATTAGTAACACTAGTTCCTAGTCCCTGTACCTCCTGATTAGTAACACTAGTTCCTAGCCCCTGTACCTCCTGATTAGTAACAGTAGCTCCTAGTCCCTGTACCTCCTGATTAGTAACACTAGTTCCTAGTCCCTGTACCTCCTGATTAGTATGTTAACCAGGCAGGCTGAAGGTAAACAGTCAGTCTTCCTGGAGAGAATCAGTAGGACAAAGCCCAAACTCTTAACAGCAAGCACATCCCCTCTGGAGAGGGGACACCCAACTCCCTCTGTACTGGAGAGGGGACCCCCAACTCCCTCTGTACTGGATAGGGGACACCCAACTCCCTCTGTACTGGATAGGGGACACCCAACTCCCTCTGTACTGGATAGGGGACACCCAACTCCCTCTGTACTGGATAGGGGACACCCAACTCCCTCTGTACTGGATAGGGGACACCCAACTCCCTCTGTACTGGCTGGGGACACCAAACTCCCTCTGTACTGGATAGGTGACCCCCAACTCCCTCTGTACTGGAGAGGGGACCCCCAACTCCCTCTGTACTGGATGGGGACCCCCAACTCCCTCTGTACTGGAGAGGGGACCCCCAACTCCCTCTGTACTGGAGAGGGGACCCCAAATCCCTCTGTACTCGAGAGGGGACCCCCAAATCCCTCTGTACTGGAGAGGGGACCCCCAAATCCCTCTGTACTGGAGAGGGGACCCCCAACTCCCTCTGTACTGGAGAGGGGACCCCCAAATCCCTCTGTACTGGAGAGGGGACCCCAAGTCCCTCTGTACTGAGAGGGGACCCCCAACTCCCTCTGTACTGGAGAGGGGACCCCCAAATCCCTCTGTACTGAGAGGGGACCCCAAATACAACTATCCCCCTGAAGGCCAGACCAGATTCCCTCTCCCCGTCTCCCCGTCTCCCTGTCTCCCTCTCCCTGTCTCCCACTCCCTGTCTCCCCCTCCCTGTCTCCCTCTCCCACTGCCTGTCTCCCTCTCCCTGTCTCCCTCTCCCCTCCCTGTCTCCCCCTCCCTGTCTCCCTCTCCCCGTCTCCCTCTCCCCCTCCCTGTCTCCCTCCCTGTCTCCCTCTCCCCGTCTCCCTGTCTCCCCGTCTCCCACTCCCTGTCTCCCTCTCCCTGTCTCCCTCTCCCCCTCCCTGTCTCCCTCTCCCTGTCTCCCTCTCCCCCTCTGGTACTATAGAGACGGTACTCAAGACAACTTTACTGGAAAGCAGTTATTTATGGATGAGAAAATAATGGAATAACAATGTTTTTTTTGTGACCAAAAGCAGTATGTCTTTTTAAATGGACAGATATCGAAATGTTGTAATTGAAAATGATTTGTAAATAGTAATATATTAGTTATAGTCTAGTGTTTTTTTTCCCACATTACTCTGAGGGGTTGTTCATTACAGAGCATGTCTCAGCTCACTGCCCATCCTGTCTACATAAGGGAAAAGGGAAGGCTTATAGCAACTGTATGAAGGGTTATAGAGGTTGTGTGAAGGGTTATAGCACTACTGTAATATTCTGTCAAATAAATCTACCCTATAAAAACATTGCTCAAATGAACAAGATGTGGTGTTGTGTGTGACCGTCTGAGCATTGGGAGGAGGGGCTAAAGGATCATATCACTCTTCGCTGTACTCACACAGTTTCTTCTCCTCCTCCTCAAATAACCTCCGTCTTGGTCTCACTCACACAGTTTCTTCTCCTCCTCCTCAAATAACCTCCGTCTTGGTCTCACTCACACAGTTTCTTCTCCTCCTCCTCAAATAACCTCCGCCTTGGTCTCACTCACACAGTTTCTTCTCCTCCTCAAATAACCTCCGTCTTGGTCTCACTCACACAGTTTCTTCTCCTCCTCAAATAACCTCCGTCAAGGTCTCACTCACACAGTTTCTTCTCCTCCTCCTCAAATAACCTCCGTCTTGGTCTCACTCACACAGTTTCTTCTCCTCCTCCTCAAATAACCTCCGTCTTGGTCTCACTCACACAGTTTCTTCTCCTCCTCAAATAACCTCCGTCAAGGTCTCACTCACACAGTTTCTTTCCTCCTCCTCAAATAACCTCCGTCAAGGTCTCACTCACACAGTTTCTTCTCCTCCTCCTCAAATAACCTCTGTCAAGGTCTCACTCACACAGTTTCTTCTCCTCCTCAAATAACCTCCGTCTTGGTCTCACTCACACAGTTTCTTCTCCTCCTCAAATAACCTCCGTCTTGGTCTCACTCACACAGTTTCTTCTCCTCCTCAAATAACCTCCGTCTTGGTCTCACTCACACAGTTTCTTCTCCTCCTCAAATAACCTCCGTCTTGGTCTCACTCACATAGCTTCTTCTCCTCCTCAAATAACCTCCGTCAAGGTCTCACTCACATAGCTTCTTCTCCTCCTCAAATAACCTCTGTCAAGGTCTCACTCACATAGCTTCTTCTCCTCAAATAACCTCCGTCAAGGTCTCACTCACACAGTTTCTTCTCCTCCTCCTCAAATAACCTCCGTCTTGGTCTCACTCACACAGCTTCTCCTCCTCAAATAACCTCCGTCAAGGTCTCACTCACACAGTTTCTTCTCCTCCTCCTCAAATAACCTCCGTCTTGGTCTCACTCACACAGTTTCTTCTCCTCCTCCTCAAATAACCTCCGTCTTGGTCTCACTCACACAGTTTCTTCTCCTCCTCCTCAAATAACCTCCGCCTTGGTCTCACTCACACAGTTTCTTCTCCTCCTCCTCAAATAACCTCCGTCTTGGTCTCACTCACACAGTTTCTTCTCCTCCTCCTCAAATAACCTCCGTCTTGGTCTCACTCACACAGTTTCTTCTCCTCCTCCTCAAATAACCTCCGCCTTGGTCTCACTCACACAGTTTCTTCTCCTCCTCAAATAACCTCCTTCTTGGTCTCACTCACACAGTTTCTTCTCCTCCTCAAATAACCTCCGTCAAGGTCTCACTCACACAGTTTCTTCTCCTCCTCCTCAAATAACCTCCGTCAAGGTCTCACTCACAGTTTCTTCTCCTCCTCAAATAACCTCCGTCTTGGTCTCACTCACATAGCTTCTTCTCCTCCTCAAATAACCTCCGTCAAGGTCTCACTCACATAGCTTCTTCTCCTCCTCAAATAACCTCCGTCAAGGTCTCACTCACATAGCTTCTTCTCCTCCTCAAATAACCTCCGTCAAGGTCTCACTCACACACACAGAAAAGGGAGTCACAGTAGCCAGTCTTCTAGTCTCAGCACCAATAACAGAAAGAAAGTGTACAAATATACTGATCCCCTGTGTCAAAAAGGAAGCTCCTGAAGCCAGGGATGGTGAAATCAGCCTTCATTGAGCCCTCATAGTAAACTGGAGGAGACAACAGAACAAGATGTCATCTCCATTGACAAGTCAGTATTAATTCACCACAGAGGACTACAGTCAGTTATTTTTAATAGCGTGCTGTATGTTGTATTAAACAATACAAGGCATTTTCTATTTTACTCATAGTTCTTCCTTGTCCCCTTGTAGGTATTTCCATTTAACACACACAGTGGGGCAAAAAAGTATTTATTCAGCCACCAATTGTCCAAGTTCTCCCACTTAAAAAGATGAGAGGCCTGTAATTTTCATCATAGGTACACTTCAACTATGACAGACAAAATGAGAAAAAAAATCCAGAAAATCACATTGTAGGATTTTTAATGAATTTTATTAGCAAATTATGGTGGAAAATAAGTATTTGGTCAATAACAAAAGTTTATCTCAATACTTTGTTATATACCCATTGTTGGCAATGACAGAGGTCAAACGTTTTCTGTAAGTCTTCACAAGGTTTTCACACACTGTTGCTGCCTCTCTCATCTTTTTAAGTGGGAGAACTTGCACAATTGGTGGCTGACTAAATACTTTTTTTTGCCCCACTGTAAATGTAGTCAGTTACGGTGCCAAGAGAAACAAACAGTGTTGATGGATTAAATATTAGCTTTTTATTTGCTGAAAAAACAACGATAACAAGAGATCAATGGTTAACACTGTTTCAACTAGAGAAAGACCAGACTGGAGCTCGAAACAGACAATCTTTACAGGAAATAACCTACAGAGAATAACAGGAGAACAGTGTTATGGCAAGGTGGAGATGGAAGGGCTGTGTAGAGCTTGACTAGGGAGGAGTTGAGGAATCAACACTCTCATAAGGAAAGAATCTAACTTGGCATCAAAGTCACTGGGGGTATTGAAGGCACTGGGGGTCATTGGAGAAGAGAAAGGGAGAAGGGATGGGAGATATAGGAGAAGGTATAGGAGAAGGGATGGGAGATATAGGAGAAGGGATGGGAGATATAGGAGAAGGGATGGGGATGGGAGGGGGGTATAGGAGAAGGAATGGGAGGGAGGGGGTATAGGAGAAGGGATGGGAGAGGGGGGTATAGGAGGGGATGGGAGAGGGGGTATAGGAGAAGGATGGGAAGGGGGATAGGAGAAGGAGGGGGTATAGGAGAAGGGATGGGAGAGGGGGTATAGGGAGAAGGGATGGGGATATAGGAGAAGGGGAGAGGGGGTATAGGAGAAGGAATGGGAGAGGGGGGTATAGGAGAAGGGATGGGAGAGGGGGGTATAGGAGAAGGAATGGGAGGGGGGTATAGGGGGAATGGGAGAGGGGGTATAGGAGAAGGAATGGGAGAGGGGGGATAGGAGAAGGAATGGGAGAGGGGGTATAGGGGGAATATAGGAGAAGGAGAAGGGATAGGAGGGAGAGGGGGTATAGGAGAAGGGATGGGAGAGGGGGTATAGGAGAAGGGATGGGAGAGGGGGTATAGGAGAAGGGATGGGAGATATAGGAGAAGGGATGGGAGAGGGGGTATAGGAGAAGGGATGGGAGAGGGGGTATAGGAGAAGGGATGGGAGAGGGGGTATAGGGAGAAGGGATGGGAGGGAGGGGGTATAGGAGAAGGAGAGGGGGATGGGAGGGATGGGAGAGGGGGTATAGGAAGGGAGAGGGGGATAGGGAAGGATGGGGGGGTATAGGAGAAGGGATGGGAGAGGGGGTATAGGAGGGGATGGGAGATAGGAGAAGGGATGGGAGAGGGGGGTATAGGAGAAGGGATGGGATGGGAGAGGGGGGTATAGGAGAGGGAGGGATGGGAGAAGGGATGGGAGAGGGGGAGGAGAAGGGATGGGAGATAGGAGAAGGGATGGGAGGGATGGAGAAGGGATGGGAGAGGGGGTATAGGAGAAGGGATGGGAGAGGGGGGGGAAGGATGGGAAGGGATAGGAGAAGGATGGGAGAGGGGGTATAGGAGAAGGGATGGGAGATATAGGAGAAGGGATGGGGAGGGGGATAGAAGGATGGGAAGGGGGAGGGAAGAGGGGGGTATAGGAGAAGGGATGGGAGAGGGGGTATAGGAGAAGGGATGGGAGAGGGGGTATAGGAGAAGGGATGGGGGTATAGGAGAAGGGATGGAGAGGGGGTATAGGAGAAGGGATGGGAGAGGGGGTATAGGAGAAGGGATGGGAAGGGGGATAGGGAAGGGATGGGAGGGGGTATAGGAGAAGGGATGGGAGAGTATAGGAGAAGGGATGGGAGAAGGGAGGGGGGGAGAAGGGATATAGGAGAAGGGATGGGAGATATAGGAGAAGGGATGGGAGAGGGGGTATAGGAGAAGGGATGGGGATAGAGGAGAAGGGGGGTAGAAGGATGGGAAGGGGGATGGGAAGGGATGGGAGAGGGGGTATAGGAGAAGGGATGGGAGAGGGGGGTAGGAGAAGGGATGGGAGAGGGGGTATAGGAGAAGGGATGGGAGAGGGGGTATAGGAGATGGGGATAGGAGAGGGATGGGAGAGGGGGGTATAGGATGGGAAGGGGGGATAGGAGAAGGGATGGGAGAGGGGGTATAGGAGAAGGGATGGGAGATATAGGAGAAGGGAGAAGGGGGGATAGGAGAAGGGATGGGAGGGGGGTATAGGAGAAGGGATGGGAGAGGGGGTATAGGAGAAGGGATGGGAGAGGGGGTATAGGAGAAGGGATGGGAGAGGGGGGTATAGGAGAAGGAGAAGGGATATAGGAGAAGGGATGGGAGGGGCCACTGTGCTATAGGGCTAAAGGTGATAACAGATTAACAAGACATTCACTCACATTTCTCCTGTTTCCTCTCATTGTGCAACACAGTCATTTCTTTTTTTACAACAGTCAAATAACATCAACATATACATTTATATAAAACAAATTCATGAATGTTAATGTATAATGTTAAAAACAGTCCTTTATATCACTTGGTGTCTCTTCAGTTCCTTACCTGTGGTCCTACTGAGGTTGCCAGGACAACAGCACCACCATGTGGTGAAAAGAACAACCAGCAGCGTGTGATGTGTGGCAGTGTTTCTCAGTAAGGATCCTGGGGACCCACTGTGTTTAGGCTGGCTCAGCATCAATTAAACACTAATTAGTACATGGACAACTGCATGACGGGTCTGCAGTTTGTGCTACTGAAAGGGGCCTTGGAGCCCAGCACGGCTCAACAAAAAATTCAGCCAAACAGTGCTGGTGTGGTTCGCTACATTCCCTTTATCTCAAAAACATAAAACACAAAAAAACCACTGAACCAATTAACAAATAGTCATTAATAATCATATTCATGAGCGGAATAAAAACAATAACAAACTCAGTTCTACCAAGCTGTTTTTCTAGCTGAGGCAAGCCCGAAGAAGTCGCAGCCTGATGATGTCACTGAATGTCTACTACATCCCAGGAGCAGAATGGTTTCTCTCAGGAAGGGGGCGAGAGGAAGGTGCGGGGGGAGGAAAGGGGCGGGGTGAGAGGAAAGGTGAGAGGAAAGGGGGCGGGGTGAGAGGAAAGGGGGGTGAGAGGAAAGGGGCGGGGTGAGAGGAAAGGGGCGGGGTGGGGGGGGGGGTGAGAGGAAAGGGGCGGGGTGAGAGGAAAGGGGCGGGGTGAGAGGGAAGGGGGTGAGAGGAAAGGGGCAGGGTGAGAGGAAAGGGGCGGGGGTGAGAGGAGGAAAGGGGCGGGGTGAGAGGGGGGGGGGTGAGAGGAAAGGGGCGGGGGAGGAAAGGGGCGGGGTGAGAGGGAAGGGGAGGGGTGAAGGGAAGGGGCGGGGGGGTGAGAGGAAAGGGGGCGGGGTGAGAGGAAAGGGGGGATGAGAGGAAAGGGGGCGGGGTAAGAGGGGGTAAGGGGGAAGGGAAGGGGCGGGGTAAGAAGGGGGGGAAGAGGGGGGGGCGGGGTGAGAGGGAAGGGGTCTGTTATGCAGGTGGCATGTTTTGATTCTTATCAAAGGACTGAAATGTTTCTACTGTTTAAATAAGGCTGGCTAACAACAGCCACAGTTACATTAACATAAAGACACAGTACACAGTACAATACATCTAAAAAAGGACGTTCGAAAAATCTGTTGGTCAACAGAAAGTATAATAGAGTGCAATTTCTCTCAGAAGGCACAGTCTGGCATGGATTAGCACGTCTCAGCTCAGCACGGACCGGTTCAGCTCACTTCTGCTGCTTCTGCTGTCTCAGGCTCTCCAGCAGAATCCTCTTGTGGGCGGGGTCTAGAATGCCTGCTTCCTCTAGGTCCTCCTCTGTGATGTCACTGAGGAGGAACATGATTGGATGAGATTCATGAAGTGACATGTTTCATGATTGACTGTGTGTGTGTGTGTTTCTCAAAAAGCATACTACCGTACTCCGAGCACGCAAATTGCAGCACGGGAGGGTCGGAGTATGAGTCCAAATCAAAGTATCTGAAACGGAGCACGGAGGACACTTCTCAAATGCGATCTCTGCTTGTAAATATTTTGATGCAAGCTTCAAAGAAATATGGAGCAACCACGTAATAAATTATGCAAATTTTCGTGAAATCAATGGCGTCCATTATTTGAGCTGAAGTGAGAGAAAATACACTCCGACTTCGGAATCAAATGTTGCCTTTTCACATCTCAGCTTGACTACAATATTTTATCTCGATACCGTAATAAATACATGCTGTGTTAATTTTGGTATGGTTACCTGCTTACAATGCCCACTGTAGTGTGCGTAGGTTGTAAGCCCAGAGTAAGTCAATAGAGCTAACTGGCTAGCTACTACTGTTAGTTAGCCAGATAGTCACAAATAATTGTTAGCTTGCTACCCATAAAGAACTGACATCTACCTTGGATAATGTTCGTGTTAGGTCATTTTTGCCTGTTATATTATCTGGTTAGCGATATTAATTCACATAGAGCTAGCTGATAGTTATGAAGTAAAACGGTTGCTTTGTGTACATATTGTTTCATCTCTATTGCCTCTGTCCTGCAGGAAGGTTCAGTGAATGGGTATGTCCATAGTAAGTCAATAGGGCTGACTGGCTAGCTAGCTAGCCATGAAGACTTGCTAAGTAGCTACCAATAAAGAATTGACATCTACTGTACCTTGCATAACATTTGTTTCATGGTCATTTTTGCCTGTTTAACTAGCTAGCTGGCTATCTAGTTTACAATGATTCACATACAGTGCCTTGCAAAAGCACTCATCCTGTTCTGAAAGGCCCCAGAGTCTGCAACACCACTAAACAAGGGGCACCACCAAGCAAGTTGCACCATGAAGACCAAGGAGCTCTCCAAAACAGGTCAGGGACAAAGTTGTGGAGAAGTATAGATCAGGGTTGGGTTATAAAAAAACATCTGAAACTTTGAACATCCCACAGAGCACCATTAAATCCATTATTAAAAAATGGAAGGAATATGGCACCACAAGAAACCTGCCAAGAGAGGGCCACCCACCAAAACACATGGACCAGGCAAGGAGGGCATTAATCAGAGAGGCAACAAAGAGACCAAAGATAACCCTGAAGGTGCTGCAAAGCTCCACAACGGAGATTGGAGTATCTGTCCATAGGACCACTTTAAGCCATACACTCCAGAGCTGGGCTTTACAGAGGAGTGACCAGAAAAAAGCCACTGCTTAAAGAAAACAATAAGAAAACACGTTTGGTGTTCACCAAAAGGCTTCTGGGAAACTCCCCAATCATATGGAAGAAGGTACATCAAGGCCATCAAGGAAAACACTACGTCTGGCACAATCCCAACACCGCATCACCCCGAGAACACCATCTCCACAGTAAAGCATGGTGGTGGCAGCATCATGCTGTGGGGATGTTTTTCCATCGGCAGGATCTGGGAAACTGGCGATAATTTAAGTAATGATGGATGGCGCTAAATACAGGGAAATTCTTGAGGGAAACCTGTTTCAGTCTTCCAGAGATTTGCGACTGGGACGGAGGTTCACCTTCCAGCAGGACAATGCCCCTAAGCATACTGCTAAAGCAACACACAAGTGGTTGGAATGGCCTAGTCCAGGCACGCTCAAATTCTTTTTTTTTCTTCTTATTTCTTGCTTGTTTCACAATTAAAAAATATTTTGCATCTTCAAAGTGTTAGGCATGTTGTGTAAATTAAATGATACAAAATCTATTTTAATTCCAGGTTGTACGGCAACAAAATAGGAAAAATGCAGAGGGGGGTGAATACTTTCCCAAGCCACTGTACATCTAGCTGATAGTTAGGAAGTAAAACGTTTCCTTTGTGTATATAATGTTTGGCCCATTGTCGTCATTGTCCTGGCTGGAAGAAGGTTCAGTGAATGGGGAGGTGCCGTGTGAGGTAACACAGTAAGGGTGGTGTGAGTGCTTTTCAAAGGTAACGTTTAATGTGTTCTCCACACTCTTGTCCTCACAAGAATGGACTCAAGAGAACCTCCTTGGAGAATGCACTTGGAGCATGAGAGTGTGGAGCACGGTAGTATGCATATCGAGAAACACCCTGTGTGTCTGTGTACCTGAGGAACTCCAGGTCGTCCCAGCCGTTGTGTAGCAGACCTTCCTCATAGCGGTCCAACCCTAATCTCTGTAGCCACTCCCCCACAGACGACTCCCCCACGGAGAGAGACGAGCTACTGCTTCCCCACATTGCCTACACACAGACAGACACACACACACAGACAGACAGACAGACACACACACACACACACAGACAGACACACACACACAGACAGAGACACACAGACAGAGACACACAGACACACACAGACAGACACACACACACAGACAGACAGACAGACACACACACACACACACAGACAGACACACACACACAGACAGAGACACACAGACAGAGACACACAGACACACACAGAGACAGAAATCAAATCAGAGACAGACAGAGACACACAGACAGAGACAGACAGAGACACACACAGAGACACACAGACACACACAGAGACAGAGACACACAGACAGAGACACACACAGACAGAGACAGAGACACACAGAGACAGAGACACACAGAGACACACAGAGACACAGAGACAGAGACACACAGACACACACAGAGACAGAGACACACAGACACACAGAAACACACAGGGACAGAGACACACACAGAGACAGAGACACACAGACAGAGACA
>NC_056442.1:50285862-50300862 GCF_018296145.1 Oncorhynchus tshawytscha | reverse complement strand
GACAGGCAGGCAGACAGGCAGACAGGCAGACAGCAGGCAGGCAGGCAGACAGACAGGCAGGCAGGCAGGCAGACAGGCAGGCAGACAGGCAGGCAGACAGGAAGACAGGCAGGCAGACAGACTGCCAGACTTGCAGACAGAGACAGACAGTGTTACCATAGAGCCTCTCCCTGGTGCCCATCCTCTCTGCTGGCACGCGGACCCTCATAGAACCTCTGATGTTGCCCGTCTCCTCCCCTCTGTGGGACAGGTAGGTATGGAACTGCTGTGCCGTGCTGCCTATCATGGACTTCAGAGCCACCACACACTCTCCTGAGGAGAAGACACACACCATCAGTATAACACACCAGAGTTTCATTATCTGGCTTTTGGCTGATTTTTATTTTATTTTATTTAAAGCTGATAAATAAAGTCGCATCAGCCAATTGTCAGGCAGAAAGAAAAAAAAATCCCAATTCAAAATAATTATTTTTTAGCCTTATCATTGATGGAAATAAATCTGACAGGTGCTCATTGGTCTAATAGGTTAATTTGCATAATTTTGTGAAATTAAATTGTGCATGTGTATTTTCATTAGTCGTTATGATTCTACAGCTGCTGGAGTGAAACATGCTTTCAGGAGCCCAATCATTTCACAACACATCTAAAACGCTTCAATTCCGTGTTAAAAAAACAGCTTCGATGGTCATGACCATAAAAAGCTACAAATAAAATGTAACTAGTAATTCCAAGTGCGCTTCTTATTTGCCCTGAAAGTGCTTTTAGGCAACGGTAGGAGGGCTTCAGCACAACACCACACACCACCTTTCACCGTCAAGCTGGAGGCAGTATTACGCATTTTGAAAACGTTTACTTAAATTGTGTGAAACCTTAACGTTTTACTTCATATTGTGAAGCAGGTCTTACCTTGCTTCAAAGTAGCAAAAAAATTATAAATGTGTCTATAAACGTGGAGGTAATTGTTTTAAAGACTTCCATATGTCATTGAAACCAGTAGACTATTGTTTTAAAGACGTCCATATGTCATTGAAACCAGTAGACTATTGTTTTAAAGACGTCCATATGTCATTGAAACCAGTAGACTATTGTTTTAAAGACGTCCATATGTCATTGAAACCAGTAGACTATTGTTTTAAAGACGTCCATATACCATTGAAACCAGTAGACTATTGTTTTAAAGACTTCCATATACCATTGAAACCAGTAGACTATTGTTTTAAAGACTTCCATATACCATTGAAACCAGTAGACTATTGTTTTAAAGACTTCCATATGTCATTGAAACCAGTAGACTATTGTTTTAAAGACGTCCATATACCATTGAAACCAGTAGACTATTGTTTTAAAGACGTCCATATGTCATTGAAACCAGTAGACTATTGTTTTAAAGACTTCCATATGTCATTGAAACCAGTAGACTATTGTTTTAAAGACGTCCATATACCATTGAAACCAGTAGACTATTGTTTTAAAGACGTCCATATACCATTGAAACCAGTAGACTATTGTTTTAAAGACGTCCATATGTCATTGAAACCAGTAGACTATTGTTTTAAAGACGTCCATATACCATTGAAACCAGTAGACTATTGTTTTAAAGACGTCCATATGTCATTGAAACCAGTAGACTATTGTTTTAAAGACTTCCATATGTCATTGAAACCAGTAGACTATTGTTTTAAAGACTTCCATATACCATTGAAACCAGTAGACTATTTCTCTTATGTTCTATTGGTTTTCATAATCAACTTTCGTTGTCCAAAGGCACAAGCCTAGTAATATTCACAACCCACGTTAGTTGTTGCCTCTTCATAACACCTACGTAAGAGTGTCAAAGCCCACTAAACCTACCAGGGTAGTTACTATATATACCTACATAAGAGTGTCAAAGCCCACTAAACCTACCAGGGTAGTTACTATATATACCTACATAAGAGTGTCAAAGCCCACTAAACCTACCAGGGTAGTTACTATATATGGCTGTGTTAAACCTACCAGGGTAGTTACTATATATACCTACATAAGAGTGTCAAAGCCCTCTAAACCTACCAGGGTAGTTACTTTATAGAAGGTTATAACACCTACATAAGAGTGTCAAAGCCCACTAAACCTACCAGGGTAGTTACTATATGGCTGGTTACCTACATAAGAGTGTCAAAGCCCACTAAACCTACCAGGGTAGTTACTATATATACCTACATAAGAGTGTCAAAGCCCACTAAACCTACCAGGGTAGTTACTATATATACCTACATAAGAGTGTCAAAGCCCACTAAACCTACCAGGGTAGTTACTATATGGATGGTTATAACACCTACATAAGAGTGTCAAAGCCCACTAAACCTACCAGGGTAGTTACTATATGGCTGGTTATAACACCTACATAAGAGTGTCAAAGCCCACTAAACCTACCAGGGTAGTTACTATATGGCTGGTTATAACACCTACATAAGAGTGTCAAAGCCCTCTAAACCTACCAGGGTAGTTACTATATGGCTGGTTATAACACCTACATAAGAGTGTCAAAGCCCTCTAAACCGACCACACAAGGTAAAACATTCCATTACACCATAGCCTACTCGTCAACAGTATGTTTACGTTATATAACGTTTTCTGAAAATGACCATATTCAATTATCATCATTGTAATTGCGGACACATTGACGTCAGACATGCACCTACCCCAATGCTCTGTTACTGATGACTGGGATGAATTCAGGAGCAGGACAAGACACCCTCTTTGTGACTGATGACTGACATAAGGGCCTGACAAAAGGGCCTGATATAAGGGCCTGATATAAGGGCCTGACAAAAGGGCCTGACATAAGGGCCTGGCAAAAGGGCCTGACAAAAGGGCCTGACATAAGGGCCTGACATAAGGGCCTGACATAAGGGCCTGACATAAGGGCCTGACATAAGGGCCTATATCTGGCTAATATGATTATGATGGTCATAATCATGTCAAACTGTATGTTCTCAGTCCAAGTAAAGTGACACAGGATGAACATAATGTTCTGGCCATAAGTTCTATATAATATCATGAAAAAAAACACGACTTAAGAATTCATTAAAACCTTCTGGAGGAACTAGTACCATCTGGAGGAACTAGTACCATCTGGAGGAACTAGTACCATCTGGAGGAACTAGTACCGCCTGGAGGAACTCTCTGGGGGGACTAGTACCGTCTGGAGGAACTAGTACTGTTGTAGTTACTGTCTGGAGGAACTAGTACCGCCTGGAGGAACTAGTACCGCCTGGAGGAACTAGTACCGCCTGGAGGAACTAGTACCGCCTGGAGGAACTAGTACCGCCTGGAGGAACTAGTACCGCCTGGAGGAACTAGTACCGTCTGGAGGAACTAGTACCGTCTGGAGGAACTAGTACCGCCTGGAGGAACTAGTACCTTCTGGAAGAACTAGTACCGTCTGGAGGAACTCTGGGGGGACTAGTACCGTCTGGAGGAACTAGTACTGTTGTAGTTACTGTCTGGAGGAACTATCACCGTCTGGAGGAACTAGTACCGCCTGGAGGAACTAGTACCGCCTGGAGGAACTAGTACCGCCTGGAGGAACTAGTACCGCCTGGAGGAACTAGTACCGCCTGGAGGAACTAGTACCGCCTGGAGGAACTAGTACCGTCTGGAGGAACTCTGGGGGGACTAGTACCGTCTGGAGGAACTAGTACTGTTGTAGTTACTGTCTGGAGGAACTAGTACCATCTGGAGGAACTAGAACCGTCTGGAGGAACTAGTATCGTCTGGAGGAACTAGTACCATCTGGAGGAACTAGTACCGTCTGGAGGAACCTAGTACCGTCTGGAGGAACTAGTACTGTTGTAGTTACTGTCTGGAGGAACTAGAACCATCTGGAGGAACTATCACCGTCTGGAGGAACTAGTACTGTCTTGTTATTAAGCTATATAAAACAACGGTCGTTGATGTGTTTGGCTGCATTTCAGATACATCTCCGTACATTTCAATGTTGCAGTAATACGACCTAAGCCTATAGCATTTGAGCGAGACAACGTTCTTTTCAGATAGCGAGCCCTGATCCCAAAGACTTGACTGCCCCCGCAAGGAGAGAAAGACAACTGCTCATTTTTTTACCAATCACGAGGCTCATTAGAATTTCATGATGCACCAGGAAAATTCTCTGCAACAAAAGCGTGATCAAGTTAAGATCTGACATCTGTAGCCTACTGCCACGTGAGCATTGCTGCGCTTCAAGTGTGAAGAAATAATTGATCAAGCTAAAACGTGCTGATCTGTTGCATCAGACTCGATGCTTTTTACATTTTCTGGGGGATGTGACCGAGGCCTAGTAGTTGTATGAATTTGGGATCTAGCGTCCAACAACTGTCTCAGAGTCTGTTTGGAATAGGCTATTTCATTCTCACACAGAAAGACAAAATAACAGGTAAGCTGTTATACTATGGAATGTAAATTAGTAGACGTGGACAGATCTTCTAACATCTTCAAAATGCTCATCTGAATTCGCTAAGAAGGGCGCACATTGTTGCATGTTGTGTTAATATGAATGACCATAATGTAAATGTGATGTGTGTGTTTCTGAGCACTAATCAGGTTGTGTTAATATGAATGACCATAATGTAAATGTGATTTGTGTGTTTCTGAGCACTAATCAGGTTGTGTTAATATGAATGACCATAATGTAAATGTGATGTGTGTGTTTCTGAGCACTAATCAGGTTGTGTTAATATGAATGACCATAATGTAAATGTGATTTCTGTGTTTCTGAGCACTAATCAGGTTGTGTTAATATGAATGACCATAATGTAAATGTGATGTGTGTGTTTCTGAGCACTAATCAGGTTGTGTTAATATGAATGACCATAATGTAAATGTGATGTGTGTGTTTCTGAGCACTAATCAGGTTGTGTTAATATGAATGACCATAATGTAAATGTGATGTGTGTGTTTCTGAGCACTAATCAGGTTGTGTTAATATGAATGACCATAATGTAAATGTGATGTGTGTGTTTCTGAGCACTAATCAGGTTGTGTTAATATGAATGACCATAATGTAAATGTGATGTGTGTGTTTCTGAGCACTAATCAGGTTGTGTTAATATGAATGACCATAATGTAAATGTGATGTGTGTGTTTCTGAGCACTAATCAGGTTGTGTTAATATGAATGACCATAATGTAAATGTGATGTGTGTGTTTCTGAGCACTAATCAGGTTGTGTTAATATGAATGACCATAATGTAAATGTGATTTCTGTGTTTCTGAGCACTAATCAGGTTGTGTACCCAATGCATATGGGTCCGGTAAATTTCTCAAAATGTCCAGTAAATTAAAATTCTGCCGGTAAAATGTTTCCTAAGGAAAACCCTGGAACACACACACTTGGAGACAGAACACACACACACACACACACACACACACACACACACACACACACTTGGACACACACACACACACACACACACACACACACACACACACACACACTTGGAGACAGAACACACACACACACACACACTTGGAGACAGAACACACACACACAGACAGACACTTGGAGACAGAACACACACAGACAAACAGACAGTGGTACCATAAGACTCGTATCCATCCAGTGATTTGACGGTGAGCAGCAGGTGTTGGTCCTGGAGATATTCTATCTCAGAGAGGAGGGGCTTCAGCGTGGTCAGCTGCTTATTGGACCAGCCCACACGCAGGAAGTTGACATTGTCACTGCTTTGACTGTCATTCTCATAACTCTTCTTAAACTCTACGGAGAGAGAGTGTGGAGAGAGAGGGAGTGTGGAGAGAGAAGGAGAGAGGGAGTGTGGAGAGAGAGGGAGTGTGGAGAGAGAGGAGTGTGGAGGAGAGAGAGGAGTGTGGAGAGTGTGGAGAGAAGGAGTGTGGAGAGGAGAGTGTGGAGAGAGGAGTGTGGAGAGGAGTGTGGAGAGAGAGGAGTGTGGAGAGAGAGGAGTGTGGAGAGAGAAGGAGTGTGGAGAGAGAGGGAGTGTGGAGAGAGAGGGAGTGTGGAGAGAGAGGGAGTGTGGAGAGAGAGGGAGTGTGGAGAGAGAGGGAGTGTGGGAGAGAGGGAGTGTGGAGGAGTGTGGAGAGAGAGGGAGTGTGGAGAGAGAGGGAGTGTGGAGAGAGAGGGAGTGTGGAGAGAGAGGGAGTGGGAGAGGGAGTGTGGAGAGAGAGGGAGTGTGGAGAGAGAGGGAGAGAGAGGAGTGTGGAGAGAGGGGAGTGTGGAGAGAGGGAGTGTGGAGAGAGAAGGAGTGTGGAGAGAGAAGGAGTGTGGAGAGAGAGGGAGTGTGGAGAGAGAGGGAGTGTGGGAGAGAGGGAGTGTGGAGAGAGGGAGTGTGGAGAGAGAGGGAGTGTGGAGAGAGAGGGAGTGTGGAGAGAGAAGGAGAGAGGAAGTGTGGAGAGAGAGGGAGTGTGGAGAGAGAGGGAGTGTGGAGAGAGGGAGAGAGGGAGTGTGGAGAGAGAGGGAGTGTGGAAATAAAATGTCATTAAGTCTCTAGAGTAGAACTTTGTGTGTGTGTGTGTGCGTGTGTGCGCGCGCGTGTGTGCGTGTGTCTCACCCTCCAGGCAGGTAGAGTAGAACTCGATAAAGAACTTGGTTCTGCTGGCCGTCTTCACTATGGCCTCAATATTCTCAAACTCTATATAGGCCTGTTCAGAGGACTTAGGCAGACCTGGAGAGAGAGAGAGAGAGAGAGAGAGAGAGACAGGGAGAGAAACAACATTTAAAACCCTTGGGTTATAGTGAGATAATCAACCCCCTTGTCTAGTCATCACAGTGAGTGGCCATACCTTTCTTGGAGACGAACTGTGAGGTGACCCCCACCTCAAATGTACCAAACACTGGGGAGTGGTCACTGGTCACCACGTCATCTGTACAGCCTGAGAGGGAAACATGATTTCATTTAAAAAATACAAAAAAAACAACAAAAAAAGGTATTTGGTATTTCATAAGGATCCCCATTAGCTGTTCCAAAAGCAGCAGCTACCCTTCCTGGGGTCCAACACAGAACATGGAACATAATACAGAACATTAATAGACATGAACAGCTCAAGGACAGAACTACATCAAAAACATTAAAGGCACACGTAGCCTACATATCAATACACACAAACTATCTAGGTCAGGGCTGCCCAACACTCTTCCTGGATATCTACCGTCTTGTGGGTTTTCAGTCCAGCCCTAATTTGGGAACTGTGTAAAGACCCCTGGTGGCATGTCTGGTGAGGTAAGTGTGTGTGTCAGAGCTGTGTGTAAGTTGACTATGCAAACAATTTGGGATTTTTAACACATTAATGTTTGTCATAAAATTAACAAGTGATGCAGTCAGTCTCTCCTCAACTCTGTACCAAATACAATGCTCTTAGTTTTAGAGATGTTCAGGACCAGTTTATTACTGGCCACCCATTCCAAAACAGACTGCAACTCCTTGTTGTACAGAGTTGTTGAAGATGCAGGGACTCACCATAGGAGTTACAAACAATGTGAGTCTCAGGGTAAGACTTCCATAGGATCCTGTCACACCAAGACGGGACGTTAGTCCTCATCTGAAAGAGAGAGAAAGAAGAGAGATGAGCGTGAACAGAGATCTCTCCATCTGAGCCTGTGTGTATGCGCTCGCTCGCACGCGCGTGTGTGTATTTGTGTGTGTAAAGGCAGTACTTTGTCCTGAATTTGTTAAAATGCTATTTTAGGCTGAAAAGGGGCAATCAGCGGTTGGGCCGAAAAGGGGCAATCAGCGGTTGGGCCGAAAAGGGGCAATCAGCGGTTGGGCCGAAAAGGGGCAATCAGCGGTTGTCACATCCATTTTCGTACTTCAAAACATATGATGTGTTCTCATTGATTGTTGAAGAATATAAGTAAGAAATGTCTCAGTTTAACTGTCACACTCCATCAGAACCCAAAATATAAGCTTGTTTTACTATGTTTGTTCAAGTAAATGTAAACATACACTACATCGCCTCAAAATATGGTTAAAACTATCATGTTGATATCTTGGATTGTCAGTCCTTGCATCCACAGCTCTGTCTATGGTTTTGAGAGTTTCTCCAGCCTCAGCCTCTTACTGAAACAGGGAACATGTTTCTCCAGCCTCAGCCTCTTACTGAAACAGGGTAACATGTTTCTCCAGCCTCAGCCTCTTACTGAAACAGGGAACATGTTTCTCCAGCCTCAGCCTCTTACTGAAACAGGGAACATGTTTCTCCAGCCTCAGCCTCTTACTGAAACAGGGGAACATGTTTCTCCAGCCTCAGCCTCTTACTGAAACAGGGGAACATGTTTCTCCAGCCTCAGCCTCTTACTGAAACAGGGGAACATGTTTCTCCAGCCTCAGCCTCTTACTGAAACAGGGGAACATGTTTCTCCAGCCTCAGCCTCTTACTGAAACAGGGGAACATGTTTCTCCAGCCTCAGCCTCTTACTGAAACAGGGGAACATGTTTCTCCAGCCTCAGCCTCTTACTGAAACAGGGGAACATGTTTCTCCAGCCTCAGCCTCTTACTGAAACAGGGGAACATGTTTCTCCAGCCTCAGCCTCTTACTGAAACAGGGGAACATGTTTCTCCAGCCTCAGCCTCTTACTGAAACAGGGGAACATGTTTCTCCAGCCTCAGCCTCTTACTGAAACAGGGGAACATGTTTCTCCAGCCTCAGCCTCTTACTGAAACAGGGGAACATGTTTCTCCAGCCTCAGCCTCTTACTGAAACAGGGGAACATGTTTCTCCAGCCTCAGCCTCTTACTGAAACAGGGGAACATGTTCTCCAGCCTCAGCCTCTTACTGAAACAGGGGAACATGTTTCTCCAGCCTCAGCCTCTTACTGAAACAGGGAACATGTTTCTCCAGCCTCAGCCTCTTACTGAAACAGGGGAACATGTTTCTCCAGCCTCAGCCTCTTACTGAAACAGGGGAACATGTTTCTCCAGCCTCAGCCTCTTACTGAAACAGGGGAACATGTTTCTCCAGCCTCAGCCTCTTACTGAAACAGGGGAACATGTTTCTCCAGCCTCAGCCTCTTACTGAAACAGAACATGGGAACATGTTTCTCCAGCCTCAGCCTCTTACTGAAACAGGGGAACATGTTTCTCCAGCCTCAGCCTCTTACTGAAACAGGGGAACATGTTTCTCCAGCCTCAGCCTCTTACTGAAACAGGGGAACATGTTTCTCCAGCCTCAGCCTCTTACTGAAACAGGGGAACATGTTTCTCCAGCCTCAGCCTCTTACTGAAACAGGGGAACATGTTTCTCCAGCCTCAGCCTCTTACTGAAACAGGGGAACATGTTTCTCCAGCCTCAGCCTCTTACTGAAACAGGGGAACATGTTTCTCCAGCCTCAGCCTCTTACTGAAACAGGGGAACATGTTTCTCCAGCCTCAGCCTCTTACTGAAACAGGGGAACATGTTTCTCCAGCCTCAGCCTCTTACTGAAACAGGGGAACATGTTTCTCCAGCCTCAGCCTCTTACTGAAACAGGGGAACATGTTTCTCCAGCCTCAGCCTCTTACTGAAACAGGGGAACATGTTTCTCCAGCCTCAGCCTCTTACTGAAACAGGGGAACATGTTTCTCCAGCCTCAGCCTCTTACTGAAACAGGGGAACATGTTTCTCCAGCCTCAGCCTCTTACTGAAACAGGGGAACATGTTTCTCCAGCCTCAGCCTCTTACTGAAACAGGGGAACATGTTTCTCCAGCCTCAGCCTCTTACTGAAACAGGGGAACATGTTTCTCCAGCCTCAGCCTCTTACTGAAACAGGGGAACATGTTTCTCCAGCCTCAGCCTCTTACTGAAACAGGGGAACATGTTTCTCCAGCCTCAGCCTCTTACTGAAACAGGGGAACATGTTTCTCCAGCCTCAGCCTCTTACTGAAACAGGGGAACATGTTTCTCCAGCCTCAGCCTCTTACTGAAACAGGGGAACATGTTTCTCCAGCCTCAGCCTCTTACTGAAACAGGGGAACATGTTTCTCCAGCCTCAGCCTCTTACTGAAACAGGGGAACATGTTTCTCCAGCCTCAGCCTCTTACTGAAACAGGGAACATGTTTCTCCAGCCTCAGCCTCTTACTGAAACAGGGAACATGTTTCTCCAGCCTCAGCCTCTTACTGAAACAGGGGAACATGTTTCTCCAGCCTCAGCCTCTTACTGAAACAGGGAACATGTTTCTCCAGCCTCAGCCTCTTACTGAAACAGGGAACATGTTTCTCCAGCCTCAGCCTCTTACTGAAACAGGGGAACATGTTTCTCCAGCCTCAGCCTCTTACTGAAACAGGGGAACATGTTTCTCCAGCCTCAGCCTCTTACTGAAACAGGGGAACATGTTTCTCCAGCCTCAGCCTCTTACTGAAACAGGGGAACATGTTTCTCCAGCCTCAGCCTCTTACTGAAACAGGGGAACATGTTTCTCCAGCCTCAGCCTCTACTGAAACAGGGGAACATGTTTCTCCAGCCTCAGCCTCTTACTGAAACAGGGAACATGTTTCTCCAGCCTCAGCCTCTTACTGAAACAGGGGACATGTTTCTCCAGCCTCAGCCTCTTACTGAAACAGGGGAACATGTTTCTCCAGCCTCAGCCTCTTACTGAAACAGGGGAACATGTTTCTCCAGCCTCAGCCTCTTACTGAAACAGGGGAACATGTTTCTCCAGCCTCAGCCTCTTACTGAAACAGGGAACATGTTTCTCCAGCCTCAGCCTCTTACTGAAACAGGGAACATGTTTCTCCAGCCTCAGCCTCTTACTGAAACAGGGAACATGTTTCTCCAGCCTCAGCCTCTTACTGAAACAGGGGAACATGTTTCTCCAGCCTCAGCCTCTTACTGAAACAGGGGAACATGTTTCTCCAGCCTCAGCCTCTTACTGAAACAGGGGAACATGTTTCTCCAGCCTCAGCCTCTTACTGAAACAGGGAACATGTTTCTCCAGCCTCAGCCTCTTACTGAAACAGGGGAACATGTTTCTCCAGCCTCAGCCTCTTACTGAAACAGGGGAACATGTTTCTCCAGCCTCAGCCTCTTACTGAAACAGGGAACATGTTTCTCCAGCCTCAGCCTCTTACTGAAACAGGGGAACATGTTTCTCCAGCCTCAGCCTCTTACTGAAACAGGGGAACATGTTTCTCCAGCCTCAGCCTCTTACTGAAACAGGGGAACATGCTTTGTTATTGTTTCTGCTGCTGATTACCACTTTACGGAGTTAGGGGTTTACTCCCCAAAAAGTCTAGAAAATGTACGAGAATAAAGCTCTGTGTGAGTGTGTGAGTGAGTGTGGTGTGTGTGTGTGTGTGTGTGTGTGTGTGTGTGTGTACCCCTGTGGCCTTCTGTTTCTGCCACACGTATGTATCTCTAGACCCGCGTTCATAACGGTAGGTGGGTGGGTAGGATATCTCCTCCTCCGCTGTACCAAAGGATACACAAACACACATTACAACAGTCTTTCACAGAGTACAGCAGAGCGCATAGACAATGAGGGGAAGGAGTGTGTGTGTGTGTGTGTAACTGACCAAAGCGTAGGAACACCTTGTTCTTCTCTCTCTCCAGGTTGAGCTGGTCCACCTTCAGCAGAGGATCAAACTCTTTCCTGTTGATGTAGTTCAGGATCTCCTGAGAGAGACAGAGAGAGAGAGAGAGAGAGAGACAGAGAGACAGAGAGACAGAGAGAGAGAGAGAGAAAGAGAGACAGAGAGAAAGCGAGAGAGAAAAAGAGAGAGACAGAGACAGAGAGACAGAGAGAGAGAGAAAAAGAGAGAGACAGAGAAAGACAGAGAAAGCGAGAGAGAGAGTGAGAGAGAGGGTGTGTGTGCCTGCATCCATGCATGTGTTTGTGCATGTGTCTCCTTGTGTATGTGTGTTATGGTACCTGTATGTCCATGTCCAGCCTGTAGTTGAGGTCTCCCAGCCAGAAGAGGTGTGTGAAGCGTAGAGAGATGTCAAAGGAGCTCAGCTGTTTATCTCCTAGAGAGAGCAGCCGCAGGATATCCAGGTAGTTCTGGTTCCTCCTGCAGGGGTCAGGGAAGGAAGAGTGGTGAAGAGCACCCTATCCCCTGTTTAGTACACTACTTATGACCTCAGTGAGTTTGCTGCTAATATGGAGTCCTGTCAAACTTCAAATAATGAGTCATACTGTATAGTTTTACATTTGAATGCAGAAGAGGAGTGTCTGCGTACCTGCCGATCTTTTCGTTGCCTGATGTCAGGTGACAGTTCACAAAGCCGAAGGAAGTTCCATTAAACATGAAAGACACGCCCACTGCCCCTTTGTTACCTAGCAACAAGAAACGACAAACACACAGCATGAATATAGTGAATTGTTTGTTAGTGTGAGAGAGTGCGAGAGTGAGATCTTACCCAGCGTATTAGCAATGCCCGTTTTAACACTGGACACGCCCACATGACTGATGCGGTTTTCATGTTCTGGTTTCACCAGCACCGCTATCTTAATGTTCCACAGAGTCTGGACCGCGATCTAGAACCCAGGAGAGCAGAACAGAGTAACATGGAAGTTAACCTCAGGAGTAAACCCAACCATTCTACCATGCTGCTTCTCAGACCAAGCTCCTTATCCCCTAACGGGACCATCCCTACCGCCACCTTATCCCCAACGGGACCATCCCTAACAACACCTTATTCCCCAACGGGACCATCCCTAACAACGCCTTATTCCCAAACAACACCTTATTCCCCAACAACACTTTATTCCCCAACAACACCTTATTCCCCAACAACACCTTATTCCCCAACAACACCTTATTCCCCAACAACACCTTATTCCCCAACAACACCTTATTCCCCAACAACACCTTATTCCCCAACAACACCTTATTCCCCAACGGGACCCTCCCTAACAACTCCTTATTCCCCAACGGGACCATCCCTAACAACGCCTTATTCCCCAACAACACCTTATTCCCCAACAACACCTTATTCCCCAAAGGGACAATCCCTAACACCTCATTCCCCAGGTAGTGGACTACTATTGACCAGAGCCCCATTCCGCCTCTCTCTCACCGGTTTGTAATCCAGCTCTGTGTGTTCTTTGAGTGCGGTGCGGAGTGAGTCGACCCACTCACGGTCACACACAGAGTTCTCCTGTGTTCCGAACACGTAGAGGTCATGAGGAATGGTTACGGTCATCTCATCCAGCGTCTTCCCCAGCCCACGACACAACAGCCAGGAACCCACCGCCTTGGGGGAGGGCACAGAACCTACACACACACACACACACACACACACACACACACACACACACACACACACACACACACACACACACACACCAATTCAAGTGATGGTTTAAGGTTAAGACTTCTAGAACTAATGGAATATTCTCCTCATAAGGAGGATTTGACGGTTTGAGTGCGAGTGTGAGAGAGAGTGCGAGTGTGTGAGTATGTGAGAGATGTGTGAGTGTGTGAGAGATGTGTGAGAGAGAGTGTGACTGTGAGAGAGTGTGACTGTGAGAGAGAGTGACTGTGAGAGAGAGTGTGACTGTGAGAGAGAGTGTGACTGTGAGAGAGAGTGTGACTGTGAGAGAGTGTGTGACTGTGAGAGAGTGTGTGTGACTGTGAGAGAGTGTGTGTGACTGTGAGAGAGAGTGTGACTGTGAGAGAGAGTGTGACTGTGAGAGAGAGTGTGACTTTGAGAGAGAGTGTGACTGTGAGAGAGAGTGTGAGAGAGTGTGTGAGTGTGAGATAGTGTGAGAGAGTGTGAGAGAGTGTGAGACTGTGAGAGTGTGTGTGTGAGAGAGTGTGTGTGTGTGTGTGAGAGAGTGTGTGAGTGTGTGAGCGCTCACCCATGTTCCAGGTCCCTATAAAGATGGAGATCATGTCTGGTTCGTCCTGGTTGGAATGTTTGTTCTTCATCAGCTGCAGCAGCTGACAAAATGCCTCCCGCTTCTGACAACACGCACAGAGTGCAGTTAGTGTGTGTATAAAATGGAGGATGTGGCGGACTGTATATTCTTAGGTTTGATATTGGGCAATTCCACGATAACTGAGTGATGCTGAAAACCCATTTACTTGAAGAACAGTGCAGATTAGAGGTCGACCGATTATGATTTTTCAAGGCCGATACCGATTTATTGGGGGCCCAAAAAAGCCGACACCGATTAAATCATCCCTTTTCATTTTATTTTTATTTGTAATAATGACAATTACAACAATACTGAATGAACACTTATTTTAACTTAATATAATGCATCAATAAAATCAATTTAGCCTCAAATAAATAATGAAACATGTTCAATTTAGTTTAAATAATGCAAAAACAAAGTGTTGGAGAAGAAAGTAAAAGTGCAATATGTGCCATGTAAAAAAGCTAACGTTTAAGTTCCTTGCTGAGAACATGAGAACATATGAAAGCTGGTGGTTCCTTTTAACATGAGTCTTCAATATACCCGGGTAAGATGTTTTAGGTTGTAGTTATTATAGGACTATTTCTCTCTATACCATTTGTATTTCATATACCTTTGACTATTGGATGTTCTTATAGCCACTTTAGTATTGCCAGTGTAACAGTATAGCTTCCATCCCTCTCCTCGCCCCTACCTGGGCTCGAACCAGGAACACGTCGACAACAGCCACCCTCGAAGCAGCATTACCCATGCAGAGCAAAGGGAACAACCGCTCCAAGTCTCAGAGCAAGTGACATCACCGATTGAAACGCTATTAGCGCGCACCTCGCTAACTAGCTAGCCATTTCACATCGGTTACACCAGCCTAATCTCGGGAGTTGATAGGCTTGAAGTCATAAACAGCTCAATGCTTGAAGCACAGGGAAGAGCTGCTGGAAAATGCACAAAAGAGCTGTTTGAATGAATGCTTACGAGCCTGCTGGTGCCTACCACCGCTCAGTCAGACTGCTCTATCAAATCATAGACTTAACTATAACATAATAACACACAGAAATACGAGCCTTAGGTCATTAATATGGTTGAATCCGGAAAAGATCATTTCGAAAATAAAACATTTATTCTTTCAGTGAAATACGGAACCGTTCGGTATT
>NC_056442.1:50245862-50280862 GCF_018296145.1 Oncorhynchus tshawytscha | reverse complement strand
ATAGACAGACAGAGGGGTTACAAAACAGACAGATACACACACGGACAGACACAGAGACAGACGAAACAAATATCCGAATTCATTACCCACATAATAAACTTCAGCCTAAGAGATGCAAGGTGTCACCACCAGGGGGAGTCAGCGGGTTGACACAGTCAGTTCCACAAGTTCACTAAACTATCCTGCATGTCGGCAATAGCATTCCACGTCAACAATCTCATCTGGGTTCTCAGTGAAATGTATCCTACATCTTTTAGTATAAATAACAATAAAAATGTCAATAAAAGGCAACAACGTTACAGAGCTCAGTGCAGCTACAGTATAGCTCTCTCTGGAAACACCCCAACCCCCTTCCCCCTTCCCCCTGCATCTTACTCATCTCACCAACACACTTCTTCCCTGCAAACAGGAAGTGGCTAAAAAGGAGGTGAACACACACACACCTACACACATACACACACACACCAGACCCCAACACACACCAGACCCCAACACACACCAGACCCCACACACACACACACACACCAGACCCCAACACACACACACACAAGACCCCAACACACACACACCCCAACACACACACACACACACACACACACACACTGAAGTCTACGGTGAGCCCCTCAACCGCTGTATAAACCACACAGGGGAGTGTAGGTGACTGACTGGTAATCTGTGTCTGCTGCCTCCCCAGTCTAGTGTCGTCAGACAGACATGTTTGATTTGATGTCTATTGGGCTGTGATCAACAACATAGCTCAAAGAGTAGGAAGCTCTCTCATCCATTCATATGGCGATGATACAGTGTTAAACACTCTACAAACAAAGCTTTCTCTGCCCTTAACCTTGTTCTGAACACCTCCAAAACAAAAGGTCATGTGATTTGGTAAGAAGAATGCCCCTCTCCCTACAGCTGTGATTACTACCTCTGAGGGGTTAAAGCTTGAGGTTGTCACCTCATACAAGTCCTTGGGGGTATGGCTAGATGGTACACTGTCCTTCTCTCAGCACATATCAAAGCTGCAGGCTAAGGTTAAATCTAGACTTGGTTTCCTCTATTGCAATCGCTCCTCTTTCACCCCAGCTGCCAAACTAACCCTGATTCAGATGACCATCCTACCCATGCTAGATTACAGAGACGTAATTTATAGATGGGCAGGTAAGGGTGCTCTCGAGCGGCTAGATGTTCTTTACCATTCGGCCATCAGATTTGCCACGAATGCTCCTTATAGGACACATCACTGCACTCTATACTCCTCTGTACTGGTCATCTCTGTATGCCTGTCGCAAGACCCACTGGTTGATGCTTATTTATAAAACCCTCTTAGGCCTCAGTCCCGCCTATCTGAGATATCTACTGCAGCCCTCATCCTCCACAACCCTCTTAGGCCTCAGTCCCGCCTGTCTGAGATATCTACTGCAGCCCTCATCCTCCACAACTCCCCCTCTGAGATATCTAGCAGTCCTCATCCTCCACAACCCTCCCTCAGTCCCGCCTGTCTGAGATATCTACTGCAGCCCTCATCCTCCACAACCCTCTTAGGCCTCAGTCCCCCCTATCTGAGATATCTACTGCAGCCCTCATCCTCCCACATCACAACACCTGTTCTGCAGGTCACATTCTGTCCTCCACAAAGGTCACTCCCCCTATCTGAGATAACTGCAGCACACAACATCCCTGGGTCCCCAAAGCTCCGCTCTCTTTTCAGTTCGCTGCAGCTAGCGACTGGAACGAGCTGCAACAAACACTCAAACTGGACAGTTTTATCTCAATCTCTTCATTCAAAGACTCAGTCATGGACACTCTTACTGACAGTTGTAGCTGATTTGTGTGATGTTGTCTCTACCTTCTTGCTCTTTGTGCTGTTGTCTGTGCCCAAAAATGTTGTGTTTTCGTGTGTTGCTGCCATGCTGTGTTGCTACCATGTGGTGTTGCTACCATGTTGTGTTGCTACCATGTTGTGTTGCTACCATGTTGTGCTGCTACCATGCTGTGTTGCTACTATGTTGTGTTGCTACCATGCTGTTGCTACCATGTTGTGTTGATACCATGCTGTGTTGCTACCATGCTGTGTTGCTACTATGTTGTGTTGCTACTATGTTGTGTTTCTACCATGCTGTGTTGCTACCATGTTGTGTTGCTACCATGCTGTGTTGCTACCATGCTGTGTTGCTACCATGCTGTGTTGCTACCATGTGGTGTTGCCACCATGTGGTGTTGCCACCATGCTGTGTTGCTACCATGCTGTGTTGCTACCATGCTGTGTTGCTACCATGCTGTGTTGCTACCATGCTGTGTTGCTACCATGCTGTGTTGCTACCATGCTGTGTTGCTACCATGCTGTGTTGCTACTATGTTGTGTTGCTACCATGCTGTGTTGCTACCATGCTGTGTTGCTACCATGTTGTGTTGCTACTATGCTGTGTTGCTACCATGCTGTGTTGCTACCATGCTGTGTTGCTACTATGCTGTGTTGCTACCATGCTGTGTTGCTACCATGCTGTGTTGCTACCATGTTGTGTTGCTACCATGCTGTGTTGCTACCATGTTGTGTTGCTACCGCGCTGTGTTTTCATGTGGTGCTGCCATGCTGTTGTCTTACAGTGGGTCTCTTTAAGTAGTGTTGTTGTGTCTCTCTTGTCGTGATGTGTTTTGTCCTATATTGTTATTTTATTTAACATTTTTAATCCCAGCCCCTGTCCCCGTTTGTGAGAGGCTGTCATAGTAAATAAGAATTTGTTTTTAACTGACTTGCCTAGTTAAATAAAAGGTTCAAGAATGTATTATGTTTTAAATTTGGCTTGTTTGACGTCACAACCGACAGTGCAGGCGACTGCCGACTGACTGATCTACAAATGACATTGCATCATAAATAACTAGTCGTTATTGTTTGTAGATCAGTCAGTCAGTCACCATTTTGATGCTCTCCAACACAACCAATGTCTCTCAGAGTGGAAAACCAATCAATGAGTCGATCAATATTCAGCTCCATATGAGCTATGACCAATGGACATTCAGCTTCTCAAATCCAGCTGTTACTAACTTCTGAAACACGTAACAGACCAGGTGATGTTAATCGCAGAGTGATTCAACATGGTAACATATTGAACTTGGATCCTGTTCAGCCAGTCCATTAAATCAACTCAGCTGGAGTGTATGTTTACATGGAGGTAAAGTACTTCCATTTAAGGTCAGTTCATTCAGGAAGGTTTCCATTTTAAATTCCTGAAATGGAATTCAAATGCCTGACAGAGTGAATTGAAATGGACCATGACCCCAGGCAGGCGTGGTATTTACATCTCCAGAGCGCTAGCTAGCTGAGGCGTCCACTTCCTGGTTACTGATAGTGATCATCCTTCCATCACACCCACTCAGTAGTTGTCAGCTCCACTGAGCACAGCATTGAGGGCTTTGGTCTCTACACTCTGGTCACATCAGTCATCTAAATCCTAACAGAGGTAGGACCACAGAGCAGACAGAACTACACATGGGGACAGGTGTGGCACATTCCAGTCTGTTCAAAAAACTTCCTGGAGAATCTAGGAATTCCGAGCCACACCCACTGATATATCGCCAAGTGTGTGTTTGCATGTACCTCAAAGGCCTGTACGGGGATTGTTTTGCTGTGGCGTGTGAGAGGAGGAAGAGAGGAGAGAGTGGACACACTCAAATCCTGCACAGCCTTCAGAGCCTAGAGGGAGAGAGAGGAGAGAGGGAGAGAGAGGAGAGAGAGAGAAAGAGTTATGAAACCTGAACAACCACAGTGTAGGGTATGTATACTGGTTTAGTGACTTCCTGGTCTTCTTCTTCCCTCTCTCCAGTCCTCCCATCTTCTCACTCCATCCCTCTCTCCCCCTCTCACTCCATCCCCCCCTCTATCCTCCCCCTCACTCAATCCATCCTATCCTCCCCCTCACTCAATCCATCCCTCCCTCCCTCTCCCTCTCCATCCCTCCCCCCCTCCCTCCCTCCCTCCCCCTAGGACATAGAATGACTACTAGATAATATGTCTATGCTCGTAGGCTTACCTTCTTCTCTATAGAAGACAGTAGATCTTTGAGGATGGCCAGTTTAGTGACCAGATTCTCCCTCCCTCCCCTCCCTCCCTCCCTCCCTCCCCCTAGGACATAGAATGACTACTAGATAATATGTCTATGCTCGTAGGCTTACCTTCTTCTCTATAGAAGACAGTAGATCTTTGAGGATGGCCAGTTTAGTGACCAGATTCTCCCTCCCCATCCCTCCCTCCCTCCCTCCCCTAGGACATAGAATGACTACTAGATAATATGTCTATGCTCGTAGGCTTACCTTCTTCTCTATAGAAGACAGTAGATCTTTGAGGATGGCCAGTTTAGTGACCAGATTCTCCAACTCCTGATCTCCACCTTGATTCACCGACTACAGAGGAAAACAGGCCGTTGCAACACACACACACATTAGATGCTATGCAGGCGTGGCCCCATGGTGTGTTGTCACACCATGGGAAAGTGGGTCTGGCCCTTTAAGACTACATTAGCCACAGTGTGTGTGTGTGTGTGTGTGTGTGTGTGATTACAGCGTGACTCTCTCAAGCACAGCTGTCTCCAGGAACTCTTGTTGTTTTTCCCTGGGAGACAAAGAGCTCTTTCCTCATGACCCTCAGTGCACTCAGGAGCACTGTGTGTGTGTGTGTGTGTGTGTGTGTGTGTCTGTGCGTTGAAGAGGAAACCAAGGTGCGGCATGTCTAAGCTTCCTGTGCTTCCCAGAGTCATACATTTCACCTCACCATCTGTCTCTTGCGTGCATGCACACACACACACACACACACACACACACACACACACACACGCACACGGTAGAAAAAGTATAATACCTGCTGTATCATCTTGGACACCATGAAGGCACTCTGTTGGTCAAACACCTTGGACAGGATCTCCAGCCCAGACAGAACCTTATCCACCTCCCTACACACACCCACAGATAGGTTTTTGAGTGTGTGTGTGTGTGTCTGTGAGAGAGAACATTGTGTGTATGTGTGTGTGTCTCACCCATTGAGGCGTTTGCAGGAGGACACCAGTGTCTTGTTGAGGTGGGGCAGAGAGCTGGCTCCCTGTTTGACAGCCTGCAGGTCCAGAGCGTAGCTTCCCTTCAGATACTCATGGGAAATGGTGCTCAGGCCGTTAGCAGCAGGGGCGCTAAAGTAGGACGGAACAACATCACAATCCGTGTCAGTAGAACAGACACGGGTCTTAAATCCTCTGGATTTTCCACAGAGACCATGGGGGGGGACTGGCCTTGTGGTGAGTATAGAACACTGCAGACCATGGGGGGGAAGGGGGGTGAATAAGACTGGCCTTGTGGTGAGATATAGAACACTGAAGACCATGGGGGGGGGGCTGGCCTTGTGGTGAGTATAGGGACCATGGGGGGCTGAGGGGGACTGGCCTTGTGGTGAGTATAGAACACTGGAGAAGACAGGACAACAACTTTCCAAAGTCACAGATTTCCTCAGGATCAGACAGCTGCTGACTCACTGTCTAAGTAAGACAAACTACACACACACGGTTTCTGTGGAGTCTCTCTCACTCACACACACACACACACACACACACACAGCATCCTCTCTGAGCTGTGTGGTTTTAAACAGGATGTTGTCTTCCTATCTGAGGAGATGAGGAGGGGGGGGTGTGAAGGGCAGGAGGGTAAGAGAAGATAAAGAGAAGGAAGAGAGGGGAAGGGTTCTTGAGGGTTGTTCTAGGCCCTGAACAGACTTACTGAATCTCTACAACCAGCATCAGTTGGGAGGCAGTTGATCACATTTAAGACCCACCTTTTACTAGGGCCAGGAGTTTTACCAGGTCCCGCAAAATTGTGTGTGTGTGTTTGTTCTGTGTGCCGTACCTGTCGGTTGGTGTCTCCGGGGCGGAGCCTGTAGGTGTTGTGGAGGTGGAACGAGGAGGGAGGGGCGGCTTCTCATCTTCCCCATCTGACCAATCACATAGAGGGAGTTAACACTTGACCAATCAGAGAAAGAGACAGAAAGAGATGGCGCGAGAGACAGACAAAGAGATACTAGTCTTTCAGAGCGTTCAGTCAGCCCACTGACATCCCTATCAGATCACAGCTAAATCAATCTACCCGAAAAGAGCAATACTCAATCATGAGGCATCAAAGCCAAAGGAACTGAGTAACATTAAGAAATGCTATAGATGAATGGAATGCAGTTTGGAAAACCTAACAAAAAAACAATTAGGCAACAACAAATTCAATCCCTTTCAGACAACTTCCTGGACAAAATGTTTCACTGTAATAGTGAAGGTGTAGAAAGTCTAAACAGTATATTTGACCTCTCACCTTCCCTATCAAATCTAATAATTTCAAACAGAAAACCAAAGAAAATGAACAACAATGACAAATGGCTTGATGAAGAATGCAAAAACCTAAGAAAGAAATTGAGAAACCTGTCCAACCAAAAACACCAGAAAACCCAAGTCTACGCCTTCACTATGGTGAATCACTAAAACAATACAGAAATACACTATGGAAAAAGAAGGAACAGCGCATCAGAAATCAGCTCAATGTAACTGAAGAATACATCTAACCACTTCTGGGAAAATTGGAAAGCACTCAAAGAGTTATCTATCCAAAACAGATGTGTGGATAAACCACTTCTCCAATCTTTTTGGCTCTATAACAAAGAATAAAGAGCAAAAACATATACATGATCAATTACAAATCTTAAAATCATCTATTAAAAGACGACCAGAACCCACTGGATTCTCCAATGACATTTAATGAACTACAGGACAAAATACAAACCCTCCAACCCAAAAAGAAATGTGGTGTTGATGGTATCCTAAATGAAATTATAAAATATACAGACAACACATTTCAATTGGCTATACTTAAACTCTTTGACATCATCCTTAGCTTTGGCATCTTCCCCAATATTTGGAACCAAGGACTGATCACCCCAATCCACAAAAGTGGAGACAAATTTGACCCCAATAAGTACCGGGGGAAATGTGAAAACAGCAACCTTGGGAAAATCCCCTGCATTATCATTAACAGTAGACTCGTACATTTCCTCAGTCAAAACAATGTACTGAGCAAATGTCAAATGGGCTTTCTACCAAATTACCGTAAGACAGACCACGTATTTACCCTGCACACCGTAATTGACAAATAAATCAAAGTCTTTTCACGCTTTGTTGATTTCCATAAAAGCTTTTGACTAAATTTGGCATGAGGGTGTGCTATACTGGTCACCCCCAAAGCCAACACTTCCTTTGGCTGCTTTTCCTTCCAGTTCTCTGCTGCCAATGACTGGAACGAATTGCAAAAATCACTGAAGTTGGAGACTTATATCTCCTTCACTAACTTTAAGTGTCAGCTGTCAGAGCAGCTTACCGATCGCTGCAGCTGTACATAGCCCATCTGTAAATAGCCCACCCAACCAACTACCTACCCACCTCATCCCCATATTTGTTTTTTTGTTTTTCTGCTCTTTTGCACACCAGTATTTCTACTTCCACAGCCTCATCTGCACATCTATCACTCCAGTGTAAATTGCTAAATTGATTTGCCACTATTGGCCTATTTATTGCCTTACCTCCCTAATCTTACTACATTTGCACACACTGTACATAGATTTTTCTATTGTGTTATTGACTGTACGTTTATTTATCCCATGTGTAACTCCGTGTTGTTATTTTTGTCGCACTGCTTTGCTTTATCCTGGATAGGTCGCAGTTGAACATGAGAACTTGTTCTTAACTCACCTTCCTGGTTAAATAAAGGTTAAATATTTTTAAATAAATAAATACAAATTGATGGAAAGTGGTGTTGGGGGGAAAACATACAACATTGTACACAAACAACAAGTGTTAAAGTTGGCAAAAACTTTCTTTCCACAGGGCCGGGGGGTGAGACAGGGATGCAGCTTAAGCCCCATCCTCTTCAACACATATATATGAATTGGCGAGGGCACTAGAACAGTCTGCAGCACCCGGCCTCACCCTACTAGAATCTGAAGTCAAATGTCTACTGATGATCTGGTGCTTCTGTCACCAACCAAGGAGGGCCTACAGCAGCACCTAGATCTTCTGCACAGATTCTGCCAGACCTGGGGCCTGACAGTAAATCCCAGTAAGAGAAAAATAATGGTGTTGTTACAAAAAAGGTCCAGTTACCAGGACCATAAATACAAATTCTATCTAGACACCATTGCCCTTGAACACACAAAAAAATATATACATACCTCGGCCTAAACATCAGCACCACGGGTAACTTCCACAAAGCTGTAAACAAGCTGAGAAACGAGGCAAGAAGGGCAATCTATGCCATCAAAAGGAACATCAAATTCAACATCCAAATTAGGATCTGGCTAAAAATACTCAGTTATAGAACCCATTGCCCGTTATGGTTGTGAGGTCTGGGGTCCGCTCACCAACCAAGAATTCACAAAATGGGGCAAAAACACCAAATAATGCATGCAGAGCAGAATCGGGCCGATGCCCGTTAATTATAAAATCCAGAAAATAAATTCTACAACCACCTAAAAGGAAGCGATTCCCAAACTTTTAATAACAAAGCCATCACCTACAGAAGAGCCCCTTAAGCAAGCTGGTCCTGGGGCTCTGTTCACAAACACAGACAGACCCCTAGGACAGCAACACAATAAGACAAAAACCAAATCGTGAGAGACAACGGAAAGAATTAACAAAAAAACAGCAAACTAAACTCAGCAAAAAAAGAACCATCCCTTTTTCAGGACCCTGTCTTTCAAAGATAATTCGTAAAAATACAAATAACTTCACATATCTTCATTGTAAAGGGTTTAAACACTGTTTCCCTGCTTGTTCAACGAACCATAAACAATTAATGAACATGCACCTGTGGAACGGTCGTTAAAACACTAACAGCTTACAGACGGTAGGCAATTAAGGTCACAGTTATGAAAACCTAGGACACTAAAGAGGCCTTTCTACTGACTCTGAAAAAAACAAAAAGAAAGATGCCCAGGGTCCCTGCTCATCTGCGTGAACGTGCCTTAGGCATGCTGCAAGGAGGCATGAGGACAGCAGATGTGGCCAGGGCAGTAAATTGCAATGTCCGTACTGTGAGAAGCCTCACCAGCAGTGATGGTCGGAGTCGCGTTTATCGTCAAGGGAATGAGCGTTACACCGAGGCCTGTACTCTGAAGCAGGATCGATTTGGATGTGGAGGGTCTGTCATGGTCTTGGGCGGTGTCTCACAGCATCATCGGACTGAGCTTGTTGTCATTGCAGACAATCTCAACGCTGTGCGTTACAGGGAAGACATCCTCCTCCCTCATGTGGTACCCTTCCTGCAAGCTCATCCTGACATGACCCTCCAGCATGACAATGCCACCAGCCATACTGCTCGTTCTGTGTGTGATTTCCTGCAAGACAGGAATGCCAGTGTTCTGCCATGGCCAGTGAAGAGCCCGGATCTCAATCCCATTGAGCACGTCTGGGACCTGTTTGATCGGAGGGTGAGGGCTAGGGCCATTCCCCCCAGAAATGTCCTGGAACTTGCAGGTGCCTCAGTGGAAGAGTGGGGTAACATCTCACAGCAAGAACTGGCAAATCTGGTGCAGTCCATGAGGAGGAGATGCACTTTAGTACTTAATGCAGCTGGTGGCCACACCAGAAACTGACTGTTACTTTTGATTTTGACCCCCCCCTTTGTTCAGGAACACATTTTTCCATTTTTGTTCGTCACATGTCTGTGGAACTTGTTCAGTTTATGTCTCAGATGTTGAATCTTGTTATGTTCATACAAATATTTACACACAAATAAACGGTTGACAGTGAGAGGACTTCTTTTTCTGCTGAGTTTAGAATGCTATTTGGCTCTAAACAGAGAGTACACAGTGCCAGAATACCTGACCACTGTGACTGACCCAAAATTATGGAAAGCTTTGACTATGTACAGACTCAGTGAGCATAGCCTTGCTATTGAGAGAGGCCACCGTAGGCAGACATGGCTCTCAAGAGAAGACAGGCTATGTGCACACTGCCCACAAAATGAGGTGGAAACAGCTGCACTTCTTAACCTCTTGCCAAATGCATGACCATATTAAAGAAACATATTTCCTTTAGATTACACAGACCCACAAAGATGTCCAAAACAAATCCAATCTTGCTAAACTCCCATATCTATCACCTCAATGTCGCGAAACTCCCATATCTGTCACCTCAATGTCGCTAAACTCCCATATCGGTCATCTCAATGTTGCTAAACTCTTTTGGGTGTACCTGAGTAGTCCCTGTCCTCTGGGATGCTCTCCTCTCTGTCTACGGGGTACAGTAGAGTGCTGACCAGTCCCTGGCTGGGCTGGAGGTACAACAGGACCAGCTCTGGGAGGCTCTTAAACCGCTTCGGCTGCACCCCCTGAGACGTCTGAGAGAGGGAGAGAGGAGCAGGAGAGAGAGTAGGCACTTCAAAGAAATACACTGTTGCAGAGACACGTCACACTCTGGACAGCACGTTCAGAATAAAGCTGGGTAGGTAGGTAGGTAGTAGATTGGTAGGTAGGTAGGTAGTAGATTGGTAGGTAGGTTGAACATTGGTTGATAGGTAGGTATGTCGGTAGGTAGGTACTAGATTGGTAGGTCGGTAGTAGATTGGTAGCAGATTGGTAGCTAGGTAGTAGTTTGTTTGTTAGGTAGGTATTTGATGGCTTGATAGTTAGGCAACTAAGTAGTAGGTAGGTAGGTAGGTAGAAGATTGGTTGGTTGGTAGTAGATTGGTAGGTACGTATGTAGGAGATTGGTAGGTAGGTACTAGAATAAAGCTGGGTAGGTAGCATATTGGTTGGTAGGTAGATAGGTAGGTACTAGATTGGTAGGTTGGTAGTAGATTGGTAGGTAGGTATGTAGGAGATTGGTAGGTAGGTACTAGAATAAAGCTGGGTAGGTAGAATATTGGTTGGTAGGTAGGTAGATAGGTAGGTCACAGTTTGGTAGAAGAGTAGGTAGTAGATTGGTAGGTAGCAGTTTGGTAGGTAGGTAGGTAGGTAGGTAGGTAGGCAGTAGTTTGGTGGGTAGGTAGTAGATTGGTTGGTAAGTAGATAGGTAAGTTTGGTAGGTAGGTACAGTGAGGGGAAAAAGTATTTGATCCCCTGCTGATTTTGTACGTTTGCCCACTGACAAAGAAATGATCAGTCTATCATTTTAATGGTAGATTTATTTGAACAGTGAGAGACAGAATAACAACAAAAAAATCCAGAAAAACGCATGTCAAAAATGTTATAAATTGATTTGCATTTTAATGAGGGAAATAAGTATTTGACCCCTCTGCAAAACATGACTTAGTACTTGGTGGCAAAACCCTTGTTGGCAATCACAGAGGTCAGACGTTTCTTGTAGTTGGCCACCAGGTTTGCACACATCAGGAGGGATTTTGTCCCACTCGTCTTTGCAGATCTTCTCCAAGTCATCAAGGTTTCGAGGCTGACATTTGGCAACTCGAACCTTCAGCTCCCTCCACAGATTTTCTATGGGATTAAGGTCTGGAGACTGATAAGGCCACTCCAGGTCCTTAATGTGCTTCTTCTTGAGCCACTCCTTTGTTGCCTTGGCTGTGTGTTTTGGGTCATTGTCATGCTGGAATACCCATTCACAACCCATTTTCAATGCCCTGGCTGAGGGAAGGAGGTTCTTGTATTTGGTTCATGTATTTGACGGTACATCGTCCATCGTCCCTTTGATACGGTGAAGTTGTCCTTTCCCCTTAGTAGAAAAACACCCCCAAAGCATAATGTTTCCACCTCTATGTTTGACGGTGGGGATGGTGTTCTTGGGGTCATAGGCAGCATTCCTCCTTCTCCAAACACGGCGAGTTGAGTTGATGCCAAAGAGCTCCATTTTGGTCTCATCTGACCACAACACTTTCACCCAGTTGTCCTCTGAATCATTCAGATGTTCATTGGCAAACTTCAGACTGGCATGTATATGTGCTTTCTTGAGCAGGGGGACCTTGCGGGCGCTGCAGGATTTCAGTCCTTCACAGCGTAGTGTGTTACCAATTGTTTTCTTGGTGACTATGGTCCCAGCTGCCTTGAGATCATTGACAAGATCCTCCCGTGTAGTTCTGGGCTGATTCCTCACCGTTCTCATGATCATTGCAACTCCACGAGGTGAGATCTTGCATGGAGCCCCAGGCCGAGGGAGATTGACAGTTGTTTTGTGTTTCTTCCATTTGCAAATAATCGCACCAACTGTTGGCACCTTCTCACCAAGCGGCTTGGCGATGGGCTTGTAGCCCATTCCAGCCTTGTGTAGGAGTTTGAGTTGAGTTTGGAATCTGATTGATTGCTTCTGTGGATAGGTGTCTTTTATACAGGTAACAAACTGAGATTAGGAGCACTCCCTTTAAGAGATTGGTAGGTAGGTAGTAGATTGGTAGGTAGGTAGTAGATTGGCAGGCAGGCAGGCAGGCAGGATTGGCAGGCAGACAGTAGAGGCAGGCAGACAGTAGACTGGCAGGCAGATAGCAGACTGGCAGGCAGGCAGTCGATTGGCAGGCAGGCAGGCAGGCAGGCAGACTGGCAGGCAGGCAGTAGATTGGTAGGCAGACAGCAGATTGGCAGGCAGGCAGGCAGTAGATTGGCAGGCAGGCAGGCAGTAGCAGGCAGGCAGCAGACTGGCAGGCAGGCAGGCAGGCAGCAGATTGGCAGGCAGGCAGCAGACTGGCAGGCAGGCAGGCAGCAGACTGGCAGGCAGGCAGGCAGGCAGGCAGCAGACTGGCAGGGCAGGCAGCAGACTGGCAGGCAGGCAGGCAGCAGACAGGCAGGCAGACTGGCAGGCAGAGGCAGCAGACTGGCAGGCAGGCAGCAGACTGGCAGGCAGGCAGGCAGGCAGCAGATTGGCAGGCAGGCAGGCAGCAGATGGCAGGCAGGCAGGCAGGCAGCAGACTGGCAGGCAGAGGCAGCAGACTGGCAGGCAGGCAGGCAGACTGGCAGGCAGGCAGGCAGCAGACTGGCAGGCAGGCAGCAGACTGGCAGGCAGGCAGCAGCAGACTGGCAGGCAGGCAGATTAGACTGGCAGGCAGGCAGGCAGACAGGCAGGCAGGCAGCAGACTGGCTGGCAGGCAGGCAGCAGATTGGCAGGCAGGCAGCAGACTGGCAGGCAGGCAGGCAGCAGACTGGCAGGCAGGCAGGGCAGAGATTGGCAGGCAGGCAGGCAGGCAGCAGACTGGCAGGCAGGCAGCAGATTGGCAGGCAGGCAGGCAGCAGACTGGCAGGCAGGCAGGCAGCAGACTGGGCAGGCAGGCAGGCAGACTGGCAGGCAGGCAGCAGACTGGCAGGCAGGCAGCAGACTGGCAGGCAGGCAGCAGACTGGCAGGCAGGCAGGCAGGCAGGCAGGCAGCAGATTGGCAGGCAGGCAGCAGATGGCAGGCAGGCAGGCAGCAGACTGGCAGGCAGGCAGCAGACTGGCAGGCAGGCAGGCAGCAGATTGGCAGGCAGGCAGGCAGGCAGGCAGCAGACTGGCAGGCAGGCAGGCAGGCAGCAGGCAGGCAGGCAGCAGACTGGCAGGCAGGCAGCAGACTGGCAGGCAGGCAGGCAGGCAGATTGGCAGGCAGGCAGGCAGCAGACTGGCAGGCAGGCAGGCAGCAGATTGGGCAGGCAGCAGGCAGGCAGGCAGACAGGCAGCAGGCTGGCAGGCAGGCAGCAGACTGGCAGGCAGGCAGCAGATTGGCAGGCAGGCAGGCAGCAGACTGGCAGGCAGGCAGGCAGCAGACTGCAGCAGGCAGGCAGCAGACTGGCAGGCAGGCAGCAGACTGGCAGGCAGGTAGATTGGCAGGCAGGCAGCAGACTGGCAGGCAGGCAGGCAGCAGACTGGCAGGCAGGCAGGCAGGCAGACTGGCAGGCAGGCAGGCAGACTGGCAGGCAGGCAGGCAGGCAGGCAGACTGGCAGGCAGGCAGGCAGGCAGACTGGCAGGCAGGCAGGCAGCAGACTGGCAGGCAGGCAGCAGATTGGCAGGCAGGCAGCAGGCAGGCAGGCAGGCAGCAGACTGGGCAGGCAGGCAGCAGCAGACTGGCAGGCAGGCAGGCAGGCAGGCAGCAGACTGGCAGGCAGGCAGGCAGCAGACTGGCAGGCAGGCAGGCAGGCAGGCAGACTGGCAGGCAGGCAGGCAGCAGACTGGCAGGCAGGCAGCAGACTGGCAGGCAGGCAGGCAGACTGGCAGGCAGGCAGGCAGGCAGCAGACTGGCAGGCAGGCAGGCAGCAGACTGGCAGGCAGGCAGGCAGCAGACTGGCAGGCAGGCAGGCAGCAGACTGGCAGGCAGGCAGGCAGCAGACTGGCAGGCAGGGGCAGGCAGGCAGGCAGGCTGGCAGGCAGCAGCTGGGCAGGCAGGCAGCAGACTGGCAGGCAGGCAGGCAGCAGACTGGCAGGCAGGCAGCAGACTGGCAGGCAGGCAGGCAGCAGACTGGCAGGCAGGCAGAGGCAGGCAGCAGATTGGCAGGCAGGCAGGCAGCAGACTGGCAGGCAGACAGGCAGCAGACTGGCAGGCAGGCAGGCAGGCAGGCAGCAGACTGGCAGGCAGGCAGCAGACTGGCAGGCAGGCAGGCAGGCAGCAGACTGGCAGGCAGGCAGGCAGGCAGCAGACTGGCAGGCAGGCAGGCAGACTGGCAGGCAGGTGGGCAGCAGACTGGCAGGCAGGCAGCAGACTGGCAGGCAGGCAGGCAGGCAGATTGGCAGGCAGGCAGGCAGGCAGCAGACTGGCAGGCAGGCAGGCAGGCAGTAGACTGGCAGGCAGGCATTGGCAGGCAGGCAGGCAGGCAGGCAGCAGATTGGCAGGCAGGCAGGCAGCAGACTGGCAGGCAGGCAGCAGACTGGCAGGCAGGCAGCAGACTGGCAGGCAGGCAGCAGATTGGCAGGCAGGCAGCAGACTGGCAGGCAGGCAGCAGACTGGCAGGCAGGCAGGCAGGCAGGCAGCAGACTGGCAGGCAGGGCAGAGGCAGGCAGGCAGACTGGCAGGCAGGCAGGCAGGCAGGCAGGCAGCAGATTGGCAGGCAGGCAGGCAGCAGACTGGCAGGCAGGCAGGCAGCAGACTGGCAGGCAGGCAGGAAGCAGACTGGCAGGCAGGCAGGCAGGCAGCAGACTGGCAGGCAGGCAGGCAGCAGATTGGCAGGCAGGCAGGCAGCAGACTGGCAGGCAGGCAGGCAGGCAGGCAGACTGGCAGGCAGGCAGGCAGGCAGGCAGCAGACTGGCAGGCAGGCAGGCAGGCAGGCAGCAGACTGGGCAGGCAGGCAGGCAGCAGACTGGCAGGCAGGCAGGCAGCAGACTGGCAGGCAGGCAGGCAGAGGCAGGCAGGCAGGCAGCAGACTGGCAGGCAGGCAGGCAGGCAGGCAGTAGATTGGCAGGCAGGCAGGCAGGCAGCAGATTGGCAGGCAGGCAGGCAGGCAGCAGACTGGCAGGCAGGCAGCAGACTGGCAGGCAGGCAGCAGACTGGCAGGCAGGCAGCAGACTGGCAGGCAGGCAGGCAGCAGACTGGCAGGCAGGCAGCAGACTGGCAGGCAGGCAGCAGACTGGCAGGCAGGCAGGCAGGCAGGCAGCAGACTGGCAGGCAGGCAGGCAGGCAGCAGACTGGCAGGCAGGCAGACTGGCAGGCAGGCAGCAGACTGGCAGGCAGGCAGGCAGCAGACTGGCAGGCAGGCAGGCAGCAGACTGGCAGGCAGGCAGCAGACTGGCAGGCAGGCAGGCAGGCAGGCAGACAGGCAGGCAGGCAGGCAGGCAGGCAGGCAGGCAGGCAGGCAGGCAGGCAGGCAGGCAGCAGGCAGGCAGGCAGGCAGGCAGCAGACTGGCAGGCAGGCAGGCAGGCAGCAGACTGGCAGGCAGGCAGGCAGGCAGGCAGCAGGCAGGCAGGCAGGCAGCAGACTGGCAGGCAGGCAGGCAGGCAGCAGAGGCAGGCAGGCAGGCAGGCAGGCAGGCAGGCAGGCAGACTGGCAGGCAGGCAGCAGACTGGCAGGCAGGCAGCAGACTGGCAGGCAGAGGCAGTAGATTGGCAGGCAGGCAGCAGACTGGCAGGCAGGCAGGCAGACTGGCAGGCAGATAGCAGACTGGCAGGCAGGCAGCAGACTGGCAGGCAGGCAGCAGACTGGCAGGCAGAGCAGACTGGCAGGCAGGCAGCAGACTGGCAGGCAGGCAGGCAGACTGGCAGGCAGGCAGGCAGACTGGCAGGCAGGCAGTAGACTGGCAGGCAGGCAGCAGATTGGCAGGCAGGCAGGCAGCAGGCAGGCAGGCAGGCAGCAGACTGGCAGGCAGGCAGGCAGGCAGCAGATTGGACTGGCAGGCAGACAGGCAGCAGACAGGCAGGCAGGCAGCAGACTGGCAGGCAGGCAGGCAGGCAGCAGACTGGCAGGCAGGCAGTAGATTGGCAGGCAGGCAGGCAGGCAGGCAGCAGATTGGAAGGCAGGCAGCAGACTGGCAGGCAGGCAGGCAGCAGATTGGTAGGCAGGCAGGCAGGCAGCAGACTGGCAGGCAGGCAGCAGACTGGCAGGCAGGCAGCAGACTGGCAGGCAGGCAGCAGGATTGGCAGGCAGGCAGTAGATGGTGGCAGGCAGGCAGCAGATTGGTAGGTAGGTAGTAGATTGGTAGGTAGGTAGTAGATTGGTAGGTAGGTAGGTAGTAGATTGGTAGGTAGGTAGTAGATTGGTCTTGGTAGCTCAGTGTCTGAATGTGCACCATCACGTTCTGTTCATTGATATGTGTTGGAGGGTTTACAGTGAGAGGCTGTAAAACCTTAAGGCTCTCAACTGTCAATGGGTGGGGAGCCTGGCAGCCACATTCACTCTGTTTCAGTGATGTTTCATTGAACTGAAGTCTTGGTAAACCAAATGATTTGGTGAAGCAAAACAAAAGTGAAACAGAGAAATCAGTGTGGATTCCAGGCAAGGGACCAGGAGTGTGTGTGTGTGTGTGGGGGGTGGGGGGGTATTATGATATGTGAGTGTGTGTTGTGGGGGGATTGGAGACTCTTCCAGCTGCTAGACACAGAGCACAAAGAGACTGCTGTGTGTTTGTGTGCATGCGTGTGTGTGCATGCGTGTGTGTGTCAGCTCAGAGCCAACACCAGCACCAGAGCCTGCCAGTTCCTACTGATCCAGACACACAGCATACAGTGGGGCAAAAAAGTATTTAGTCAGCCACCAATTGTGCAAGTTCTCCCACTTAAAAAGATGAGAGGCCTGTAATTTTCATCATAGGTACACTTCAACTATGACAGACAAAATGAGAAAAAAAATCCAGAAAAATCACATTGTAGGATTTTTAATGAATTTATTTGCAAATTATGGTGGAAAATAAGTATTTGGTCACCTACAAACAAGCAAGATTTCTGGCTCTCACAGACCTTCTTTAAGAGGCTCCTCTGTCCTCCACTCGTTACCTGTATTAATGGCACCTGTTTGAACTTGTTATCAGTATAAAAGACACCTATCCACAACCTCAAACAGTCACACTCCAAACTCCACTATGGCCAAGACCAAAGAGCTGTCAAAGGACACCAGAAACAAAATTGTAGACCTGCACCAGGCTGGGAAGACTGAATCTGCAATAGGTAAGCAGTTTGGTTTGAAGAAATAAACTGTGGGAGCAATTATTAGGAAATGGAAGACATACAAGACCACTGATAATCTCCCTCGATCTGGGGCGCCACGCAAGATCTCACCCCGTGGGGTCAAAATGATCACAAGAACGGTGAGCAAAAATCCCAGAACCACACGGGGGGACCTAGTGAATGACCTGCAGAGAGCTGGGACCAAAGTAACAAAGCCTACCATCAGTAACACACTACGCCGCCAGGGACTCAAATCCTGCAGTGCCAGACGTGTCCCCCTGCTGAAGCCAGTACATGTCCAGGCCCGTCTGAAGTTTGCTAGAGAGCATTTGGATGATCCAGAAAAAGATTGGGAGAATGTCAGATGATCAGATGAAACCAAAATAGAACTTTTTGGTAAAAACTCAACTCATCGTGTTTGGAGGACAAAGAATGCTGAGTTGCATCCAAAGAACACCATACCTACTGTGAAGCATGGGGGTGGAAACATCATGCTTTGGGGCTGTTTTTCTGCAAAGGGACCAGGATGACTGATCCGTGTAAAGGAAAGAATGAATGGGGCCATGTATCGTGAGATTTTGAGTGAAAACCTCCTTCCATCAGCAAGGGCATTGAAGATGAAACGTGGCTGGGTCTTTCAGCCTGACAATGATCCCAAACACACCGCCCGGGCAACGAAGGAGTGGCTTCGTAAGAAGCATTTCAAGGTCCTGGAGTGGCCTAGCCAGTCTCCAGATCTCAACCCCATAGAAAATCTTTGGAGGAAGTTGAAAGTCCGTGTTGCCCAGCAACAGCCCCAAAACGTCACTGCTCTAGAGGAGATCTGCATGGAGGAATGGGCCAAAATACCAGCAACAGTGTGTGAAAACCTTGTGAAGACTTACAGAAAATGTTTGGCCTCTGTCATTGCCAACAAAGGGTATATAACAAAGTATTGAGATAAACTTTTGTTATTGACCAAATACTTATTTTCCAAATAAATTCATAAAAAATCCTACAATGTGATTTTCTGGATTTATTTCTCTCATTTTGTCTGTCATAGTTGAAGGGTACCTATGATGAAAATTACAGGCCTCTCTCATCTTTTTAAGTGGGAGAACTTACACAATTGGTGGCTGACTAAAGACGTTTTTGCCCCACTGTATACACACTAGATATGCATAGAACAAAAATACCAACTCACACCCATTGGTGTGTATGGAGGTGGTGTATAATGGTACCTGGACTGCCAAGAATCCCTCTTCATCTGGGAGAACCCTATAGGTGTGGACATGCTTCTGAAACCTAGAGAGGAAGGAGAAAGGAGAGAGAAAGGAGAGAGAGGGAGAAAGGAGAGAGAGAAAGAGCGAGAGAGCAAGGAGAGAGAGAGCAGGAGAGGAAGGAGAGAGAGAGATGGAGGAAGGAGAGAGAGAGATGGAGAGAGAGATGGAGAGGAAGGAGAGAGAGAGATGGAGAGGAACAAGAGAGAGAGAGGTGGAGAGAGCAAGCAGAGAGAGAGCGAGGAAGGAGAGAGCAAAGGATGTAAAGAGGGATGAGAGGAGAAGAGAGAGGAGGGAGGAGTTGGAGAGGGAATGGAGAGGAGAAGGGAGACATTAGTACTTTCACCATAGGAATGACAGATTCCCTGCAAAGTGTGTGATGGGGATCTGGAGGGAGTTTCAACCTGCTGCTGTCTGTCAAACTCAGCCAACATGGCATTACTGCTGATAGAACTTACTCACCCCTACACACAATGGCAAGAAAAGCAAGAACACATATTTACCAAAGTTTCCTGTGTGTAAGGATGTCATTGTGCTGCAATGTTGTCTATGCAAAACATGCCAGTTTGACCTAATTATCTTTTTTTTTTTTGCCTGCCTGCCTTATTTATTTAGCTCCTTTGCACCCCATTATTTCTCTTTACTTTGCACATTCTTCCACTGCAAATCTACCATTCCAGTGTTTTACTTGCTATATTGTATTTACTTTGCCACCATGGCCTTTTTTCTTTGCCTTTACCTCCCTTATGTCACCTCATTTGCTCACATCGTATATAGTCAATAATACAGTAGAATAATAAGTCTATGTTTATTTTACTCCATGTGTAACTCTGTGTTGTTGTATGTGTCGAACTGCTTTGCTTTATCTTGGCCAGGTCACAATTGTAAATGAGAACTTGTTCTCAACTTGCCTACCTGGTTAAATAAAGGTGAGATAAATAAAAGAATGTGTGGCATTCAGAGGGTGAATGGGCAAGACAAAAGATGTAAGTGCCTTTGAACGGGGTATGGGTAGTAGGTGCCAGGTGCACCGGTTTGTGTCAAGAACTGCAACGCTGCCGTTTTTTCCCACGCTCAACAGTTGAATCAAGAATGATCCACCACCCAAAGGACATCCAGCCAACTTGACACAACTGTGGGAAGCATTGGAGTCCACATGGGCCAGCATCCCTGTGGAACGTCTTCAAACACCTTGTAGAGTCCACATTGGCCAGCATCCCTGTGGAACGTCTTCAAACACCTTGTAGAGTCAACATGGGCCAGCATCCCTGTGGAACGTCTTCAAACACCTTGTAGAGTCAACATGGGCCAGCATCCCTGTGGAACGTCTTCAAACACCTTGTATAGTCAACATGGGCCAGCATCCCTGTGGAACGTCTTCAAAGTCAACATGGGCCAGCATCCCTGTGGAACGTCTTCAAACACCTTGTAGAGTCAACATGGGCCAGCATCCCTGTGGAACGTCTTCAAACACCTTGTAGAGTCAACATGGGCCAGCATCCCTGTGGAACGTCTTCAAACACCTTGTAGAGTCAACATGGGCCAGCATCCCTGTGGAACGTCTTCAAACACCTTGTAGAGTCCATGACCAACGAATTGAAATGTCGCATGGACTAGGATATCTACTAATCTTATTGTTGCCACTGTTTTTACCCCATATTTTGGGGGGGGTGTCTATCACTTCGGCAACACTGACCTTGTCCATAACGCTAATTAAGCTTGCTAAACATATAAATATATGAGAGAGACAGAGACAAAGAGGGACAGAGAGAGAGAGCGAGAGAGAGAGAAATATCCAAACCCTCTTACATGCGTGCGCGAGCAACGCACAATAAATTTAGAAATCCATGTTATTCAATTATTGCGCCAACGAGCGTCTGCGATGCCAAGGGCTAAAATAGAACTCCTTTCTATTTCTGACACAGATCGTGCTGGAAGTCCTGCCTCTCCCATCTCCTCATTGGTTTATAGAAGCAGGTACCCACGTGCCATCTCCTCATTGGTTATACCCACGTGGGTGATTGAAATACTATGAAAGTTTAGATGCCGATCACCATATAGGCTCAAAGATGAAAAAGTCTGGAAAGTGGAGAGATGACTAGAAACGATTCAGTTGGCCGTTTTATGTGTGGATTAATTGTCGGAGTAGAGGACCTTGTGCATATCAGGTAAAATAACAACTCTATGTTTATATCCCAGGACAAATTAGCTAGCAACAGCTAGCTAGCTAAATAGGACAAATTAGCTAGCAACAGAAACTTAGCTAAATAGGACAAATTAGCTAGCAACAGAAACCTAGCTAAATAGGACAAGTTAGTTAGCATGTGCAAGCTAGCTAGCTAAATTGGACAAATTAGTTAGCAACAGAAACCTAGCTAAATAGGACAAGTTAGTTAGCATGTGCAAGCTAGCTAGCTAAATTGCCATACATGTTTAATGCTTTTCGACCTGTCCCCAAATTAACGACATTGGTTCAGAGTTTGTTTTGATATTTTAACCTGCGTGTCGTGATCGCGTTTGGTGTAGGGGGACAAAATAAAATTATGCACGATAGCGCACGATGGCGCAAGCGCGCAGCCGGTTTGGGTTCCATGTTAGATAACTTTCTGGATACCACATTTCACTCACACTAAAGAAGGCATCAATCTAGCAGTAAAAAACAAACTATATATTCAGGCAAAATGGCAAAAGAAGCACAATTGAAATTGATAAAAAACTAAACAAAAAAGATCACAGATGACAACTGTTTTGATGCAGACTGTAAAATTATAAGGACAAAAATGAGAAAAAACTATCCAACCAAAAGCACAGAGACCAATGGTATATTACGCCTTCATTACTGTGAGACTTTAAAACCCTATAAACGTAACACTCAGATCCAGAAAAGCCCAGTACAACAGCAAGCAGCTCACACTAATTCAGGAGTCCATAAACACAAACAACTTCTGGCAAAATTAGAAAAAAAACGTTTTAAAAATCGAAATGAGGAATTAGTGATACAAAATGGTGACATATGGACCCATTTTCAAACTCTCTACAACACCGTTCAAATTGACACAAACACAGAACAACGCCAAATTCATGAGAAGTTGAATGGATTAGAAAAAGCTATAAAGGACAATCAAAATCCATTGGACTCCTCAATTACTGACCAGGAGCTCTATAAGAAACTAAACTATTACTGACCAGGAGCTCTATAAGAAACTAAACTATTACTGACCAGGAGCTCTATAAGACACTAAACTATTACTGACCAGGAGCTCTATAAGAAACTAAACTATTACTGACCAGGAGCTCTATAAGAAACTAAACTATTACTGACCAGGAGCTCTATAAGAAACTAAACTATTACTGACCAGGAGAAACTAAACTATTACTGACCAGGAGCTCTATAAGAAACTAAACTATTACTGACCAGGAGCTCTATAAGAAACTAAACTATTACTGACCAGGAGATCTATAAGAAACTAAACTATTACTGACCAGGAGCTCTATAAGAAACGAAACTATTACTGACCAGGAGCTCTAAGAAACTAAACTATTACTATAACTATAAGCTCTATAAGAAACTTCAGGCCCTCAAATAAAAAAAATTAAAAGCCTGCAGACCTGATGGCATCCTAAACAAGATGCTCAAACTCACTAGTGCAAAATGTCAATTTGCTATATTAAAACTGTTTAATTTGATCCTGAGTGTAGGTTATTTCCCTGATATCTGGAATCAAGGACTCATAACCCCAATCTTTAAGAACGGAGACAAATTTGACCCTAACAATTACAGAGGCTTTTGTGTGAACAGTAAGGTTTTCTGTAGTATTAAGAGTTCTAAACTTCCTTAACTTTTTTGGGATAAGGGGCAGTATTCGGAAGTTCGGATGACTGAGGTGCCCAAAGTAAACTGCCTGTTACTCAGGCCCAGAAGCTAGGATATCCATATAATTGGTAGATTTGGATAGAAAACACTCCAAAACTGTTAAAATAATGTCTGTGAGTATAACAGAACTGATATGGCAGGCGAAAACCTGAGAAAAATACATCCAGGAAGTGGGATATTTTTGATGTGCGTAGTTTTCAACTGCCTGCCTTTACAGTATGTAATGGGTTAGGACACAGATTGCAGTTCCTATGGCTTCCACTAGATGTCAACAGTCTTTAGACATTGTTTCAGGCTTGTTTTCTGAATAATTAGGAAGAATGAGGCCATTCTGTCAGTGGACTATAGAATGAACCAGAGCTGTTTTGCGCGCGTGACCGATTGCGCGCCGTTCATTGTTTTTCCTTTCTATTGAATACGCTATTGTCCGGTTGAAATATTATCGATTATTTAGACAATTGACAACCTGAGGATTAATTATAAACATCGTTTGACATGTTTCGATGAACTTTACCGGTACTATTAGGATGTATTCATCTGCCTGCAGTTGAGCCAGTGGATTACTGAACAAAACGCACCAACAAAACAGAGTATTTGGAACATAAAGAGGAACTTTATCGAACAAAATGAACATTTATTGTGTAACAGGGACTCGTGAGTGCAACCAGATTTAGATCATCAAAGGTAAGTGATTAATTTTCATCTCTATTTCTGACTTTTGTGACTCCTCTAGTTGGCTTGAAAATGTTTGTAAGGGAGGCATTGTCCTCAGATAATCGCATGGTATGCTTTCGCTGTAAAGCCTATCCTAAAAAGGTTTTAATAAGCACAATGTCTTGAGTAAAAGACCAATTGGATTTATACCAAAACATCGCACAACTGATCATATTTACATTATTATTTACATCATTATATATTTATCTGATAGATAAACATGTCCACCAAAATAATACCAAAATATACGCTTGCTTTATCGACTTCCAAAAGGCATTTGATTCTATTTGGCATACAGGACTGTTCTACAAAGTTATTGAAAGTTGTGTAGGAGGTAAAACATATGACATTATTAAATCAATGTATACTGGCAATACGTGCAGCATTAAAATTGGTAAGAAAATAACAGAATTCTTTAACCAGCGGCGGGGCCTTCGCCAGGGTTGCAATCTGAGCCCTGCACTCTTCAATATTTACATCAACGACTTGGCTACTATTCTAGAAAAATCCTCAGCCCCTGGTGTTAGTCTCCACAATTCAGAAGTTAAATGCCTACTCTTCGCAGATGACCTATGCCTGCTGTCACCCACAGCACATGGCCTTACAGCAGAGCCTGGACCTGCTAGAGCAGTACTGCCAGACCTGGGCCCTGGCAGTAAACCCCCACAGCACATGGCCTACAGCAGAGCCTGGACCTGCTAGAGCAGTTTTTGTGTGTGCAGTTTTCTATATATTTTGTACCAATTGAGAACTTTGGTCTAATTCCCTGAGATCTGGATCTTCTTTGAAAAATCCTTATTTTAGTATTTTTGGGGAATACTGCCAAATTACTTAGGTTTAAAAATAAGCTCAACTGGACACCTTAATGAGGCAGTGAATAAACAGAGAGAAAGCACACAGGGCATTCTACGCCATTAAAAAGCTAATCCAAATTGAAATACCTAATTTAATGTGTATTTGAACCAATTGCACTTTATGGAAGTGAGGTGCGGGGTCCACTTGAAAAACAAGATTTCATCAAATGGGACAAACACCCATTGAAACCCTGTGCAGAGTTATGTAAGATTCTCCTACATGTCCAGAGGAAAACTACAAACAATGCATGCAGGGCAGAATTTGGCCAATATCCACTAATAATAAAAACTCAAAAAAGAGCAATTAAGTTTTGGAGACATCTAAAATACAGTGACCCCCTCTCATATCATTACCAAGCCCTGCAATGCCAAGAGCTGAGCAAAGAAAAGAGTCCCCTCATCCAGCTGGTCCTGGGACTGAGTTCACAAACCTGTTCTACTAAGACACTGAAGCCTCAGGACCAGAACATCCAATCAATCAGAATAAACCAAATTACAACACAGTCAAAACAAAACTACATTGCTTACTGGGAAACACAAGCACAAAGCAAAATGCAGTGCTATCTGGCCTTAAAGTACACCGTGGCTAACTATTTGACAATGTTTACTGATCAAATCCTAAGAAAAACCTTGACAAAGTACAGGCTCAGTGAGCACAGCCTTGCCATTGAGAAGGGTAGACAGAGGAAAACCTGGCTCCCTGTAGAGAAAAGGCTGTGCAGCCACTGCACCACAGCAGAACCTGAGACAGAGCTGCATTTCCTGACAAAATGTCAAAAATATAAAACAATTAGAGAGTGTCATTTCCCCAAATGTGAAACCCTTATTCAAGGTTTCTAAGACCTCTCTAATGAGAATAGGCTACCCGTCCTGTTGGGGGAGGACGCAGAGAGCTGTGGGTTGGCAGCGCACTACATCGCTGCCTGCCATAAGATGAGGGACAGTGTCTGACAGACCAATCAACCTGCACATGTTCTCTACTGTATGCTTATTGTTATTGTTTAATGTATGTTTATTGTTGTTACTGTTGTCTCGTTGACAATTTTGATTCTTATTATTTTCATATTGTAAATATCCAAAGTAAACTTTGGCAATATGTACAGTCATGGCCAAAAGTTTTGAGAATGACACAAATATTAATTTTCACAGTCTGCTGCCTCAGTTTGTATGATGGCAATTTGCATATACTCCAGAATGTCATTTAAGACACAGGTGTGAGTGTTGACGAGGACAAGGCTGGAGATCACTCTGTCATGCTGATTGAGTTCGAATAACAGACTGGAAGCTTCAAAAGGAGGGTGGTGCTTGGAATCATTGTTCTTCCTTGGTTACCTGCAAGGAAACGCGGGCCGTCATCATTGCTTTGCACAAAAAGGGCTTCACAGGCAAGGATATTGTTGCCAGTAAGATTGCACCTAAAACAACCATTTATCAGATCATCAAGAACTTCAAGGATATCGGTTCAATTGTTGTGAAGAAGGCTTCAGGGCGCCCAAGAAAGTCCAGCAAGCGCCAGGACCGTCTCCTAAAGTTGATTCAGCTGCGGGATCGCGGCACCACCAGTACAGAGCTTGCTCAGGAATGGCAGCAGGCAGGTGTGAGTGCATCTGCACTAGAGGTCGACCGATTAATCGGAATGGCCTATTAATTAGGACCGATTTCAAGTTTTCATAACAATCGGAAATTGGTATTTTTGGACACCGATTTGGACAAATTCTTATTTATTTTTTTACACCTTTATTTAATCTTTATTTAACTCGGCAAGTCAGTTAAGAACACATTCTTATTTTCAATGACGACCTAGGAACGGTGGGTTAACTGCCTCGTTCAGGGGCAGAACGACAGATTTTTACCTTGTCAACTCGGGGGATTCAATCTTGCAAACTTACAGTTAACTAGTTCAACGCTCTAACCACCTGATTACATTGCACTCCACGAGGAGCCTGCCTGTTACGCGAATGCAGTAAGCCAAGGTAAGTTGCTAGCTAGCATTAAACTTATCGTATAAAAAACAATCAATCATAATCACTAGTTAACTACACATGGTTGATGATATTACTAGTTTATCTAGCGTGTCCTGCGTTGCATATAATCGATGCGGTGCGTATCGTTGCTCCAATGTGTACCTAACCATAAACAACAATGCGTTTCTTAAAATCAATACACAGAAGTATATATTTTTTAAACCTGCATATTTAGCTAAAAGAAATCCAGGTTAGCAGGCAATATTAACCAGGTGAAATTGTGTCACTTCTCAAACGTTCATTGCACGCAGAGTCAGTGTATATGCAACAGTTTGGGCCTTCTAATTTGCCAGAATCTTACGTAATTATGACATAACATTGAAGGTTGTGCAATGTAACAGAAATATTTAGATTTATGGATGCCACCTGTTAGATAAAATACGGAACGGTTCAGTATTTCACTGAAAGAATAAACGTCTTGTTTTCGAGATAATAGTTTCCGGATTCGACCATATTAATGACCTAAGGCTCGTATTTCTGTGTGTTATTATGTTATAATTAAGTCTATGATTTAATAGAGCAGTCTGACTGAGCGGTGGTAGGCACCAGCAGGCTCATAAGCATTCATTCAAACAGCACTTTCGTGCTTTTGCCAGCAGCTGTTTATGACTTCAAGCCTATCAACTCCCGAGATCAGGCTGGTGTAACCGATGTGAAATGGCTAGCTAGTTAGCAGGGTGCTCGCTAATAGCGTTTCAAACGTCACTGGTTCTGAGACTTGAAGTGGTTGTTCCCCTTGCTCTGCAAGGGCCGCGGCTTTTGTGGAGAGATGGGTAATGCTGCTTCGAGGGTGGAACTTGTGGTCAATCCTCAAGAGGTGGGTGGACAAACAAAAACCCACAAATTCTGACAAACTCCAAGCATTGATTATGCAAGAATGGGCTGCCATCAGTCAGGCCCAGAAGTTAATTGACAGCATGCTAGGGGTGGATTGAAGAGGTCTTGAAAAAGAAGGGTCAACACTGCAAATATTGACTCTTTGCATCAACTTCATGTAATTGTCAATAAAAGCCTTTGACACTTATGAAATGCTTGTAATTATACTTCACTATTCCATAGTAACATCTGACAAAAATATCTAAAGACACTGAAGTGTAAATTAATATTTGTGTCATTCTCAAAACTTTTGGCCACGACTGTACATTGTTACGTCGTGCCAAAAAAGCTAATTGAATTGAGAGAGAGACAGAGAGATAGAGAGAGAGACAGACCGACCGAGACAGACAGAGACCGAGAGAGAGAGACCGACCGACCGAGAGAGAGACAGACCGACCGACCGAGAGAGAGACAGACCGACCGACCGAGAGAGACCGACCGACCGACCGAGAGAGACCGACCGACCGACCGAGAGAGAGACAGACCGACCGACCGAGAGACAGACCGACCGACCGAGAGAGAGACAGACCGACCGACCGAGAGAGAGACAGACCGACCGACCGAGAGAGAGACAGACCGACCGACCGAGAGAGAGACAGACCGACCGACCGAGAGAGAGACAGACCGACCGACCGAGAGAGAGACAGACCGACCGACCGAGAGAGAGACAGACCGACCGACCGAGAGAGAGACAGACCGACCGACCGAGAGAGAGACCGACCGACCGAGAGAGACCGACCGACCGAGAGAGACCGACCGAGAGAGAGACCGACCGAGAGAGAGACCGACCGAGAGAGAGACCGACCGACCGACCGAGAGACCGACCGACCGAGACGGACCGACCGAGAGAGAGACAGGCGGACCGACCGAGAGAGAGACAGACCGACCGACCGACCGAGAAAGAGACTGCCCGACCGACCGAGAGAGAGACCGACCGAGAGAGACCGACCGACCGACCGACCGAGAGACCGACCGACCGAGAGACAGACGGACCGACCGAGAGAGAGACAGACAGACCGACCGACCGAGAGAAAGAGACTGCCCGACCGACCGAGAGACCGCCCTACAGACAGACAGACCGACAGATCGACCGAGAGACAGAGACAGACTGACCGAGACAGACAGACAGAGACAGACACAGATCGCCAGACAGACCGAGAGAGAAAGAGCCTGCCCGACCGACCGAGAGAGACCACCCGACAGACAGACAGACAGAGAGACAGACTGACCGAGACAGACAGACAGAGACAGACTCAGACAGAGAGATCGCCAGACCGACCGAGAGAGAGAGAGACCGCCCAACAGACAGACAGACAGACAGAGAGACACAGACAGAGAGACACAGACAGACAGACAGAGAGACACAGACAGACAGAGACCTCCCTGCCCACGTCAGTACCTTCTTCTCTCCCCGAGTGTAAAGCAACAGGCTATCAATAACACGATGTCTATAGGAAACTTTGGCTGCTACCACCCCATCAGTTGTTTTACATCAGAACACATCTGGCGACCATGTTGCTAAAACATAACACTCAGAGAGGAAACACAAATAGTTTGATCTGATTCAGACTATTCCACCCACCTACCTACCAGCGCACACGCACACACATGTAAGGGTGAGCCACAAGGCTGGGTCAACTGTTCTATTTTTAGCATTTTCATGAAGATTTTTTTCCCCAGGCTACGTCTGGCGATCACACGGGTTTGAAGAAGAGGAAATCACACTCCAAAACAAGCTGAGATGTTTGAAAAAACACACACAGTCCTTCACGGTGTGTGTGAGTGGTGGAGAGGAGTTAGACATCTCTTCCTGCTCTGATCTCATAGGGTAGTTGGCTACTGTAGAACACTGCTATTGTTCCTGTTGCAACACTCAACTATACCAGGAATAAAACTTGAGACACTGCATGCAGAATTCTGCAAAAATATCCTCTGTGTACAACGTAAAAGAGCAGAATTAGGCCGAAACCCGCTAATTATCAAAATCCAGAAAAGAGCCGTTAAATTCTACAACTTTATAACAAAGCCATCACCTACAGAGAGACGAACCTGGAGAAGAGTCCCCTAAGCAAGCTGGTCCTGGGGCTTTGTTCACAAACACAAACACACCCCACAGAGCCCCAGGACAGCAACACAATTAGACCCAACCAAATCATGAGAAAACAAAAATATAATTATTTCCAATGTGTCAAGTAATTAACAAAAAAACAGAGCAAACTAGAATGCTATTTGGCCCTAAACAGAGAGGACACAGTGGCAGAATACCTGACCACTGTGACTGACCCAAACTTAAGGAAAGCTTTCACTATGTACTGTGAGCATAGCCTTGCTATTGAGAGAGGCTGCCATAGCCGGTCTTCTCGAGAGCCAGGTCTGCCTATGTGCACACTGCCCACACAATGAGGTGGAAACTGAGCTGCACTTCCTCACCTCCTGCCAAATGTATGACCATATTAGAGACACATATTTCCCTCAGACTACACAGACCCACAAATAATTTGAAAACAAAATCAATTTTTGATCAACTCCCATATCTATTGGGTACAATACCACAGTGTCAAATCACAGCAGCAAGATTTGTGACCTGTTGCCACAAGAAAAGAGCAACCAATGAAGAATAAACATTGTAAAAATAAACTATATTTACTGTCTATTTATTTCCCCTTCCATACTTCAACTATTTGCACCTTCCCCTTACATAGCCAATAACATAACATTTCAAATGTCTATATTACTTAAAAACATTTGTGAGTGCAATATTTACTGTTAATTTATGACTGTTTAATGAACTTTTGTTTATGGCCAATTTCACTTGCTTTGGCAATGTAAACATATGTTCCCCAAGTCAATAAAGACCTTTGAATTGAATTGAGAGCGGAGAGAGAGTGAGAGGAGAAATGGAGAGAAAGAGAGAGATATGGTAGAGTGGGAGTTAGCGGGCTGAGAGCTAAGAGGTCAACAGTAAGCTTCACCCCCTGTGTGTGAGTTTATGATAAACCCAGTGCTGTGTTTAGTGCACTATGCCTCCATCCCTCTGATTCCCTCCGGTCCTCGCACGGTTTCCCTCCGGCCCTCGCACGGTTTCCCCTCCGGTCCTCGCACTCGCACGGTTTCCCCTCCGGTCCTCGCACGGTTTCCCCTCCGGTCCTCGCACGGTTTCCCCTCCGGTCCTCGCACGGTTTCCGGTCCTCCAGTCTCCTCTGGGTTTCCCTCCAGTCCTCTGTGGGTTTCCCTCCAGTCCTCTGTGGGTTTCCCTCCAGTCCTCTGTGGGTTTCCCTCCAGTCTTCTCTGGGTTTCCCTCCAGCCCTCTGTGGGTTTCCCTCCAGTTCTCTGTGGGTTTCCCTCCAGTCTTCTCGCGGTTTCCCTCCAGTCTTCTCTGGGTTTCCCTCCAGTCTTCTCTGGGTTTCCCTCCAGTCTTCTCTGGGTTTCCCTCCAGTCTTCTCTGGGTTTCCCTCCAGTCTTCTCACGGTTTCCCTCCAGTCCTCTCACGGTTTCCCTCCAGTCCTCTCACGGTTTCCCTCCAGTCCTCTCACGGTTTCCCTCCAGTCCTCTCACGGTTTCCCTCCAGTCTTCTCTGGGTTTCCCTCCAGTCTTCTCTGGGTTTCCCTCCAGTCTTCTCACGGTTTCCCTCCAGTCCTCTCACGGTTTCCCTCCAGTCCTCTCACGGTTTCCCTCCAGTCCTCTCATGGTATTTTTCTTGTCTATATTGAATACATCATTTAAACATTCACAGTGTAGGTTGGAAAAAGTATGTGAACCCCTAGGCTAATGACTTCTCCAAAAGCTAATTGGAGTCAGGAGGCAGCTAACCTGGAGTCCAATCAATGAGTCGAGATTGGAGATGTTGGTTAGAGCTGCCTTGCCCCATAAAAAACACTCACAAAATTTGAGTTTGCTATTCACATGAAGCATTGCCTGATGTGAACCATGCCTCGAACAAAAGAGATCTCAGAAGACCTAAGATTAAGAATTGTTGACTTGCATAAAGCTGGAAAGGGTTACAAAAGTATCTCTAAAAGTCAGTCCACGGTAAGATAAATAGTCTATAAATGGAGGAAGTTCAGCACTGTTGCTACTCTCCCTAGGACTGGCCGTCCTGCAAAGATGACTGCAAGAGCAGAGTGCAGAATGTTCAATGAGGTTAAGAAGAATCCTAGAGTCAGATAAAGACTTACAGAAATCTCTGGAACATGCTAACATCTCTGTTGACGAGTCTTCGATACATAAAACACTAAACAAGAATGGTGTTCATGGGAGGACACCATGGAAGAAGCCACTGCTGTCCAAAAAGACATTGCTGCACATGTGAAGTTTGCAAAAGAGCACCTGGATGTTCCACAGCACTACTGGCAAAATATTCTGTGGACAGATGAAACTAAAGTTGTGTTGTTTGGAAGGAACACACAACACTATCTGTGGAGAAAAAAAAGGCACAGCACAGCACACCAACATCAAAACCTCATCCCAACTGTAAAGTATGGTAGAGGGAGCATCATGGTATGGGGTTGCTTTTCTGCCTCAGGGGCTGGACAGGTTACTATCATCAACGGAAAAATGAATTCCAAAGTTTATCAAGACATTTTGCAGAAGAATGTTAGGCTATCTGTCCGCAAATTGAAGCACAACAGAAGTTAGGTGATGCAACAGGACAACGACCCAAAATAAAGTAAATCAACAACAGAATGGCTTGAACAGAAGACATTACACCTTCTGGAGTGGCCCAGTCAGAGTCCTGAATGGGCATGACCTCAATCAGAGTCCTGAAGTTCAGTCCACCAGACATCCCAACAATATTGTTGAACTGAAACAGTTTTGCAAAGAGGAATGGTCCAAAATTCCTCCTGACCGTTGTGCAGGTCTGATCCACAACTACAGAAAAGGTTTGGTTGAGGTTATTGCTGCCAAAGGAGGGTCAACCAGTTATTAAATCTCAAAGGTTCATACACTTTTTCCACCCTGCACTGTGAATGTTGACACAGTGTGTTCAATACGGACATGAACAATTATAATTGTTTGTGTGTTATTAGTTTAAGCAGACTGTGTTTGTCTATTGTTGTGTCATTTTATGAGCAATTTCTGCAGAAATCCAGGTAATTCTAAAGGGTTCACATACTTGTTCGTACCACTGTATCTGTAAACCACCACTTTGTCTCTGCACTCATCTTTTTAAAACAACCATTCCTACTTCCACAACACCTACACACTTCCCCACCTTCATCTGTGACAGTTGGTTCCACAGACAGATGACACGGCTGTTCCTCTCCCTCTCTGTAGTATCTGTCAACCACCACTATTTATCAGTGCTCTGAAATATCAGCTAGCCCTATTTTCAGAAAATGCTCCTGTCTGATAGGAAGGGGAAGTGTGTGTGTGTGTGTGTGTGTGTGTGTGTGTGTGTGTGTGTGTCACACGCTAGGGAGAGGCCTGGGAGAGCTGTAAATTTGTGTGAGGTGATGCCATGACAGCCACCAGGGAGAACTCCTGTCTCCTGTGTGTGTGTGACATGACATGTGACTAACGCTGTACTGTCTGGACCAGAAGAACTGTGTTTGTGTGTGTGTATTGTGCCTAGGTCATGTCTATGTTGTTTTACATGACCAAGTGACCTGACCAGGTAACACGTCTCTCTAAGTACCACGGAGTAGATTGGAAATACTCATTTTATTACACAGTAGTAGCGACAATGGCTGCCCATGCAACCCACTCGTATAGCGGACAGGACAAAGGCCCTGGTTCAATGATATGCAATCAACCCTTTTCCTCCCTTCCCTGGGCACTGTTTCCTACTTATTACCTCCACAATGATTATATTAGGCTACATAGTAGTGATTGCGGTTGAAATAGGGCTACTGTTGGCTGTAGAAAAACAAGACTACAAACTTAAATTGAGTTGTTGTGATGAGTTGACAGGCGCTGTTTTAAGAAACTGACTTTTCCAGAGAGTCCTAGTTAGTGAAATAACTAGTTAGTAGCCACAGCCGGATATCATTTTCCCTGTCGCTTACTGACTGCCACGATGTGTGTCCCTGCCAACCATGGGACAAATGAAAGACAGGCAACTCAGAAGTTTGAACCCTGCTAGTCTATCCTGAGTAAAGCCACACTTTCCCAATGATAACAGTAAATCGGGTTACTCACAGCACACACAAGGCGTACGCCCCGTTAACACTTTCGCTGTCCCGAACCAGGAAACTCCCGTCTCGTCCCGCGCGGGCCAGCAGCTCCTCGGCAGCAGCTCGACTCAGGTCCCGGTGATACCACAACGGAGGCGCTAGCCCCAGCGGCGACACACCGCCGCCACCGGCCATCGCAACAGCCCCAGAAAACACACGGTTTCCTGAGTTAAACAAGCTGAACGAGGCGATAAATCGACAAAAAGTGCGAGTAGTGTGAATCAGAGTTGGGAAACGCGAGAAAAGTGAGAAGTTAATACTTCTCGGTGGGTCGTTTCTGACGCTTCCTCAGTTCCTGAAAGTCTGCCATAGAGGCTTCGCGGCGCTTCCCACGGAAATCATGGAGATGGAGCGAACCGGAGAGTGGGAGGCATTGCAGCTTACTGCGAACTCAACTCTGTCCCTTTCGCTGTTCATTTCAACCAAGACACAAGACTAGGCCTCACAAAAAAATAAACGTCATTTTGTGTTGTGCATGTTTATGCAGTTTAATGTTTATTAATATAGTACTAATTAATAGGAATTAACTTCATGTTTTTAGTGTTGCATTTTCTATGCGAAGTGTGAGTCCACCTAGTGGTCATAAAATAGCAGCGCTCCAACAGGACTGTTACTTAACACTTTTGTTTTGTTGTAAATTATTTTGTAAACCAAAAGCCTGATCCTTCAACCTATTCCTAACGCTCATTATAAATATGAATTACGGGTATGCTGTTTTACACCATTCCACTCTCTACCTCCACACACACACACACACACACACACACACACACACACACACACACACACACACACACACACACACACACACACACACACACACACACACACACACACACACACACACACACACACACAGAGAGTGAGGTAAGTGTGTGTGACCTCAGAGAGAGGCTGTGTATTAATAGCCATATTGACCATGTCCATCTTTCTGCTATTTCTGGCTATGTCATCAGACAGAGTGTGGTGTGTGATGTGTGTGTTCTGTAAGTGTGTGTGGAGGCTACATGAGTGTGAGTGTGTTTATGTGCTCGTGTGAGAGAGTGTGTGCTGCATCCTAGGTAGCAGGGGCTATGGCCTGGTGACCACAGGTAATGGGAGGCTAGCCACACCCTTAAGACAAACAGAAAAATAAAAGACGAGAACAGACTGCACGCACGCACACACACACACACACACACTGGGGATTGGAACCCCCTAATTACTGAGAACTGAAGCCGATTGGCCTCCCTCTCAGACTGGTCATGTGTTTTTGGTTCCCTGAAATATCCTAACATCCTAGACAGAGAGTAAGGTTCTGTTGGCAGTCTGAGTGCCAGGGAGGGACTCAAGCTAAACGCTGAACCCTTCTACAGTAGAGGAAAGAAAGGAGTGAAGGAAGAAGAGGACAGAATGAAGAGGGAGTGACGGTGAGGACTGAAGTACTTATTCCCCTATGTCTCTGGTCAGAAGTAGTGCACATGTGGAATAGGATTTGATTTGAGACATATAGTCACAGAGAGACGGTTAATGTGTGTAGGGAGACAAGGACACATAAAGCCATCCATGACATGAACATCTGTGGTTTTATTCAGAGCAGGACAACGCTTAATGACATTGTTGCCAGGAGGAGGAGTGAGGCGGGGATAGCACGTTGCCAGGGGGCGTGGTTCAGGTA
>NC_056442.1:50158362-50240862 GCF_018296145.1 Oncorhynchus tshawytscha | reverse complement strand
ACACACACACACACCTGTTGATAGAGTTGTCCTTCGGCGCCAGGCTCTTTTTTGTGGTGTTTGGCATCCATACACATGTTGAGCTTTTCTAAAGACTGAGCCTGGCTGGCCAGGGAAAGCAGCAGGATCAATACCCACCACATGTCTCTACAGCTGGGTCGGTGGAGGAGAGAACACACAGATACTAACTACACTTCTATCAACACACTGCATGGGTAAAGCACACACACACAGACACAGACACACAGACACAGACACACACACACAGACACAGACACACAGACACACACACACAGACACAGACACAGATACAGATACACACACACACACACACACACACACACATACACATACACATACACACACACACACACGAACAGATGAACAACCCAGAAGTCTGCTAAAAACACATTGAGAAAGATGTCTAACAGTTACCTGCTGGTCTGTTACAGGAGGAACATTTTAGTGTTGCATTAAACCTTTCCAGCACACACATTCTTCACAAAGCATAGTCATCTTTATAATCTATCAATTTACTGTAAATCTCACACTCGCTCAAATTAACCAACATCTAGACATATGATAAGCATGAGCCAATTAGAATAATACAACAATGGATTCACAATACCTTGTCAAATGTATTGGTGCAGAAGTCTTGTTTCAATCACCTAAACGTGATTTTGAGTCCTTTACAATGGCAGGGCAGCTTTTGTAACCTCAGGTGTGTGTATGATCATATGTGTCCGTGGCTTGTGGGAAACTCCCTGACATGCAACCACATGAGAATGGTCTCAACGGAGCAAAGTCTGCCTCTGTGTGTGTGACTGTGTGTGTGGGGAAGGGGGGGCGGGTGGGGGGGGTATTGTGAGGTCTCTCTGCGAGGGAGGTTTAGCGTTATCTCAAGCCAAGGTCTCAGCCTCGTCACGGTAAGATTCCATCCACCAGTAGTTTATGCACTGAAGGTGTGAAAATGGCAGCATGACCTGATAGATTACTGCAGTAAAACTTCTAGAGACTTTAAAAAAAATCACTCTTAAAGAGAACATGTCCTGTGACATATCTAACACAGGATGTTGCAGTTATCTGTCATAGTGTAACAGTGTTGCTTCCGTCCCTATTCTCGCTCCAACCTGGGCTCCAACCAGGGACCCTTCTTCACATATCAGCAACTGCCTCCCATGAAGCATTGTTACCCATCGCTCAACAAAAGTAGCGGCCCTTGCAGAGCAATGGAGACAACTACTTCAAGGTCTAAGAGCAAGTGATGTTACCAATTGAAACGCTATTAGCGCGCACCACACTAATAGGCTGACCACACCACTCGCGTCGCGTGCGTTGCAAAATTAATGTTGAAATCTATGTTATTCAATTATTACACCCACACTGCTCGCACACGCCAACGAGCGTCTGCGTTGTCAAGGGCTAAAATAGAAATCAGTTATATTTCTGACACAGATCGCGCTGCAAGTCCTGCCTCTCCCATCTCCTCATTGGTTTCTGGAAGCAGGTACCAACATGTCATCTCCTCATTGGTTTATAGAAGCAGGTACCAACATGTCATCTCCTCATTAGTTATGCAAGGGGGTGAGTGAAAGATGAACCAGGTCAGTGGCGGTAATGCACCTAATTTATGAAAGTTGCCAATCGCAATATAGAGTCAAGAGAAGAAAAAGCTTGGAAGGAAGAGAGATGACTAAAAACGATTCGGTTGACCGTTTTATGTGTGGATTAATTGTCGGAGTAGAGGACCTTGTGCATTTCAGGTAAAATAACAACTCAATGTTTATATCCCAGGACAAATTAGCTAGCAACAGCAAGCTAGCTAAATAGGACAAATTAGCTAGCAAGTGCAAACTAACTAGCCATAAATGTTTAATGCTTTTCAACCTGTCCCCAAATTAATATAATTGGTTCAGAGTTTGTTTTGATGGCATTTGGTGTGGGGTGACAAAATAAATGTATGCACGATGGCGCATGTGTGCAGCCGTTTTTTTTGTTCCGTGTTAGCCCTTGGCAACGCAGACGCGCGTTGGCACACACGAGCAGTGTGGGTGCAATAATTGAATAACATGTATGTCTACATTTATTTTGCAACGCGAGCGCACGTGACGCGGGTGGTGTAGTCAGCCTGTATCAATAGCATGCATTTGTTTAGGATTATTGCATGATTTTATAACGTTTATAACGTGTGTAACTCCTCAGGTTTATGACAGCTGACTTAGAGGTCAGAGTATGCATACTATGCAGCATAAAACCGTTATCACCAAGCCTCACATAATATTTTCTTCACTGTTAATTAGTGAATGTGGAAATCACTGGTTTACTGCACCCAAAGGTCATGAGCTCATATTAAGTGTTTAACTTTATCATGTGATATGCATTTCAGGCAGGGTAATTATTTCAGGCAGGTTTCAATGTCCTTCAAAGTGACATTTGCATGAGGAAACTACCTATAACATATAGAGACAGGTATAAAGTATATTTTCTATTCAAAATAAGTTCTGAAACTATTTTTTACAGTTTCACAGAGAGTAGCTACCCCTCAAGTGAAAGTTTAATGAAACTAAAGCGTTATACATAGGTGTGCCTGCTTTACTAAGCTAAACTTAAACTTTCTCGCAGTATGGTCAAAGAGTATGATCATCCTTGCAGTTTATAATCTATATAGTATATCATTTAAACCATTGAGAACGGTTCATAAAGCGGAATCTTTTAGAAATGATTTGCCTACACACCCGGAGCGTTTACAAACGAACACCGATTTCCGGTCAGTTGAAATTTTTATTTTGACAGCAAGACGGGATAGTGGTTTTACAGGTAAGACGGTGAACATTTACAATATTTTTATTATTGATGTAACGGTATAAGATATTGTTTCGTAACATAGCTAGCTAACATTATTGCAGTGTTAGCTAGCTGGCTAACCTTAGCTACATTATGCAGGATGAAGTGTTAGCTAGCTAGTTAGTAAGACAGATCTGTAATAGCTTAGCAGATACCATTTAAAGCATGCAAAACCTAAACCGTGCAGTACTTACAGTAACTAGCTATGTAGCTAACCTACCCAAGTTAGCAGATGTTAGCTAGCTATGTTGAAAACATTGTTGTGTCATTTCTTACAGCTATCTATCGCTAGCTACACCCCCCCAATCAGTTTTTTGGGTCACTGAAACCATCATCTGATCAGCTGTGTACTAATCTAGCCAGGTCTGTTATTTAGGTGGGTGCTGATATCTATCCTGCCTCAGGGAAGTGTGTTTCCTTTCAGACAGAGATGTCCATGCTGTTTCCCTCGCTGTTTCCCCGGTTGACAGAGTCTCTGTGGTTCAACCTGGACCGGCCATGTGTGGATGAGACAGAGTTACACCAACAGGAGCAGCAGCACCAGACCTGGGTACACACACACACCGAGAGAGTAAACACAGAGCAGCACCAGACCTGGGTACACACACACACACACGAGAGAGTAAACACAGAGCAGCACCAGACCTGGGTACACACACACACACCGAGAGAGTAAACACAGAGCAGCACCAGACCTGGGTACACACACACACACACGAGAGAGTAAACACAGAGCAGCACCAGACCTGGGTACACACACACACCGAGAGAGTAAACACAGAGCAGCACCAGACCTGGGTACACACACACACACACACACGAGAAAGTAAACACAGAGCAGCACCAGACCTGGGTACACACACACACCGAGAGAGTAAACACAGAGCAGCACCAGACCTGGGTACACACACACACCGAGAGAGTAAACACAGAGCAGCACCAGACCTGGGTACACACACACACCGAGAGAGTAAACACAGAGCAGCACCAGACCTGGGTACACACACACACACACCGAGAGAGAAAAGACAGAGCAGCACTGGCAGGAGTCACAGAGCCAATCTGAGTTCAGACCAACACTGACCTCTCTCTCTCCCCCTTAGTTACAAAGCATCGCAGAGAAGGACAATAACCTGATGCCTATTGGGAAGCCAATCTTCGAGGTATCAGAGCTTTAAATAACATTTATTTTAGTCAGTCACTTGTATTTTCATCTAATAGTTGACCCAAATGTATATGAGATGTGTATGGATTTTGACCAAGTGTCATGAGATATTACAAAGGGTGTCTATGTTCACATTTTTATTTAACCTTTATTTAAGCAGGGAAAAATCATTGAGACCAGGTTCACTTTCACAAGGGAGCCCTGCATATACAATTACATGAGACAAAATCTAATACAATATAAGAAAGACAAACAATTACATTCCATAATAAGAAGGTCCCCAAACAACACTAGTGTTTGTGTTGCTCGCTAGCTCGAATTCAAACCAAGTTAAAGATGGTGATCCTAAACCCCCTACCCTGTGTGAACTTGGGCATGTTGATATGGTGGTGTGGTACACAGAAAGGGGAGATTACCAACTAGGTTTTATTATCTCATGACATTTCATTCCTCAAATTATACACATAGTTTACAATTTTGTGTCAATGTTTGGATGAAAATAAGACATAGTTGTCCTTTAAATTATACCAATGTCAGAGTGCCTTGATGACAGCTTTGCACATAGTGTGGCTACTTTGAAGAATCTGAAATATAAAATATATTTTGATTGAACACATTTTCGGTTACTACATGATTCCATATGTGTTATTTCATAGTTGTGATGTCTTTACTATTATTCTACAATGTAGAAAATAGTAAAAATAAAGAAAAACCCTTGAATGAGTGAGTGTCCAAACATTCGACTGGTACTGTATTTCTGTTGAGGGGTGTTTTTTTTGTCATTTTCCATACTCACTCTGGGGTGTGTGTGGCTTTTGTTTTTGTTCTCTGTGGGTGTGTAGCAGACATTTGACGAGGAGGAAGAGGAAGAGGATGAGGATGAGGAAGATAGTGAAGAAGACTCTGAGGATGAAGAGGACATGCAGGACATAGATGAGATGAACGACTACAACGAGTCACCGGATGACGGCGAGGTCAACGAGGTCTAAAACACACACACACAATCAGGGGTTAGGGGTCACGTCTGTGGAACAGTATCTAAGGGAAATACTAGAACCTCTTATTACACATTTCAGTCATCTCTCTGTCATCTCGCTCAAACTGCAGGTGGACATGGAGGGAGCAGACCAAGACCAAGACCAGTGGATGATCTAGACCAGAGTAATCCTCGCTACTCTCTGATTTCCCCTTAGTAGCGCTCCAGCAGGATAGGTGCTCATCTACTCTTCCTGACAGTGTGTCTTGGCTGGTGAACTTTCCCTGCTGTTCACACCCACCATGGGACACGACAGGGTGAGCTGTGTGACGGTTTACTGCATGGAGAAAGTGCGTGTTCTCTCATTCAGTGTTCTACAGTTGCAATGTGTGAAGACGGAACTGTAAAAGTTTCTTCAGATAAGTGGGGTTTTGCAACATTAGGAAAAAGAAGCGGCCTCCACCTCAACCCCCCCTCTGCCAGTTCTGTCCTCCCCATCAGGTCGAGACAGTCAGACCCCTTGTTTAGACTACACACACATTTAACTCAAGGACATTGAGTGCGAACTCACTCCCCTCTCTGGTGCTCGTTATTCTGTTGGAGTGTGTACTTTGACACCCCCCCCCCAGCCGCCAGTCATGTGTCACATCTGAATGGGTTCTCTTAAAACCGCTGAATGGGCATAAACCACAGCCTGTACACTGCACTTGAGTTGTGTGTGTGTGTGTGTGTGTGTGTGTGTGTGTGTGTGTGGCCAACAGAAACCTGGAGAGTAAGAACACGTGCTATAGAATGTTGTAAAAAGGAACGTAACAGAAGCTCAGTTGTATGTAAAGTAAATAACTTTAATTGGTCAAGTTTCTTATGTAAATAAAGAAAAACAATGTACAGAGAATGTATGTAATGGATTTATTAATGCAACAGACAGACCTGTAAAACACGTGAGAGACTGTCAGAATGATATTCAACCAGCAGGGGGCACTAAGCGGAAAACAGCAGAAGACTAGTAGGCTCCGAGAACAAAAGTAAGTTGCCCCCAAACTCAGTCTTGTATGTCTAGGTAACAGATGAGTGTGTCCGTCACTATGCCCCCACCCTACTTGATCCCCTGGTAAACCAGTTCAGCCATCCCATCCCTGATGCCCTTGCTGTACTCTAGAGTGGCCCTGTGGATCTTCCACTCGTAGAGGCCACTCTTGCGGACGTGTCGGAGGAAGTTAGGAGCACCCGGAAACAGGACGTTGTCAGCCAGCACTACAGAGCCTTTTCCCAGCAGACCAGAGCCCTCCAGAGCCTGCAGACCACAATACAGGTGGAGGGTTAGGAGTTATAGGGGTGAGTGTTAAGAGGTGAGTTATAAATCAAATTGTATTAGTCACATGCGCTGAATACAACAGGTGTAGGTAGACCTTACAGTGAAATGTTGAATACAACAGGTGTAGGTAGACCTTACTGCGAAATGCTGAATACAACAGGTGTAGTAGACCTTACAGTGAAATGTTGAATACAACAGGTGTAGTAGACCTTACAGTGAAATGCTGAATACAACAGGTGTAGGTAGACCTTACTGCGAAATGCTGAATACAACAGGTGTAGTAGACCTTACAGTGAAATGTTGAATACAACAGGTGTAGGTAGACCTTACAGTGAAATGTTGAATACAACAGGTGTAGACCTTACAGTGTAATGCTGAATACAACAGGTGTAGGTAGACCTTACTGCGAAATGCTGAATACAACAGGTGTAGTAGACCTTACAGTGTAATGCTGAATACAACAGGTGTAGTAGACCTTACAGTGTAATGCTGAATACAACAGGTGTAGGTAGACCTTACTGCGAAATGCTGAATACAACAGGTGTAGTAGACCTTACAGTGAAATGTTGAATACAACGGGTGTAGGTAGACCTTACAGTGAAATGTTGAATACAACAGGTGTAGACCTTACAGTGAAATGTTGAATACAACAGGTGTAGACCTTACAGTGAAATGTTGAATACAACAGGTGTAGGTAGACCTTACTGCGAAATGCTGAATACAACAGGTGTAGTAGACCTTACAGTGAAATGTTGAATACAACGGGTGTAGGTAGACCTTACAGTGAAATGTTGAATACAACAGGTGTAGGTAGACCTTACAGTGAAATGTTGAATACAACAGGTGTAGGTAGACCTTACAGTGAAATGCTGAATACAACAGGTGTAGTAGACCTTACAGTGAAATGTTGAATACAACAGGTGTAGGTAGACCTTACAGTGAAATGTTGAATACAACAGGTGTAGGTAGACCTTACAGTGAAATGTTGAATACAACAGGTGTAGGTAGACCTTACTGCGAAATGCTTACTTACGAGCCCCTAACCAACAATGCAGTTTAAAAATAATACAAAATCAAAGTAATTATAGAGCAGCAGTAAAATAACAATGGCGAGACTTTATACACGGGGGTACCGGTTAGTTGAGGTGATATGTAGATAGAGTTATTAAAGTGACGATGCATAAATGATAACAGAGAGTAGAAGCGGTGTAAAGCGGGTGGGGAAATGTAAATAGTCTGGGTCGCCATTTGATTAGGTGTTCAGGAGTCTTATGGCTTGGGGGTAGAAGCTGTTAAGAAGCCTCTTGGACCTAGACTTGGCGCTCCGGTACTGCTTGCCGTGCGGTAGCAGAGAGAACAGGGTGGCTGGAGTCTTTGACAATTTTTGGGGCCTTCCTCTGACACCGCCTGGTATAGAGGTCCTGGATGGCAGGAAGTTTGGCCCCAGTGATTTACTGGGCCATTCGCACTACCATCTGTAGTGCCTTGCGGTCGGAGGCCGAGCAGTTGCCATACCAGGCCATGATGCAACCAGTTAAGATGCTCTAGATGGTATAGCTGTAGAACCTTTTGATGATCTGAGGACCCATGCCTGAGGGGGAATAGGTTTTGTTGTGGTGTGTTTGGACCATGTTAGTTTGTTGGTGATGTGGACACCAAGGAACTTGACGCTCTCAATCTGCTCCACTGCAGCCCCGTTGATGTGAATGGGGGTGTGCTCGGCCTTTTTGCTGTAGTCCATGATCATCTCCTTTGTCTTGATCATGTTGAGGGAGAGGTTGCTGTCCTGGCACCACACGGCCAGGTCTCTGATCTCCTCCCTATAGGCTGTCTCATCGTTGTCAGTGATCAGGCCTACCACTGTTGTGTCATTGGCAAACTTATTGATGGTGTTGGAGTCGTGCCTGGCCGTGCAGTCATGAGTGAACAGGGAGTACAGGAGGAGACTGAACACGCACATGTTGGTATTATAGACTCGGACAGGGAGAGGTTCAAAATGTCAGTGAAGAAACTTGCCAGTTGGTCAGCGCATGCTCGCAGTACTCGTCCTGGTAATCTGTCTGGCCTTGTGAATGTTGACCTGTCTAAAGGTCTTACTCACATCGGCTGCAGAGAGTGTGATCACACAGTCTTCCAGGACAGCTGGTGCTCTCATGCATGTTTCATAGTTACTTGCCTCGAAGTAGTTTAGCTCGCCTGGTAGGCTCGTGTCACTGGGCAGCTCTTGGCTATGCTTCCCTTTGTTGTCTGTAATGGTTTGCAGGCCCTGCCACATACATTTAGCGTCAGAGCCGGTGTAGTACGATTCAATCTTAATCCTGTATTGACGCTTTTCCTGTTTGATGATTTGTTGGAGGGCATAGCGGGATTTCTTATAAGCTTCCGGGTTAGAGTCAAGCTCCTTGAAAGCGGCAGCTCTACTCTTTAGCTCAGTGAGGATGTTGCCTGTAATCCATGGCTTCTGGTTTGGGTATGTACATACGTACGGTCACTGTAGGGACGATGTCATTGATGCACATTGATGGAGCCAATGACTGATGTGGTGTACTCCTCAATGCCATCGTAGGAATCCCCGACCATATTCCAGTCTGTGCTGCAAAACAGTCCTGTAGCTTAGCATCTGTTTCATCTGACCACTTTTTTATTGATCTAGTCACTGGTGCTTCATGCTTTAATTTTTGTTTGTACACAGGAATCAGGAGGATAAAATTATGGTCAGATTTACCAAATGGAGGGAGAGCTTTGCATGTGTCTCTGTGTGTGGAGTAAAGGTGGTCCAGAGATTATTTTCCTCTGGTTGCACATTTAACTTGCTGATAGAAATTTGGTAAAACGGATTTAAGTTTCCCTGCATTAAAGTCCCCGGCTACTAGTTGCGCCGCCTCTGGGTGAGCGTTTCCTTGTTTGCTTATGGCGGAATACAGATAATTCAATGCTGTCTTGGTGCCAGCCTCTGACTGTGGTGGTATGTAGACAGCTACGAAAAATACAGATGAAAACTCTCTAGGTAGGTAGTGTGGTCTACAGTTTATCATGAGATACTCTACCTCAGGTGAGCAATAGCTTGAGACGTCCTTAGATATCTTGCACCAGCTGTTATTAACAAAAATACATAGTCCGCCGCCCCTTGTCTTACCAGACGCCACTGTTCTATCCAGCCGGTACAGCGTATAACCAGCCAGCTGTATGTTGATAGTGTCGTCATTCAGCTACGACTCCGTGAAGCATAAGACATTACAGTTTTGAATGTCTCGTGGGTAGTTTAATCTTCCGTGTAGGTCATCTATTTTATTGTCCAAAGATGGCACGTTTTCTAGCAGAATGGAAGGAATTGGGGGTTTATTTGATCGCCTACGAATTCTCAGAAGGCGGTCTGCCCTCCGGCCCCCTTTTCTCTGCTGCTGGTTCCCGAGAAAGCAGTGTATCGTTCACGTCAGGCTCGTCAGACTCGTTAAAGGAAAAAAAGGATTCTGCCAGTTCATGGAGAGTAATCACAGTCCTGAAGTTATTTTCGGTCATAAGAGACGGTAGCTGCAACATTATGTACATTAAGTAAATAAGTAAAAAAATAAGTTACAAATGAACAAACAAAAACACAATCGGTTGGAGGCATGAAAAAACGTCTGCCTTCTCCGACGCCAACTTTAGAGGGGAGGGTTAGGAGGGGGGTTATAGAGGGGAGGGTTAGGAGGGGGTTTATAGAGGGGAGGGTTAGGAGGGGGTTTATAGAGGGGAGGGAGGAGGGGGTGTATAGAGGGGAGGGTTAGGAGGGGGTTTATAGAGGTGAGGGTTAGGAGGGGGTTATAGAGGTGAGGGTTAGGAGGGGGTTATAGAGGTGAGGGTTAGGAAGGATGTTATAGAGGTGAGGGTTAGGAGGGGGTTATAGAGGTGAGTGTTAGGAGGGGGTTATAGAGGTGAGGGTTAGGAGGTGAGGGTTAGGAGGGGGCTATAGAGGGGAGGGTTAGGGGGGTTATAGAGGGGAGGGTTAGGGGGGTATAGAGGGGGGTATAGAGGGGAGGGTTAGGGGGTATAGAGGGGAGGGTTAGGAGGGGGTTATAGAGGTGAGGGTTAGGAGGGAGGTTATAGAGGTGAGGGTTAGGGGGTGTTATAGAGGTGAGGGTTAGGAGGGGGTTATAGAGGTGAGGGTTAGGAGGGGGTTATAGAGGGGAGGGTTAGGAGGGGGTTATAGAGGTGAGGTTAGGAGGGGTTATAGAGGTGAGGGTTAGGAGGGAAGTCATAGATGGGAGGGTTAGGAGGGGGTTATAGAGGGGAGGGAAGTCAGAGGGGAGGGTTAGGAGGGGCACACTTTAGTGGAGGGTTAGAGGGGGTTAGGAGGTGAGGGTTAGGAGGGGGTTATAGAGGTGATTGTTAGGAAGGATGTTATAGAGGTGAGGGTTAGGAGGGGGTTATAGAGGGGAGGGTTAGGAGGGGGTTATAGAGGTGAGGGTTAGGAGGGGGTTATAGAGGGGAGGGTTAGGGGGTTATAGAGGTGAGGGTTAGGAGGGAAGTCATAGATGGGAGGGTTAGGAGGGGGTTATAGAGGGGAGGGAAGTCATAGAGGGGAGGGTTAGGAGGGGCACACTTTAGTGGAGGGTTAGAGGGGGTTAGGAGGTGAGGGTTAGGAAGGATGTTATAGAGGTGAGGGTTAGGAGGGGGTTATAGAGGGGAGGGTTAGGAGGGGGTTATAGAGGGGAGGGTTAGGAGGGGGTTATAGAGGGGGTTATAGAGGTGAGGGTTAGGAGGGGGTTATAGAGGTGAGGGTTAGGAGGGAAGTCATAGATGGGAGGGTTAGGAGGGGGTTATAGAGGGGAGGGAAGTCATAGAGGGGAGGGTTAGGAGGGGCACACTTTAGTGGAGGGTTAGAGGGGGTTAGGAGGGGGTTATAGAGGGGAGGGTTAGGGGGTTATAGAGGGGAGGGTTAGGGGGTTATAGAGGGGAGGGATAGGAGGGGGTTATAGAGGTGAGGGTTAGGAGGGAGGTTATAGAGGTGAGGGTTAGGAGGGAGGTTATAGAGGTGATTGTTAGGAGGGGGTTATAGAGGTGAGGGTTAGGAGGGGGTTATAGAGGGGAGGGTTAGGAGGGGGTTATAGAGGTGAGGGTTAGGAGGGGGTTATAGAGGTGAGGGTTAGGAGGGAGGTTATAGAGGTGATTGTTAGGAGGGGGTTATAGAGGTGAGGGTTAGGAGGGGGTTATAGAGGTGATTGTTAGGAAGGATGTTATAGAGGTGAGGTTAGGAGGGTTAGAGGTGAGGGTTAGGAGGGGGTTATAGAGGTGAGGGTTAGGAGGGGGTTATAGAGGGAGGGTTAGGGGGTTATAGAGGGGAGGGTTAGGAGGGGGTTATAGAGGTGATTGTTAGGAGGGGGTTATAGAGGTGAGGGTTAGGAGGGGAGGGTTAGGAGGGGGTTATAAAGGTGAGGGTTAGGAGGGGGTTATAGAGGTGAGGGTTAGGAGGGGGTTATAGAGGTGAGGGTTAGGAGGGAAGTCATAGATGGGAGGGTCAGGAGGGGGTTATAGAGGTGAGGGTTAGGAGGGAAGTCATAGATGGGAGGGTCAGGAGGGGGTTATAGAGGGGAGGGAAGTCATAGAGGGAAGGGTTAGGAGGGGCACACTTTAGTGGAGGGTTAGAGGGGGTTAGGAGGTGAGGGTTAGGAGGGGGTTATAGAGGGGAGGGTTAGGAGGTGAGGGTTAGAGGAGGGTTAGGAGATGAGGGATAGAGGAGGGCTAGGAGGTGAGGGATAGAGGAGGGCTAGGAGGTGAGGGTCAGAGGAGGTTTAGGAGGTGAAGGTTAGAGGAGGGTTAGGTGGTGAGGGTTAGAAAGTGGAGTTATAGAGGGGGATAAAGAAGACCTGGTCAACATTCAGACTTATTACCAGGATGCTGACCAACTGTCAAGTGTCTTCACTGACATTTTCAACCTCTCCCTGACCAAGTCAGTAATACCTAGATGTTTCAAGCAAACACCATAGTCCCTGTGCCCAAGGTTACCTTGGTGTTCTATCTAAATGACTACCGACCCGTAGCACTCACATCTGTAGCCATGAAGTGCTTTGAAGTGCTGGTCATGAGTCACAACACCATCATCCCAGAAACCCTAGACCCACAACAATTCGCATACCGCCCCAACAGATACACAGATGACACAATCTCCATTGCACTCCACACTGCCCTCTACCACCTGGACAAAAGGAACACCTATGTGAGAATGCTATTCATTGACTACAGCTCAGCGTTCAACACCATAGTACCCTCAAAGCTCATCACTAAGCTAAGGACCCTGGGACTAAACACCTCCCACTGCAACTGGATTATGGACTTCTTGACGGGCCGCCCTCAGGTGGTGAGGGTAGGTAACAACACATCCGCCACGCTGATCCTCAACATGGGGGCCCCTTCGGGGTGCGTGCTCAGACCCCTCCTCTACTCCCTGTTCACCTACGACTGCATGGCTACACACGACTCCAACACCATCATTAAGTTTGTCGACTACAACGGTGGTAGGCCTGATTACCGACAACGATGAGACAGTCTACAGGGAGGAAGTCAGTGATCTGGCAGTGTGGTTCCAGGAGAACAACCTTTCCCACAATGCCAGCAAGACAAAGGAGCTGATCGTGGACGACAGGAAAAGGGGGAGCAAGTCCCCAGTCACATCGACGGGGCTGTAGTGGAGCGGGTTGAGAGCTTCAGGTTCCTCTGCGTCATTAACAGCTACTTCCAAGCCATTAGACTGATGAACAGTTAATAAAATGGCTACCCGGACTATTAGCATTGACCCCCTTTTTCATGTTTCTGCAATTCTCTGTTTATTATCTCTGCATGGTCACTTTACCATTACGTACATGCACATATTACCTGCATTATCTCAACTAACCTGTTTATTATCTCTGCATGGTCACTTTACCATTACGTACATGCACATATTACCTGCATTATCTCAACTAACCTGTTTATTATCTCTGCATGGTCACTTTACCATTACGTACATGCACATATTACCTGCATTATCTCAACTAACCTGTTTATTATCTCTGCATGGTCACTCTACCCCTACCTACATGTACATACTACCTCAGTTACCTTGACTAACCTGTACGTCTGTATTGACTCGGTACTGGTACTGGTCTGTAGCCTCTATTGTAATTGTATTGTTTCTTATTGTGTTACTTTTGTTTTTTTGTGCAAATGTTTTCTTACTTGTACATTTTTATTCTGCATTGTTGGTTAAGGGCTTGTAAGTAAACATTTCACAGTAAAGTCTACACCTGTTGGTTAAGGGCTTGTAAGTAAACATTTCACAGTAAAGTCTACACCTTTTGGTTAAGGGCTTGTAAGTCAGCATTTCACAGTAAAGCCACTTCGTGGCTGAGCCGTTGTTTCCACTTCACAATAACAGTACTCCCAGTTGACCGGGGCAGCTCTAGCACCGCAGAAATCTGACGAACGGACTTGTTGGAAAGGTGCCACGTTGAAAGTCACTGAGCTCTTCAGTTCTCTTCTCTTCAGTTCAGTTCGAGGCTACCCTGCCGTCTATGGAGATTGCATGTCTATGGAGATTGCATTGTTGGTTAAGGACTTGTAAGTCAGCATTTCACAGTAAAGTCTACACCTGTTGTATTCAGGGGATGGCACAAATTCAATTTGATTTTAAGTGTTTATCAGGGGTGTCAAACTCATTCTATGAAGGGGCAAGTGTCTGCTGATTTTTGTTTTTTTTCCTTTCAATTAAGACCTAGATAACCAGGTGAGGTAGTTCCTTACTAATTAGTGATCTTAATTAATTAATCAAGTAGAGGGGAGGAGCTAAAACCCGCAGACACTCGGCCCTCTGTGGAATTCCTGTATCCACAGCACAGTAAGCCATTACTGAAGCAACGGCTCCTCCTGGTGTCCACACAAAATACCATATAAGTATGTGGACACCTGCTCCTCAAACTTGTCATTCCAAAATCATGAGCAATCCAATGGAGGCGAGCTTTACACTACTCTTGGCGTTGCGAATGGTGATCTTAGGCTTGTGTGCAGCTGCTCAGCCATGGAATCCCATCTCATGAATCTCCCAACAAACAGTTATTGTGCTGAAGTTGCTTTCAGAGGCAGTTTGGAACTCGGTAGTGAGTGTTTTCACACGCTACCACTTCGTGGCTGAGCCGTTGTTTCCACTTCACAATAACAGTACTCCCAGTTGACCGGGGCAGCTCTAGCACGGCAGAAATCTGACGAACGGACTTGTTGGAAAGGTGCCACGTTGAAAGTCACTGAGCTCTTCAGTTCGACCATTCTACTGCCAAAGTTTGTCTATTTCTTTTTACCTTTATTTAACTAGTCAGTTAAGAACAAATTCTTATTTTCATTGATGGCCTAGGAACAGTGGGTTAACTGCCTGTTCAGGGGCAGAACGACAGATTTGTACCTTGTCAGCTCGGGGATTTGAACTTGCAACCTTCCGGTTACTAGTCCAACGCTCTAACCACTAGGCTACCCTGCCGTCTATGGAGATTGCATGGCTGTATGCTCGGTTTTATACACCTGTGAGCAACGGGTGTGGCTGAAATAGCCGAATCCACTAAATTGAAGGGGTGTCCACATACATTTGTATATATAGTGTACATCACGTGTCAAACTCATTCCACAGATGGCCGAGTGGCTGCGGGGTTTTTGCTCCACCCTTGTTCTTGATTGGTGAATTAAGGTCACTAAGTCTAAGGTCACTAACTCCCCTCACCTGAATGTCTAGGTCTTAATTGAAAGGAAACCACAAAACCTGCAGACACTTGGCCCTCCGTGGAATGAGTTTGACACCCCTGATTTACATAGACGGGAACAACAACATAAAAACAGACTTGAGGTCATAGGGGGTTATGAATGAATTAGCTACCTGCAAGTCAGGACGGTAGCATTTTTTCCAGTGGTCCATGAACACAAAGTCCAACCGCTCCAGACCGTAGTCTGCCCGCAACCTTGGGATTACCTCATCTGACGGACTCACTATCAGCTCCACCTGGGGGTGGGGGAGGTATGACCACATTTGATCTGACCGGGTCTTTTTGTCTTTGTGTTTTACTCTCTCACCGTGTGTGTGTGTGTGTGTGTGTGTGTGTGTGTGTGTGTGTGTGTGTGTGCGCTCTGCTCTCACCGTGTCATCGTCGAAGCCCGCCAGCCGTATGATCTTCTCTGCTATGGCAGCGTTGATCGCATCCATTTCCACACTGTAGAGCCTGGCACCCAGGGGCAGTGCCCGGGCGATACGCACTGTGCTGTACCCACAGTGGGACCCTAGCTCCAGCACGGTCAGAGGGCAGTGCTCGGAAAGCATCCGGTCCATTATCTTACCTGCACACACAGGCAGACACAATGCTGTGGTCAGATGAGAGAACAGAATATAAGAATTAGGGGGAGGGTTGTGGTCAGTCAGGTGGGGTCACCTTTTTTGGGGCCGATGTTGCTGATGAACTCCACCTTGCTGCACCAGAGGTCAAAGGTTTCCAGGATACTTTCTGGGTCGCCAGGGATGGCGTGGGTCAGAACGTACTGGAACGCCCTCTCCTCCCTGCTCAGCCCCGTCGTACAGTCATACCACATCCTGACCAGCACCGCCCGGTAGAACAGCACAAAGTAGTAGCGGTAACGAATAATGAAAGTCAACACCAGGGGGAGGAAGGCCAACGCTATAGCACCAGACACCATGGTTCTGCTGCAAGGGACAGACACAATGAGAGTGGTACACAGACATACAGCTAGGTACACAGACATACAGCTAGGTACACAGACACAATGAGAGTGGTACACAGACATACAGCTAGGTACACAGACACAATGAGAGTGGTACACAGACATACAGCTAGGTACACAGACACAATGAGAGTGGTACACAGACATACAGCTAGGTACACAGACACAGCTAGGTACACAGACACAATGAGAGTGGTACACAGACACAGCTAGGTACACAGACACAATGAGAGTGGTACACAGACATACAGCTAGGTACACAGACACAATGAGAGTGGTACACAGACATACAGCTAGGTACACAGACATACAGCTAGGTACACCCACAGACACACATACCTGAACACACAGCAGGAGATGGGTGACTGCCAGCACACAAAAGAAAATACATACAAGTAAATACATATTCCTGAATTCATGTAAAATCCTCCTATTTCAGGTCTCTACACACACACAACACTACAGTCCATGTATTTTGGATATAAACCACATACACAGATGCTCCTCTGGCCAACCCCAAACTGCAGTTACTAAAGCTTTACACTGAGTGACAGGACATTTCCCGCACCTCACTGACAACCAACGTTACATTGTACTACAACTCCCCCTCCCACAACACAAGCCTCTTGTAAAAAGAATGCTCTCTCACAGTCCCACTGTAGAGTAAAAACAAGACTCACCTGGCTGTAGATGTTTGGCAGAGACAGGAGAAATGCTGAATGGTTATCGTGTGTGGTTGTAGTCATAGCTCCGCAGGTGAGGGCAGAGGGGGTTCAAGTAAGGGAGCTGGGTATTTGAATTATTCACTACCCACCTGGGGCATGTCTGTTTTATTCACACTACCCCTCCCATTGTTTCTCACAATGAGTTTATTATTGACTAATTCTGATGTCATAGGAAACATACAGCAATACATCACTGGTAGGCTACAGGGAATTATGGTGGATCTGACTCAACACACAGATGATGGTGGGTGGAGAATGGGAGAGACAGACAGACAAAGTGAGACAGCGGCAGACAGACAGGCAGACATGGGTGGATCAGGTGTACAGTCACAGGTGTGGAGTCTAGAGTCAGGTTTCTCTCTTGCCACAAACAGAAGGATCCAGAAAACGCACACAGAAAAGGTGACCAGTATTTATGGTTCAATATAATGTTTATTAGACACTGTTACCTGGCAGTCTTTGATGTTACTATCAGACAATAATACTCTGCTTTGAATGGAACTAATGCTGCTCTGTGCCTCACTGGTAATTGTGTCGTCTGACTCGGCTTCATAATCATGTCCTCACAATTGATTTAAAAAAAACATGGATTCTTTTATATTCAGAACGTAATACATCATTTACATTTTTCTAAATGTCTCACATGTGACAGGTGTCCAGAACATGGATCCAAACACACAGACACTGGACCTCTGGGGGTCTCTCTTCCCCACAGCTCTTCATAGATCTATCTATCCAGTCCATTCAGTTGACAGCAATATGACGAAGGCATCACTTCTCCAGAGCTAGGTGACATGAATATGAAAAGGACATGGAAGAGATAGTCTCGGTCCAGAGGCTGAGATGTAATCCGCATCCAATTCGCCAAATTGGAAAGTCTCTCTATGTTTGTATGATGACATCATCAGCAGGGTTGTTTGAGCAGTCTCCTGACTAACTTCTTGAGTTCTTTGTCGCTCCTCCTCCACCTCACCAGCCTAGTGAGGACCAGCCTGCCCTCCTGTGTGTCAGCAAGGCCCAGGTACCACACCCCTGCCAGGGACTCCTTCCCCTCACCCACATCTGCCTCCTCCAGGGCAGGACAGGTGCAGGTACCCCCTTCCTGCAACCAAAGGGCACTGTAGGCCATGGCCCCCCCGACGCCCTCGGCCTTCTCTGCGCCTCCACCCTCCCACCTCAGGATGCGACTCCGGGCCAGAGGGACGACCCTGCGGTCACCCTGCACTACAGAAACACTCCCAATACGCAGTTTAAAGGCTGAGAGGAAACACAGAAATACAGGTCTGTAAACACTTTTTAAAAACATGTAAACAGGTTATAGGCCTCTATAAACCTTTGTCTAAAGTGTGACCAATGCCATACACATATCACTCACCATATGGACTCTTGCAGAAGTTGTTCTGGTTGTCTATCTCTCCCTCAGCAGCCAGACTGCATGCATCACAGATCACTGTTCCTGAGGACACCAAGAGACATGCCACCGAGAAGGGTGAACATGTGTGTGAAAGAGAGTGGACATTTTTTGCAGAGGATCACCTCCCAATGATGATAGGTACAAACCCTTTGATGCCTCCTCGTGTCCCTCTTCCTTCTGCGCACGCTCTGTGTCTCGGGTCGTGGTGGGAATACAGAGATGGGTCCCGCGCGGGAACCGGGTACAGTTGAACATGTTGGGCCACGGGAACCCGAAAGCGCTCATCACCGGAAGACAACCGTCCCTCACAGCCTCGCACAGCCCACGGCAGGGGCGCACCGCCCCCTCCGGTAAGCACACCGGGGCGAAGAGCGAGCACAAGAACTTCTTGGTATCCCGGTGGCAGAGTTTGGAGACCAACGGTAGCCACGCGGCCGACTGCTGCTGGGCTTCTTTTAACGAGTCGTGCCCCAGCAGGTTGGGAAGCCGCATCTCCCGGTAACCGACGCCGTGGCACAGAGAAAGTGTGCTGGGGATGGGCTTACACACCGAGCGAACCGTGGAGGTACTGAGACTTTCGGGCGCAAACTGAACGGGGCTGCTGTCTTTGGTCAAAACCGAGGCGAGACAAATAGACACCAACACGCAAAGTGATATTATCAGCTGAGCCATACTGACAACAGGCGTAGATAAAAACAAAGCAGCACAGGGGTTGTTTAGCAGTCCTGGAAGAGAAGTACGCAGCCTAGTAGCTAGTAGTCTGATGTGTAATGAGAGGGCGTCTGGCGTCACCCAGTCATGCAAACTCGTCAAACGTGTTCTTTCATCAAATGCAATGGTTATTGAGGGCTGTAAAGTGGCTATGTAGACCAGGGGGACGTCTGAAAGAGGACTTTAATCTTTTATCTTGCGATAGCAGCCTCCTCAGAACATGTGTTAACAATGTATTTTTGCCATCTCGTCGTTCTGTATTTCCCTTTCGACCCGTCTGTTGTGTGCAGGTTCCGTGCCCCAAATAAAACAATAACAAGTCACCCTTCGCGAGTCTTAAAACATGAAATACCCCATGTCACGTGATTGGGGAGTCTGTGTTCCCATGCTGGCTTCACAGTGGCCGGATGTCATTATGTTTGTTGCCCGGTCCTTGGCTGCTCAAAAACTGATGTCATGTGATAGGCTTCGTTTGTAGTAGCCGCTGACAGAAGCGGTAAGAGAGAAAGTGGACCGAGACTGTTTCTCTTATTATATAGTTTCTCGGGAGAAATAGTTGGAAATTGCGTTCGCGGACCAGCGAACGTCCAGCGGACGTCATGGGTTGCTGTTATAGCAGGGAAAACGAGACCACCGAGCAGGTAACTAACTATAGGCTAGTTGGTTATCTAGGTTGCAAAATACTATTTGACAATAACAGTAACGTTACTTTCTTTGGGGTCATCAGGACGTTGCGAGACAGTTTGTTGTATCAAATTCCACTAGTCAAAAGTGAAAAGATGGTGCATCATTGCGCTTTAAAAGGAAACAATTTCTAAGTTAGCCAACTACGACCCTACAGATAGATAGATAGATAGCTGAGCTAGTCAGACCTTTAATTAAGATAACTGTTAGCTGTGCAAGACAGATTGGGCCATGGGAATGTAGTAACCTGATTGGCAAATTGGCCAACACACCTAACAACATTGGCTCGTTAAGTGAAGTTTCAAAATAGTGACAACCTTTGCTGACAAATTATAGGCAGTATCTAGTTTGCTAATTACCTTAACCAGTTAATCTGTACGTCAGTAGCTAGCTACTTGCAGGGCAGACAAAACACTTTGTTTAAATTCTCACCTGTCATGATGATCATCAATCAGGTCCGGTAAAACGTGACCACTTCTGTTAAATTGGGCCTCATTCGGTAACGCAGTTGAACTTGCCAGCGCGTTAACTTCTCCCAGATGCATGTCATATGATCTTTTCCAGTTTCCAGTTGTGACATAGGCCAAAATGGAATTTGGTGAAGGGGAAATACATTTTTTGTTTTTATTTTCACTTTTGGAAAATGTGAGGTGAGGGGGATAACGTATTACCATTTATCAGATGACTGTTGTACACACAGAGCCTGCCACTGCTTTGCTAACCCTGTTATAACACAGGATAATACTGTTGAAATATACTCTCCAGTATCATCAGGCTTAGGTAACTATCTTTTCTTTGGGTTCATTCTTGTCTGCCTGTCACAGCAGCAGATCCCTATGGACTTAGTGATCTGGGATGAGTAGTCATAGTATAGAGTTTGTAGGGTGCCTTTTTGTTTTATACTTTAGTTCAGAGGTCATATCATGCTCATTTTAACAATAAGCAAGGTCAATCTGGGTACCTTAACAGCCAGTGATGGAGGATGTTGTGATAGTTTGTGAGTGTGATGCGTATGTTGTGCCTCAGGACCCTGACGTGTATAAGCCGCTGATTCCCCACCCGAACCCAGACAGCAAGCCCCTCAACAGTACAGAATGGAGCTCCGCCAGTGTACCCTCAGCCCGCACAGACGAACAGGCCTTACTCACATCCATCCTTTTCAAGACAGCCCTGTAAGACACACAAATGTTTCTTCTCCCTCATTGTGGATTTATCCATTTGGGATTTAATTCTGCTGATTACCTTTGTCTCTGTTTCTTAGGAACATCATTGATGTCTCGGCTGCGGACTCTCAAGGCATGGAGCAGCATGAGTATATGGACAAAGCTCGGCAATACAGGTTGGTGTGTGGAGGTAGTTGCTTAATGTGTCTGTGTTTTGGAGTGGGTTTTGACCGGCCATGTGTTTCAGTACTTACTAACCTGTCTTTATTGTGTTTCAGTATAAAACTGGCCTTGTTGAGTAACAGTCTGTCTCAGAAGAAGCCCCTCCCTCTCCCTTCCCTCACCAGCCAGCCACACCAAGTGCTCGCTAGTGATCTGGTGCCATACTCTGATGTACAACAGGTAAACGCACACACGCTCGCACACCAGGGGTGTAACGGTTCACCAAACCCACGTTTTGGTACGTATTGCGGTTTTGAAGTCACTGTTCGGTTTCGGTAAAACAGGAAAATAAAATGCCAACAGTTACTCTAGTTAACATTTTCTTATATAAACAAAAATTGGTATTCCTGATTCTATATGATCTTCAGTTATTTAATGCCTGATGAGCATAATCAGGAATAACAACACTTTGTATTTTCTTAAATGAAAACACCTGATTACACAACAACACTAAAATAAAGTCCACTATGTGTGTGAAATCAATATATAAACATGGCTTAGACATTGTATAGACCTATGCTGTAATGTTTTCTCACAAAGAGAAAAAGATGCACACGTGTGTGACTCTCATAAAGGGGACGTGTCTGTAGCACGGTAGATAATTTCCCGCTCCGGTGTAAGGTGATGGGCTGTCACTGTTAAGTAGCTCTCTGTAGCCCTGGAGGTCCAGCTGTAGTAAGCACAACACAGGGTGCCTCTGATGAGCCATCAAAACGGCAAAGCATCAATACAGGACAGATCGAATTCTACTACACCGGCTCTGACACTCGTTGGATGTGGCAGGGCTTGCAAACTATCACAGAATACAAAGGGAAACCCAGCCACGAGCTGCCCAGTGACGCGACCCTAACAGACGAGCTGCATACCTTCTGTGCCCGCTTCGAGGCAAGCAGCATTGAACCATGCATGCGAGCACCAGCTGTTCCAGATGACTGTGGGATCTTGCTTTCTGTAGCCGACGTGAGCAAGACCTTTAAACAGATTAACATTCACAAGGCCACGGGGCCAGATGGATTACCAGAACGTGTACTCTGAGCGTGCACTGACCAGCTGGCAAGTGATTTCACTGACATTTTCAACCTCTCCCTGACCCAGTCTGTAATACCTACATGTTTCAAGCAGACCACCATAGTCCCTGTGACCAAGAACACTAAGGTAACCTGTCTAAATTACTATGGATCCGTAGCACTCACATCTGTAGCCATGAAGTGCTTTGAAAGGCTGGTCATGAGTCACATCAACACCATCATCCCAGAAACCCTAGACCCATCACAATTTGCATAACACCCCAACAGAACCACAGATGAACCACGATAACCTCTCCCTCAGCGTCAGAAACACTAAGGAGCTGATTGTGGACTACAGGAAGCGGAGGGCTGAGTATGCTCCCCTTCACATTGACGGGCTGTAGTGGAGCAGGTCGAGTGCTTCAAGTTCTTCAGTATCCACGTCACTAAGGAATTAACATGGTCCACACTAGAGGTCGACCGATTATGATTTTCCAACGCCGATACCGATTTATTGGAGGACCAAAAAAAGCTGGATACCGTTTTAAATCGTCAGATTTTTTAAATTCTTTAAATTTAATTTATTTTTATTTGTAATAATGACAATTACAACAATACTGAATTAACACTTATTTTAACTTAATATAATACATCAATACAAATAAATGTAGCCTCAAATAAATAATGAAACATGTTCAATTTTGTTTAAATAATGAAAAAACAAAGTGTTGGAGAAGTAAAAGTGAAATATGTGCCATGTAAAAAAGACAACGTTTGAGTTCCTTGCTCAGAACATGAAAGTTCCTTTATAACATGAGACTTCAATATTCCAAGGTAAGAGGTTTTAGGTTGTAGTTAATATAGTATTTATAGGACTATTTCTCTCTACCATTTGTATTTCATATACCTTTGACTATTGGATGTTCTTATAGGCACTTTAGTATTGCCAGTGTAACAGTATAGCTTCAGTCCCTCTCCTCGCCCGTACCTGGGCTCGAACCAGGAACACATCGACAACAGCCACACTCGAAGTAGCGTTACCCATCGCTCCACAAAAGCCGCGGCCCTTGCAGAGCAAGGGGAACAACCACTCCAAGTCTCAGAGCGAGTGACGTTTGAAACGCTATTAGTGCGGACCCCGCTAACTAGCTAGCCATTTCACATCGGTTACACCAGCCATTAGGCTGATAGGCTTGAAGTCATAAAACAGCGCTGTGCTTGCGAAGAGCTGCTGGCAAAACGCACGAAAGTGCTGTTTGAATGAATGCTTACGAGCCTGCTGCTGCCTACCACCGCTCAGTCAGACTGCTCTATCAAATCATACACTTAATTATAACATAATAATCACAGAAATACGAGCCTTAGGTCATTAATATGGTCCAATCCGGAAACTATCATTTCGAAAATAAAACATTTATTCTTTCAGTGAAATACGGAACCGTTTGGTATTTTATCTAACGGGTGGCATCCCTAAGTCTAAATATTCCTGTTACATTGCACAACCTTCAATGTTATGTCATAATTATGTAAAATTCTGGCAAATTAGTTCGCAACGAGCCAGGCTGCCCAAACTGATGCAACGACCCTGACTCTGCGTGCAATGAACGCAAGAGAAGTGACACAACTTCACCTGGTTAATATTGCCTGCTAACCTGGATTTATTTTAGCTAAATATGCAGGTTTAAACAAATATACTTCTGTGTATTGATTTTAAGAAAGGCATTGGTTTTTATGGTTAGGTACAGTCATCCAACGATTGTGCTTTTTTTCGCAAATGCACTTTTGTTAAATCATCCCCCAGCGTTGATTATATGCAATGCAGGACACGCTAGATAAACTAGTAATATCATCAACCATGTGTAGTTATAACTAGTGATTATGATTGATTGTTTTTTACAAGATAAGTTTAATACTAGCTAGCAACTTACCTTGGCTTCTACTGCATTCGCGTAACAGGCAGGCTCCTCGTGGAGTGTAATGAGAGGCAGGTGGTTAGAGCGTTGGACTAGTTAACTGTAAGGTTGCAAGATTGGATCACCCGAGCTGACAAGGTGAAAATCTGTCCTTCTGTCCCTGAACAGGGCAGTTAACCCACCGTTCCTAGGTCGTCATTGAAAATAAGAATGTGTTCTTTATTGACTTGTCTAGTTAAATAAAGGTCTAAAAATAAAATGGATTTTAAAAAATGGGCAAAATCGGTGCCCAGAAATCGGCCCTAATTAATCGGTCGACCTCTAGTCCACATACACACCAACAGTTGTGATAAAGGCACAACAATGCCTATTCCCTCTTCGGAGACTGAAAAGATTTGTCATGGGCCCTCAGATCCTCAAAGTTCTACAGCTGCACCATTGAGAGAATCTTGACTGGCTGCATTACCGCTTGGTGTAGCAACTGCTTGGCATCCGACCAGAAGGCCCTACAAATGGTAGTGCGTACGGCCCAGTACATCACTGGGGCCAAGTTCCCTACCATCCAGGACCTCTATACTAGGCGGTCAGAGGAAGGCCTGAAAAATTGTCAAAGATCCCAGCCATCCAAGTCATAGACTTCACTCTGTTACCGCACAGCAAGCTGTACTGGAGCGCCAAGTCTGGGACCAAAAGGCTCCTGAACAGCTTCTACCCCCAAGCCATAAGACTATTGAACAGTTAATGAAATGGCTGCTGAACAGTTAATGAAATGGCTGCTGAACAGTTAATGAAATGGCTGCTGAACAGTTAATGAAATGGCTGCTGAACAGTTAATGAAATGGCTGCTGAACAGTTAATGAAATGGCTGCTGAACAGTTAATGAAATGGCTGCTGAACAGATAATGAAAGCTGAACAGATAATGAAATGGCTGCTGAACAGTTAATGAAATGGCTGCTGAACAGTTAATGAAATGGCTGCTGAACAGTTAATGAAATGGCTGCTGAACAGATAATGAAATGGCTGCTGAACAGATAATGAAATGGCTGCTGAACAGTTAATGAAATGGCTGCTGAACAGTTAATGAAATGGCTGCTGAACAGATAATGAAATGGCTGCTGAACAGATAATGAAATGGCTGCTGAACAGATAATGAAATGGCTGCTGAACAGATAATGAAATGGCTGCCTGAAGTATTTGCATTGACCCTTTCTTGTTCTGGCTGACCGACTCTATGCAGACTCATTGGGCTCTACTGACACTGAATCTCCAACACAGACGCACATACTACGTACTCTGTCATGCACAAAACACATGCATATTGACACCACTCGCACTCTTCACATGCTGCTGCTACTCTTACCTATCCTGACTGTACATATAACCTCCACTACCTCGTACCCCTGCACATCGACTCGGTACTGGTACTCCTTGTATATAGCCTTGTTATTGGTGTTACTATTTAGTATTTTTATTAGCAAATTTTACTACATTTTAACTGCATTGTTAGGATAGGGCTCGTAAGTAAGCATTTCACGGTAAAGTCTACACACGTTGTATTCGGCGCATGTGACATAACATTTGATTTGCCAATACATTGACTACTTCGGCTTTCACCTTGCTTATGTAGAGCGGTTACTACCTGTTTTGCTGAAATGGGTGCATGAGGGCGAAGTTAGTTAACGTGGCTCGAGCACTTTCACGAGGTGCTGAAACACCTTATTCCCCTCAACCACTGAGAATGGCCGCTTATCCACGGCTATAAACATACCTGTCGCTCTTGTCATTTCTTTGGCTCAGTCAGAATCCGCTGCGAAGGGCTGCTTGAATGCTGAGGGGCGATAACACATTTATTTGTATATTTTTTTTGCGCCCCGGTCTTGCTCCAGTGGTAAGAATACTGAGGTGATGTCGGTGTAAATGTGTCAACATGGTCGAGGTGTTGGCAGCTGCAGAGGCTATTCTCGTTGAGCAGTGGAGACATACTCTCTATGTCCATCACCGTTTGTCATCTACTGGGAAACCAAAATGTTCCCAAACTGAATATTTAAACGATGATGGAGAATCCTCCTGGTTTATGCACCCCACCGCTCGCCATCGTACAGAACTAGTTCCTGGCTGTGACTCACAAAAGGACATTTTGAAATGAGCCAATCAAGATTTGAATTTTGATTTACAAGGTGCGCATAGGCTCTAGTTGTTGTAACAGAATAGCCTGAAAACATCGAGGCATACAACGCAGCGTTGGCCCAGTTTATATTTCAAGGGTTTTATTATGATATGTTTTCATTCGGATTCACAGTGCGGACCAAACTGAGGTCCCTGAACGGTTCGGTATGAATACGTGTATTGTTACACCCCTAACACACACACACACACAGTGTCATTCTCAGACATACATCAGGTAATTTTTCTATAACAGTCCTATGCTTTCCCGATCCATAAACCTGTTAGTGTATGGCAGCTCTGGGGCTAAAAACAACAACCATGTTGATGCATGTTAACCTATTTTGTTCTGATTGATTTACAGGTGTCCAAGATAGCTGCCTATGCTTACAGTGCAATCTCTCAGATCAAGGTGGACGATAAAGAAGAACTAGTGGTTCAATTTGCCATCCCCTGATCTACCCTCCATAATACCCCCCTGTCCTGTCTCCCATGCCCGACCCTGCACCCTGTGTCTCAGTCCTTGTGCTACCCAGCTATGTGACTAGCAACCTGCTGCTACAGTTGAGGATTATGAAAACCTGATCTGCTGAGAGGGTTAACTTGACCTGCTTGACCTACCTCCCCCTTGACCTTTCAAAGCCATCATTCATCCTTCCTTCACGAGGGGTGTCAAGGAATTTTAAAATTCATCGCAGTATAACGATAATGGCTGTCCTTTTTTTTTGTGTTATTTTAAAGTATCTTGTTTCGAAGAGTGACTGAGTCTAATGACTAAACGGTTAGCTAGCTGCGTGGCATGGCTAGACTGTTCTGGCTCTGCGTTTTCAGGAGTAGCTGTCCTCGTCTGATTTGCAGCTACAGCAATGTACTAACTAACCACAGCTAGGAAGAGGGTGATGCTGTTGTTCTGACACTGTGTGAACCCGTCACCCAGAACACACATCCCACCCCTCATGTCATCAATACAAATATCTAGAAAGCGCAATCACTATAGTTTTCCGTATCTTTGTTGGAATCCTTAGATTGACCTAATGTAGTAAGACAGAACTGGGTTGGGTAGGTTTAAAAACAACAGGGACTTAGATTCTATAGTTGAAAGAATGGTCAAATCCGACATGAGCCGCATGAGTCTTACTTTGAGATCTGCTCATGCAGGGGCGAATGGGGGGTGGGGGACAGGTGTGGGAATCCACATTGTTTTCTATGCCTCTGATTTCTAGCAGAAACGTGCTTCCTCCTAGCACTTCAATCATTTAGCTGGCAGTCCTTGGATTCGTATCTTTTAGATTTCACAGAAACAATAGATGGGGGTAGGACTTAGTGAAGGTAGGGGTCTAGGTGGATGGGTCGTGTAATTTAATCAGTTAAGTGTTTATACCTTCTATGTACACATTTGTGACTCCGTCAAAAGCAACAAATGGATTCTATGCTCCCCTTTGTAGAGCGTCTGTTGGTCAGGATTGGCTAAAGCTCCAATGGGGCGGTTTTTGGAGCCAATCAAAACTAAGGATACAGAAACCCAGTTTTTATGACAAGAACCCCTATTAACATCCAAGTTTGTTTGATTTTTAAACAACACAACAGCTTGTTATGAGTTACTTAAATGAACCTAGAAAAGAACATCTATCATGGCAGTTTGGGATAAACAACCATAACCTTGGTATCCTCAATTAAAACGATCAGAGGTGTTAGTGATTTATTTATGTGGGGGTCATTAAAGTGATGATCTGGAAGGCTGTGTCAACAAGACCTTTCATTTGGACTTTTTGCAGTGTGCTGAGAACATTACGTTTGTTTTCGTTATTTCAACGTGTAATATTACTGGGATTACATTGTTAATTTCTTAGGCTAGTACCAAAACGTTTAAGATATTCTGTTACGCCCCCCTCCCCCATTTAATTATGTAATGCATTAAAGACGTTCAACAATGGCTGGTGTTCTGTAGGACTGTAGAGAAATAGTTGTGTGGGGTAACATTGCAACAAACCTAAAGAACACTGAATCACATTTTAGTGTAACTAATGGATATAATTTAAAAACACTTCCTCAGAAGATATTATTTACCATGATAGGGATTCTCTGGTATATCTCATACCTACTGATTCACGTGGTAAAATGTAAATTCTCAGATCCAGATTTCAACACAAAGTAACACACCTATACTGAACAAATATAAACGCAACATGTAAAGTGTTGGTCCCATGTTTCATGAGCTGAAATAAATAACAAATCCCAGAAATGTTCTATACGCACAAAAAGCTTTCAAATTTTGTGCACAAGTTCGTTTACATCCCGTTTAGTGAGCATTTTATCCTTTGTCAAGATAATCCATCCACTTGACAGGTGTAACATATCAATAAGATGATTAAACAGCATGATCATTACACAGGTGCACCTTGTGCTGGGGACAATAAAAGGCCACTCTAAAATGTGCAGTTTTGTCGTACAACACAATGCCACAGATGTTTTGAGGGAGAGTGCAATTAGCATGCTTCAGGAGCATCCACTAGGGCAATTGCCTGATGATTGATTGTTTACTTCTCTACCATAAGGCGCAATGTCGTTTTAGAGAATTTGGCAGTACGTCCACCTGCCTCACGACCGCATACCACATGTAACCACGCCAGTCCAGGACCACCACATCCGGCTACTTCACCTGTGGGATCGTATAAGACCAGCCACTCGGAGGGCTGATGAAAATGTGGGTTTGCACAAACTGTCAGAAATCATCTCAGGGAAGTTAATCTGCGTGCTCGTCGTCCTCACCAGGGTCGTGACCTGACTGCAGTTCGGCGTTGTAACTGTAGTGGGCAAATGCTCACCTTTGACGGCCAATGGAATGCTGGAGAAGTGTGCTCTTCACGGATGAATCCTGGCTTCAACTGTACCGGGCAGATGGCAGACAGCGTGTATAGCATTGTGTGGATGAGCGGTTTGCTGATGTCAACATTGTGAACAGAGTGTCCCATGGTGGCGGTGTGGTTATGGTATATGCAGGCATAAGCTACGGACAATGAATACGATAGAATTTTATTGATGGTGATTTGAATGCACAGAGATACAGTGACGAGATCCTCAAGCACATTGTCGTGCCATTCATCCGCCGCCATCACGTTTTATCATGATAATCCACGGTTCCATGTCACAAGAATCTTTACACAACTCCTGGAGGCTGAAAATGTCCCAGTTCTCCCATGGGCTGCATACTCACCAGACATGTCACCCATTGAGCATGTTTGGGATGCTCTGGATCGACATGTACGACAGCGTGTTCCAGTTCCCGCCAATATCCAGCAACATTCCACAGGCCACAATCAACAGCCTGATCAGCTCTATGCGAAGGAGATGTGTCCCGCTGCATTAAGCAAAGGGTGGTCACACCAGATACTGACTGGTTTTGTGATTCACGCCCCTACCCTTTTTTGTAAGGGATCTGTATTCCCAGTCATGTGAAATCCATAGATTTAGGGCTTAGTGAATTATTAAAATTGACTGATTTCCTTATATGAACTGTAACTAAAATCTTTGAAATTGTTGCATGTTGCGTTATATTTTTGTTCAGTGTACAAAGGTGCATATTGGACAGTTTGATTGAGAGGACTCTATACCTTTAGCCTGGGTGGCCTCTGTTCCAGTTTAATAATTATATAGGTCAAGGTGGCAAAAAGGTCAGGAATATCCTAATTAAGCAGAAATCACATCTACTGTAGATGTACTATTCCTCCCCCCCAACTCTAAGACAGACACCAGACAGAGTTTCTGATGAGTAGATTCATATTGTACTTTTACATGATGCTTCAGTCATAAGGCCTCCTGATGTAAGCCTGTTGTTCTGGAACCTTTTGGTTGGTTGGCATGACGATTGTGTCCCCCCTTCGCTCCGTTTCTGTGGTGACAGGTCAGTTGTCCTGGTTCTTCCTGGTGTTTTTGCCAAGGTTCCCAGGGCAATGCCAGACTTGGGCCATGATTCGCTCCTGCCGTGTAACAGCACTGAAGTCCAACTTCTTCAAGTGAGGCAGAGCCGCAATCACATACCCCCTACACACACACACACACACACAGAGGGGTTCTTATAACTGGGTGTTTGTCCAGGTACACAAACTTCAGGTTTTTTTTTACCATAAGGCTCCAGGGCTGAACACATACATACACTGTAAACCAGTAGTCATTTAGCACTGAGCAGAGAGGGAGAATGCTCAAAACTCCGTAGGATTTGGCCGTGTTGCTATGCAGACAGGCAGAGAGCTGGTGTGTAACAGGATATCTCTGCTCATTTGATGCACCAGTCAGAATGCTACACAGCTGCAACTCTAACCCAGCACCTATTACACACAGGGCTCAGAGCCACATAGCCCTCTGTGAACAGACAGCATTCAGACAGCACATTGAGATCACACTAAGAGTATGAGTGGAATAAACAACCCCTGTAACCCATCCCACCCCCCCATCTGGGGCTAATGGGAGGCACATTGGTGCCGGCCTGTGTTTGCGTATGTGTGTGTGGATGAGTTTACTGTGTGCATGTGTAGGTTTAGCAGCTGTCCTCACCTTTCTCATTTAATTCCTGTGATGCTAAGTGTGTGTGTACCTGTTGCTCCCCTCATTCTCCATGGTGTTGCCGTGCAGGGTGAGTGTATGTAGGAAGGGCAGGGCGCCCAGCTTATCCACCTCTGAAAGGTTACAGATGCTGTTACCATGGAGATACAACACCCGCAGTTCCTTCAGCTCCACCAGGACCTGGGACACAAAGTTCACACACACACAGGGTTTGGAGTGATCACTGCTAATGTACTAGAGCCCTTCATTTGACCCCCCTGCCAGGCTGTGGCTGTTCAGGGAGACAGTAGACTTGTCTCGAATTACACAATATCCCCTATATAGTGCACTACTTTTGACCAGAGCCACTGTATGTACGTGACTACGTGGACTCAACTCACTGGGTCTATGTGTGAGATGTCGTTGAAGGACAGGTCGACCCAGGCGAGCTGTGAGGGCTCTGAGAGGAAGGCTGAGACCATATCATTGAAGCCACTCAAGTCTGTGATGATGTTGTTGTTGAGACGCAGCGAGCGGCTGCAGAACTTCTTCTCTGCATTTCGCTTCAGTGGCCGCAAGCCCTGATTTGGCTCCTCCGTCAGAGCGTCTGAGAGAGAAGTTGTGTGAGAGAACTTAGAGGTGGCATTGAGAATAGGAAAGGAAGCCACGACTATTGAGACACAGGCACAAGAGGGTAGAGAGCAGTGGAGGCTGCTGAGGGGAGGACGGCTCATAATAATAGCTGGAATGGAGTCAATGGAAGAGTCTCAAACAAAGACGTGGTTTCCATGTGGTTGATACCATTCCATTGACTCCATTCCAGCCATTAATATGAGCCGTCCTCCTCTCAGCAACCTCCACTGGTAAAAAAGTGTTGAGGAAGAAGTACAACGCTCTGAATTGCATCTCAATAGTGGAATCCTTTCCTTCATCCGCATTAATAGTCATGTGAAAGAACCTGCTGGTTTACCTGTCATTGAGCTGAGGCATTTGAATGATAAATCCACAGGAGCGCCATACATTTTACAGCCTTTTGGCTAACCTGTATGATAATAAAAATAATATTTAAATGAATCCAGCTAATTGAAAAGAGGATTACTGTATCATCTTTGCACTTAGCCTAGCTATTTTGTCCATGCTAACGTTAACGTTCCTGCTAAGTTAGCTACAACTCAAACAACGTCTATTCACTTGACTTCATCTCTGTTCAAGGCATACAAAATAAAAATGACATAGCTAGATTTCTATAACTAGTTTTCTGCCTACAATGAATTAAACATAATTGAGCTATTTTACCCCTAAAAACCCACACACACAGCTCGCTAGCTATCATGTGCAAGACACTTGTTTGTATTTTCATCACAATGAGCGAGAACTACACTACAACAGTCGGTTTCCAAGGAGACGAGTCTTCGGAATGTGGGAATTGTAGTTTAAATATTTAATTAAACGTATTTATTTTATTTATTAAATTGTACATTGTTGCAGAAAACCCATTGAATAATGTTCAGAAATGTTCCCTTACAATAGAATAGTGTATACGTTTGAATAATTACTATTAATGTTTTATTCATAAGAAATGATGAACTGAAAACTACAGTCAATTTTTATTCGCTCACAAAATGGCGAGTTCTGCACAAATAACCAATTGGCGTCTTGCAGCTCTGAATGCCTCCAATAGGAAGGCTTGATAATCACCAGCGCCGAAATTTGAAAGAGTATACTTCTTAGCACTTCAAAAGTAGACCTGGTGTTCGATACACAAAGTTATTTTGGTAAGCGGGTGCTACCTAGATTTTGGTATTTTCGAGACGGAATTTATAAATGTTTTCTACCAATAGCTAGCTAATTGCAAAGGTAAGACATACTTCTACTCGTTAATAGTTGTTTAATTAATAAGCTACTGTAACGTTTAGTTTGCTAGTCTCACTGACTGTTAGCTAGTAGCTAACGTTAGCACTGGGAGTAACGTTAGCTCGTTAGCCGTTAGGTAGTAGCCAGAAATTCCTTTCTTTAAGTACCATTTATAGCTGTCGAGTAGCTAGCTAACGTTAGCTATTACCCAGATATATTTTTGAGATTCATTTCTCTAAGTAACAAGTTACTTTATATTTAGGTAGCTAGTAACGTTAACTAAATAGCTACACTATATACAGTATACAAATGTATGTTGACACCTTCAAATGAGAGGATTCGGCTATTTCAGCACACAGCCTGTAATTTCCATAGATTAACATTGGCAGTAGAATGGCTTTACTGAACCGCTCAATGTGGCACCCTCATAGGATGCACCATTTCCAACTAGTAAGTTCTTCAAATGTCTGCCCTGCTGGAGCTGCCCAGTCAATTGTAAGTGCTGTTATTATGACGTGGAAACATCTGGGAGCAACAATGGCTCAGCTGCGAAGTGGTAGGCCACACAAGCTCACAGAACGTGAGTGCTGAAGCTCGTAGCACATCAAAGTCAATTGTCCTCGTTTGCAACATGCACTAATGAGTTACAAACTGCCTCTGGAAGCAAGGTCAGAACAAGAACTGTTCGTCGCGAGCTTCATGAAATGGGCTTCCATGGCTGAGCAGCTGCACAAAAGCCGAAGATCGCAATGCCAAGCGTAGCCTGGAGTGGTGTAAAGCTCGCCGCCATTGGACTCTGGAGCAGTGGAAAAGAGTTCTCTGGAGTGATGAATCACGCTTCACCATCTGGCAGTCCGATGGATGAATCTGTGTTTGGTGGATACCAGGAGAATGCTACCTGCCCCAATGCAGAGTGCCAACTAAAGTTTGGTGGAGGAGGACTAATGGTCTGGGGCTGTTTTTTTAATGTTTCGGGCTAGGCCCCTTAGTTCCAGTAAATGGAAATCTTAACGCTACAGCCTACAATGACATTCTTGATGATTCTGTGCTTCCAACTTTTGGCAACAGTTTGGACAAGGCCTTTTCCTGTTTCAGCATGACAACGCCCCCGTGCACAAAGCGAGGTCCATACAGAAATGGTTTGTCGATCGGTGTGGAAGAACTTTACTGGCCTTCACAGAACACTGACCTCAACTCCATCGAACACTGCGAGCCAGTCATAATCACCCAACATCAGTGGCCGACTTCACTAATGCTCTTGTGGCTGAATGTAAGCAAGTCCCTGCAGCGATGTTCCAACATCTAGTGGAAAATCTTCCCAGAAGAGTGGCGGCTGTTATGGTAGCCAAGGGGGGACCAACTCCATAATATTAATGCCATGATTTTGGAATGAGATGTTTCCCGTGCAGGTGTCCACATACTTTTGGTCACGTAGTGTAGTTAGAGTTGCTGATAACTTATGATAGCAAGCAAGCTTCTTAGACTGAGCGTTCTTCTTTCTTCCACACAGTGGAGTGATTGATACTAATGTCTGTCTGTTTTCCATTGTCTAGTGAGCAGCAAAGATGGTGCTTCACCTTGATAAAGAGCATGCACTGTTGGAATGGGTAAGTCTGCTTTGTTTTCTGTGGTCGTAACCAATATAAGCTCTAAGTACTTAGTTTTGTATGCCTTGCTAAATTGAATACATTTTTTTTTTCGTCACTAGGTTAACCACCTGAATGTGGACCTCCCGGTGCGGAGCATCAACGATTTACAGGATGGCGTTTTGTTGTTGAAGCTCGTCTATAAACTGTGAGTAAAAACAATGTTCCGTAATAGCTTAGAACCGTAGATATTTGTGCTCGTCTGGATTCCGCTGACTTGGTAGTTTGCTTCTTGTGTTGATCATTGACGTTTGTGATTCTGACAGGAGAAAGGAAGAGCCCGCTAAGTCCTATTTGGACCAGCCTATCCAGGAGAGGCTGAAAGTGGTCTCTGACTTCCTGCAAGGTGAGTCACACTAACTAGTCATGGGGGGGTGTAGTTTTCCCCCACAGACACATGGTTAATAGTCCTGCCGTTGTGTTTTTCCAGGTGATTGTAGGTGCAGCACAGAACGGGGAGCTCTCATCTCCTGGGACAACATCAGCAATGGCCTAAACCTGGAGGTGGAGTTATCCAAGGTATCAGGTTCATACAACTGGGGTTTTATTCACTGACCAAATGTGATCTCGAGTCAAAGTATACATTGTGTTCAGCATTGCATTGTGTTCAGCTCTACACTTGCCCCAACTCTCTCTCAAAGCAAAGTTTATAAATATAGAATACAGGGTGTAAATGATACAGTGAAATACTTAATTGCATGCTCTCCTCAACATTTATCAAAAATAATTATGTAGTATAAAAATAAATCAAATAGTAATGTTTGGAAATGTATACACTGTAAGAATATACAGTATAGACTATGAAATATGCTGAAGTGAGTTAATGATCCAACCCACCTCTAACCCAGATCCCCTGGGTGGCCTGTTTTTATACATGTTGTTCTCAGGTGCTTGTTCTCCTGTACTACCATAGTGTGATCAACAACCATGTTGACCTGAACCAACTGGAATACAAGTTTGAGGTAGGAGGGTCCTTGTGCTCTTAGTGGCATACCATGAACTTAAATTTTTCTTGTTGTCGGATAGCAGTGCACTTATGTGACTAACTTCTGTTTTTCCTCCCTAAGGTTGAGCTTGCCTCCATGCTCCGCTTTGTTTTGGACAATGAGAATAGCCTCTACTTGAGTGAGAACTTGGAGAAATATCTAAGGAAGAAGCGTAAGCCTTCACTCACATGTTTCAGGTTACGTTCAACAATTCACCTTTATGGTTGCAGTACAGAAACACGCATACTCTTTCTCTCTCAGCCCTGTTTAGTTTCAACAGTGACATCTCCAGTACCTCCTCATCCTCCTTGTTCAACGATGAGGAGTCCCCGGTTTTCCGGCGCAGAAAGAAGATCGGTTCGGTTCAGTTTCTGGACCTACAAACTGTTGCGTCCTCGTCTGTCAGGTATTACTCTGTCCCTCCATGTCTCCTCTGTTAGTGCTCACTCGTTCCTCTTCTAGTATCCCACCTATGGTATCCTAGCTACGGCCCTAGTGAGTTACTAGTCTAGAACAGCTGATGTTTGCTCGCTGGACTAATGATCTGTACGCTGGGTGGGAACACTGATCTGTGTGAGTAACCGGTGCCTTTTCCTGTTTTCTCCCACCCGCCTGTGCAGTTCTCCCCTGCAGGATGTGATGAACACTCCTCAGTTCCAGCTGAAGAAGCTGCAGAGGCAGCTGCGTCAGGAGAGAGACATGAGGGATGAGCTGGAGAAAGACCTGACCACCAGCGCCGCCACCCTCACCCAGAGAGGTACCTACCTACCTGGCTCTCTCTGAATTTTTAATAAGGCTGTACCTGCTGTTTCTCCACGACTTCCTCTGGATTCTTACTGTTCCTGCTGATGAGTTCTGGCTGAACTTGGGATATGGTTAATTATCAGGTATCCTATTGAAATATTCAATGATATAGTCGAGGGTTTACACCAGATGGTAACGGTTATTGGAACGCTGACTGCGAGCAATGGGTGATTAAACCTGGTTGGAGCTTTCATAGTGCCCGTACATTTCTTACTCTGATATGTAGAACCTAACACTGCTCTTTCACCCTCCTGTAGAGAGTCAGATCTGTCAGTTGCAGCACCGTATTGAGAAGCTGCTGCGGGAACAGGCTGAGCAGGAGCAGGAGCCCCGGGATGAGCTACAAGAACTGCACAGCAAGAACGAGGGGTAGGAAGGGAGAGAGAGAGAGAGGAGGGTCAAGGTCGTGCTGAGGTAATGCTAGGTGTGTGTGTGTAACTGCGTTCTCTCTCTATTAGGCTGCGCACCCGTCTCCATGAGGTGCTGAAGGAGTGCCAGGCGTTAAAGACTAACTCATCTCAGATGGAACGGAAGGTGGATAACCTGACAGAGGAGAATGGCACCCTTTCTGCCCAGGTGAAGGACTCTCCTTGTACACGCTTCCTTCAAGGCCCAGTGCAGGAAAACATTTGATTTTCCCTCTGTTTTTATATATATATATAATAAAAACATTTCCCCCCCACACTGAGGTTGTGAAACTTATAATACCCTTTTAGTGTGAGAGCTGTTTGATAAGACGGGCTGGAATTCCAGCCTGTTTTGGTGGGATGGAGTTTTGGCCTGATTGGTGACCTCACCAGATGGTAAAAGTTAATGGACCAATAACAACAGAGTTTCAAAACCTCTGCCAATAACAGCAAGTTTTCAGGTTGCTTATCCCTCCCTATTAAGCTCATCCAATTAGACCCCTCACTCAGACCACTCCCAGACAGTCCTAGAAAAATGATTGCTTGAGAAATTGCTCTTTGCTAATGAGCTATTTTGGTTTATTTTTTGACAATTTTAATAGAAAAAATAATAACATTAAGGTACTACATTTTTACCCAGAAAAGGTTTGATATTGAGATAAAAATGGCTGCAGTTTAACCTTTTGAAATCAAGTCATTTAAACCATACACAGCCTATAGTGATTTACTAACGGACAACTGTCTCATTTGTGTGTGTCAGATGCGTGAAGTGATTGCTCGGTTGGCGAGTGCTGAGGCTGAGGTGGATAGGCTGACTGAAGCCCAGGACTCTGCTCAGGGGGAGTGGAGCAGCAGACACTGCCACCTTCAGGCTGAACTCAACCGGGCCACTGCTCAGAAGGTGAGGCCTATAGAACAGGTCCCATATTCATAAAGCGTCTGAGTAGGAGTGCTGATCTTTGATCAGTTTTGCCTTTTTACAACACAATGACTAAGAATGACTTGGACAGAGGGGGCCTGCTTCTAGTTCAGCACTCGGGAGACTCTTTATGACTAGAGGCCCAGAATATCTCAATTTGTGCTTGTTCTTTTTATGTTCTCTTCATTCTTCTTTCTGTCTGTTAGGAGTGTCTGAATGAACAGATGCTGATCCTGCAGAGCAAGATCTCCTCTCTAGAGGACGAGCTGAGTAAAGCCAAAATGCAGGAAAAAGGAGAGGTTATGGGCCCTATCTTGGAGGTTAGCATTTACCCAGATACTTAAAGCTGGATCAATTGTTACAATGTTCAAGGGTGACATTACATCCAACTTTTAGTTTCAGTGTGTTTTTAACCACACATCCTTCCTTGTTTACCCCCCACAGTGGGAGCAGCTGAAACAGGAGCTGGCTGATGCCACCCTCAGGCACGCAGAGTGTGAGTGCACCATCGCCCGTCTGAAGGGGGAGAAGGAGCAGGCTGCCACCCTGCATGCCCAGGAGAGGGCCTCGCTACAGGCAGAGAGCCAGAGACTGCAGGTCCTGGTGACTGAGCTCCAGGAAGCCCTGAGTGCTCTGCGGGTTGACAGAGAGGCTTTGGAGCTGGCCTCCAAGGAGGAGAGGGAGTCCCTGACTGCCCAGCTCCACACCCTGACTGCTGAGGTGGCCAGCCTTACCCAGACTGTACAACAAAGGGAGCAGGAGGTGCAGCAGGAGTGCATTCAGAGAGGGGAGCTGAACCTGGCTATGGAGTGGCAGGAGAGGAAGGCCAGAGAGGAGATCCAGGAGCTGACCAGCCACGTGGACACCATGGGTGATTCTCTGAGGAGGGCTGAGGAGGAGGTGCAGGTCAGGGAGAAGCAGCTTACCAAGCAGCAGCAGGAGAGCGCTCTACAGAGGGAGGTCCTACAGGAGGAGATGGCTGCAGCTGAGAAGGTGTTAAAAGAGCTGAAGGAGCAGGAAGAGGCCGTTAGAGAGGAGGCCACTCGACTGCACCAGGAGATAACTACACATGCTACGAACCTCTGCAGCCTGAGGCAGGAGCACACTGCTCTGCAGGAACAATTGGCTAGGCAGCAAGAGGAGATCTCCCTAGAAAAGGAGGCGCAGTCCGAAGCCCACAGGGAGAAGGAAGCGGTGAGGGAGGAGCTCTCTCGACTCCAGGAGGAGCTGAGGAGCCTGGGGGAACAGATGGCCCAGCTGGAGGAGGCTCAGAGGGAGAAGGAGTGTCTCCTCCTCCAGTCCACAGAGAACATAGAGACCCTCAAGACAGAGAGAGCCACTGCCTCGTCCCTCGCTGAAGCCAAAGACCTGGAGCTCAGCAGCCTGAGAGAGGAGGTGAGGGCCAGGGAGGAGCAGCTAGCCATGCAACAAGAGGAGTACCGCTTACAGCAGGAGGAGCTACGGGAGGAGCTTGCCGCTCAGGAGAATGAAATCAATAACATGAGAGAGCGGCTCGCTGGCCTGATGGACCAGATCTCTCTGCTGAAGGAGTTGTGTCAGGAGGGCAAAAACATGGAGGCCCTGAGAGAAGAGCACACTGCCCAGCTGGAGCAGCTGCGGATAGTGAAGGAGCAGGTCGAAGAGGTCCAGGAGAGGAATGAGGAGACCTCGGCAGCTCTCAGGGAGAAGGAGTCGTCTCTCAGGGAGAAGGAGGAGAGCCTCCGGAGGCTGGAGGAGGAGCTACAGTCCACCACCTCTCTGGCCTCCCAGAGACGACAGGAAGAACTGACCTCACTCAAGGAGGAAGTCATCTCGCAGCAGGAGGAGGTGGAGAGGAGGCGTGCCGCGGAGGCCCTGTCAGTTGAGGAGGCGAGGCAGTTGGCTAGGGAACAGGAGTCTAAACGTATGGAACTGGAGGAGAGCGTGTCAGCCCTACAGCAGCAGCTGGACTCAGCCATCCAGGACAATGATAGGAAGAGACAGGAGTGTGAGAGGCTGGAGCAGGACCTGGAGCACAGAGGAACACGGGTGGAAGAGCTGAGGCAGCAGGAGGATAGCGCCAGACTGGAGGCCACTCGACTCCGCCAGGAGATCTCTACACATGTCAGCCATCTGGAGGTCGTGCAGAGGGGGAAGGAGGAGCTAGCCAGGCAGCAGGAGGAGCTGAGAGGGGAGGTGTCCCTTCATCAGCAGAGAGCTTCAGTGCTCCAGCAGAGCCTGGAGGTGCAGGAGGTTGCTATGAGAGTGTTAAAGGAGCAGACTGAGAGCACCAGAGAGGAGGCCACTGTGAAGATGGAGGCCCTACAGGCTCAGCTGGAGGTAGTGTCTTCTCTGGCTACAGCTAAAGACCTGCAGCTCAGCACTCTGAGAGAGGAGGCCACTGCCTTACAGGAGCAGCTAGCTAAGAGAGAGCAGGAGATCTCCCGTCAGAAGGAGGTGCTGCAGGAGGCCCACATGGAGAAGGAGTCAGTGGAGGCACTGAGAGAGGAGCTGGCCAGGCAACAGGAGGAGCTGAGAGAGGAGTTAATCCACCAGCAGCAGCGAGCTCAGTCCTTAGAACAGAGCCTGGAGGAGCAGCAGGAGGCCCTGAAAGAGCTGACTGTGAAGGAGGAGAGAGCCAGAGAGGAGGCCACTCTGAAGATGGTGGCCCTCCAAGCAGCTAAGGACTTGGAGCTCAGCACCCTGAGACAGGAGGCTACACAACTCCGCCAGGAGATCTCCACACATGTCAACCATCTGGAGGAGGTGCAGAGGGGGAAGGAGGAGCAGGAGGGAAACGCAAGCGAGGAGACAACTGTGAAGATGGCGGCCCTACAGGCTCAGCTGGAGGTAGTGTTGTCTCTGGCTGCAGCTAAAGACCTGCAGCTCAGCACTCTGAGAGAGGAGGCCTCTCTACTCTCCCAGGAGAACGCCAAACGGGCAGTTGATCTAAAGGACGTGCAGTCAGAGAAGATTCGGATGGAGAGCCTGTTGAGCGAGGAGCACAGAGCCTTACAGGAGGAGCTGGCCAAGGAGCAGGAGGAACTGAGGAGCGAGGTATCCCTCCACCAGCAGAGAGCTGCAGAGCTCCAGCAGAGCCTGGAGGAGAAGCAGGAGGCCCTTAGGGAGCTGAAGGAGCAGCTTGTCCAGCAGCAGGAGGACAGCTCCCTACAGAAGGTCTTGCAGGAGGCCCAGGCTGCAGCTCTCCAGGAGGAGGCGGTAGATGCTCTGAGAGGGGAGGTGACCCTCCACCAGCAGAGAGCTGCAGAGCTCCAGCAGAGCCTGGAGCACCAGGAGGCTGCCCTGAGGGAGCAGGAGGCGAAGAGCACAGAGGAGGCCACTCTGAAGATGGAGGCCCTTCAAGCAGCTAAAGACCTGCAGCTCAGCACTCTGACAGAGAAGGCCACTACCTTACAGCAGCAGCTAGCTAAGAGGGAGCAGGAGATCTCCCTTCAGAAGGAAGTGCTGCAGGAGGCCCACATAGAGAAGGAGTCAGTGGAGGCACTTAGAGAGGAGCTGGCCAGGCAACAGGAGGAGTTAATCCACCAGCAGCAGAGAGCTCAGTCCTTAGAACAGAGCCTGGAGGAGCAGCAGGAGGCCCTGAAAGAGCTGACCGTGAAGGAGGAGAGAGCCAGAGAGGAGGCCACTCTGAAGATGGTGGCCCTCCAAGCAGCAAAGGACTTGGAGCTCAGCACCCTGAGACAGGAGGCTACACAACTCCGCCAGGAGATCTCCACACATGTCAGCCGTCTGGAGGAGGTGCAGAGGGGGAGGGAGGAGCAGGAGGGAAACGCAAGCGAGGAGACAACTGTGAAGATGGAGGCCCTACAGGCTCAGCTGGAGGTAGTGTCGTCTCTGGCTACAGCTAAAGACCTGCAGCTCAGCACTCTGAGAGAGGAGGCCACTGCCTTACAGGAGCAGCTAGCTAAGAGAGAGCAGGAGATCTCCCTTCAGAAGGAGGTGCTGCAGGAGGCCCACTTGGAGAAGGAGTCAGTGGAGGCACTGAGAGAGGAGCTGGCCAGGCAACAGGAGGAGCTGAGAGAGGAGTTAATCCACCAGCAGCAGCGAGCTCAGTCCTTAGAACAGAGCCTGGAGGAGCAGCAGGAGGCCCTGAAAGAGCTGACTGTGAAGGAGGAGAGAGCCAGAGAGGAGGCCACTCTGAAGATGGTGGCCCTCCAAGCAGCTAAGGACTTGGAGCTCAGCACCCTGAGACAGGAAGCTACACAACTCCGCCAGGAGATCTCCACACATGTCAGCCGTCTGGAGGAGGTGCAGAGCGAGGGCCCCCTGAGAGAGGAGCACACTGCCTTACAGGTGCAGCTGGCCAAGCAGCAGGAGGAAAACTCCCTACAGAAGGGACTGCTGCAGGAGGTGCAGGCCACAGTCCTCCAGGAGAGGGAGGCCAAGGAGATACTGAGAGGGGAGGTGTCCCTCCACCAGCAGAGCCTGGAGCACCAGGAGGCTGTCCTGAGGGAGGATCTAGCCAGGCAGAAGGAGGAAGGGCAGGCAGCAGGCCAGGTGGAGAAGGAGTTGATGGAGCAGTTCTCTGTGCTCCAGCAAGAGAAGGAGGCTCTGTTAACCCGGGCCCTCCAGGCAGAGCAGAACCAGAGCGAGCTGGAAGGGAGCATGGCTGAGCTGCGAGCCCAGGCAGAGAGCACAGAAAGTGGCCAGAGACAACAGCTGGATGCCCTGCTCCTGGAGAAGGAGAGGCTGACTGAGGGTAACCAGGTCCTGGAGATGAAATGTAGTGCCGCCCAGAGGCTGGAGGCTGTACTGCAGGAGGAATTGGCCTTGCTGAGAGAACAGATGGAGGGAACAGAGTGGGAGAAGCAGGTCAGACATCTACGGGAACAACTTGCTGCCAACACTGAGGTAGTGGAACACTACAAAACACAGGTGAGTCTGACCAGTAAACACACAACCACATAACACATCTCTGAGCTAACACACACCTCACCCTAGCAGTGGATAGAATTATTCAGGTGTGTCTTGGAGGTTGAGGTGTGGTTATATTTTTGTTCCCAGGTTGAGAAGGCCAAGAGCCACTACTCGGGGAAGAAGCAGCAGCTTGTGGAGTCTCAGGAGCAGGTGACGGAGCTGCAGCGCAGCCTAGAGGTCAGAGAGCATGAGGTCAACGCAGTTACCACAGAGATGAAGCTGCTGCAGAAGGAGCTGGAGAAGGCCAGGAGCAAAGAGAAGAGCCTCGGCTCCAAGATCAACACTTTGGAAGCACAGGTATACCTCTCAATCAGGTTATATTATGCATTCTATCATACAGGATGTCAGCTTCATATTGACATGAAACTGACATTTATTTGTGTGTTTTTTACAGCTTGCGTTTGCTGATCGTCACCTTCGGGAGCAGAGCCAGGTTCGACCTGAGAGGGGACCAGGCAGGATTGAGAAGATGAGAGGGGGTAGAGAGAGTGTCTACCTGAAAGTCCCCCAGAGCCAGACTCACCAGGAGACCAGCGGCGACAGCCTGGACCTGAGCCTGGACGACTCCCTCAACACTACCACGTAACTCACCTTCTCTTCCGTCACCATCTCCTCTGAGCTTGACTTGCAGCTAGGTGACTGGTATACATCTCCCTCTCTCCCTGCCCTGTAGGAGGCCAATGGAGCCTGACGAGTCCAGTACTCCCCTGGTGCGTAGCTCGGAGCGCGTAGCTGCTAAACGTCGTGCTCTGGGAGGGGATTCACTGGAGACCCTCTACTTCACCCCCATGAATAACCGTCAGATCAACAGGTAGGTTTAGAACGTGTGTTGGGCACCACTAGTTTAACTGCTACTATAAAGAAGTTCATCAGGGTTATTCTCCCCAGGACCAGTACTGAGCGCCGGCTGCAGAGCAGCATCACATCTCTGGGAGAGCTGGCTCTGGACTCAGCCAGGAAGAGACCACCCACCTCCTCAGCTAGACGCCGAAGGACCACCCAGGTCATCAACATCACCATGAGCAAGGTGGAGGGAGCACTGGGACACCTCTCACTGCACGTTCTCTCGCTCACCTCACTCTCACTTCTCTCTCTCTCGCTCACCTCACTCTCACTTCTCTCACCTCTCGCTCACCTCACTCTCTCTCACCTCACTCTCACTTCTCTCTCTCTCTCGCTCACCTCACTCCTCTCTCTCTCTCGCTCACCTCACTCACTTCTCTCTCTCTCGCTCACCTCTCTCTCGCGCTCACGTTCACTTCTCTCTCGCTACATTCTTGGAAGCACCCTGTATCACCTTTTGGTTTTCAACCCGCATCTAGCGGTCTTTTAGGTTGGTTGACCTGCTGAGGAAGACTGAATTGCAGCAGAGTGAGTGGGATGGTTGACTTCTCCTCTCTCCCCCATACAGACGACCCCTGGTCGCAGAGGAGCAGGAGAGGATAGTGACAACGAGACGTTCTACAGCCTGGCCTCCGTCCACTCCCATCCCAACATCACCGGAAGAACACACACTGCACGACCTGTCTCCATGGAGATCTTCCACACACCAGGAAAACCTGCCGTTGCCTTGAGCGATCAGCTCCTCAGTCTCCCTGGTTACCGTCGAAGCACCGTCCACGTTGCAGCGCCACAGAGTACGAACCGTTTACACACATTCTACAACGAGCCCCTTGTCCTTAGCCGGTGACACATTGCCTTCCACATGTTCAAGGAGGCACCAAGAGGTTGATTGGCCCAGAGTTTGTACTACAGTATGTTTCTGTTCTGCACGTTGTGTAGGTACGGGCCAGTTCTGTGTGGGGGCAGAGAATGAGCCTGACCATGCTGCTGATGACTGGCTACGCATCGCTGAGCTGCAGGCCAGAAACCAGTCCTGTCTGCCTCACCTAAAGAGCAGCTATCCTCTGGAGTCCAGGGTACACTGTTACTCACTCTCCATCTAGCCATCTGTCACTTTCTCAAAAAGATGTTTTGCTTGTAATCATCCAATCTCCAAACCCTACCTCCTCCCCCTTGCAGCCCAGCCTGGGACCGTCCTTTGAGTTCACCGACGATGACCTGCGCATGGGTGACCCCACGGAGACCATCCGTAGAGCCTCTGTGATGCCCGGACAGATTCAGGAGTCTCTGTCATCCCACCGGCTCTCACTCCACCCAGGACCGGCCGACAGCACCACGGCCACCAGGCCAGCCTACGGCTCTCACCGCCTCTCACTGATGCCCCCCAAACCTAAAGCCAGCAGCACCCTGAACAACCAGAACACGCACAACCTCAGGGGGAGCAACCTGTCACTCAAACGCTCAGCCAAAGACCAGGAACCAGACACACCTGAGGTGAGGGTGGAGGGGAGGTGAGGATGTAGATGTTAATGTGGGGGTTCAATCATTAACCTGTTTGTTTAATTCTACATTTACTGAATTCTCTTTTGTCAGGCTAAGAGGATGGCAACTAGCTGTTTCCCGCGCCCTCTCACCCCTAAAGGAGGTCGTTTCAGCTCATCCAACAACCGCCAGCCTCTTAGCCCTGTGAGTCTCTCTCTTCCTCTGGACTATAACATGTGGTTTGTTTTCTTAGCAGCAATGGTTGTTAGCATACTCCAAACAGTAGGCCTAAAATATCCACCCATCCTCTCTGTTAGGCTGAGCGGAGACAGTCCACGGTGTTCTCCATTGACAACACGCCTCGTAAGGCAGCTTCCAAGAGCGGCTTCCTACAGAGAGGCATGAGTAAGATTCGCAGCTCCACCCGTAAATCCCCAGGGAACAAAAGCTCCCGTGTCCCGCAGTCCGGAGATAGGAAGTCTCCCCGCAGTGGAGCCGGGAGTGTGAAGTCCCCTCAGCCGGGAGGGAAGGCACAGAGGAAGTCCCCACGGACCAACAGCAGCAAGTCTCCAAAGAACCCCACCAGCGCACGCAAGGTGAGACCCACTTCCTTTCTCCAGACAAGCGGCATATGATCATATGCGTAGGAGATGATTTCTAGCCACATTGGACATGCTGTTTGACCCCCCCACCCCATATCAGACCATGTGTCTAACTACAGCGGTACGGTGTGTGTTTAGGAACCTGAGGTGTTGGTTGGAAAGCCCATTCATCTGAGCAGGTTTTCTATCATTTCTGTTTCACTCAGCTGCTTTGTTAACACTGGGCTGTGCTGCAGGGGGTGTCTGGGGGGGTGCTGGTATTATTCATATCACCGGATCATCCCTTGGGGTTACGGTGTTAGTTTGTGGTGACGTGTGTTCTAAATTCCCTGTTTGCTACATTTAGTCCTGCAGACAGTCAGGTGTAATAACATGCCGTTTGGGAGCACTACTTCCTGTTTGCTACATTACACCTGACTGTCTGCAGGACTGTAATAACATGCTGTTTGGGAGCACTACTTCCTGTTTGCTACATTACACCTGACTGTCTGCAGGACTGTAATAACATGCTGTTTGGGAGCACTACTTCCTGTTTGCTACATTACACCTGACTGTCTGCAGGACCGTGTAATAACATGCCGTTTGGGAGCACTACTTCCTGTTTGCTACATTACACCTGACTGTCTGCAGGACCGTGTAATAACATGCCGTTTGGGAGCACTACTTCCTGCATTTTGACAGGCGGCTCATTTCATCAATGCAGACCTGCTATTCACTTAGGTGTCTGGGTGATTATCCAGGGTGTTCCTCTCTTCTCTCTAATAAAACATGCTCTCTCTCTCCACAGATGAACTTCAGGAGAAAGATGTGAATGAACATCTAATTGCCCTAAACACTTAAACATTTTTTTTTACATAATCTCCCAAGAATAATAGTTTTAATGTACAATAAATAAAGGTATACTTTCACCAGAGGTTACATTATATTTACTTAGTGCTATTTTGGGTTTTAATAATTTGGTTTCTTTTGAGATTTAAAATCTCAATGTTTTATTTAATTTGACCTCCTAATGATGTAATTGTATTAGTTAAGCCCTGTTCAATGGGGTGGTGAGGTATCCAATACTGTTATAGGTCACCTACTGTACGTTTATACCTGGTACACTGAATCATGATGATGCATTACGCTTGGACTTTTTCATCTCATCTTCTTTGGCTTTTTAAAGTCCCCCCTTTTAGCTTTAAAACCTTTTTGTATTATATATATATATACACACATGTATTATCTTTCAAATAAAAAGTATAAAACAATCTAGCAAATATTTTGAAAGGTGAAGTTTTGTGAAGGGAATTCCACGTTTTACCTTATGGCAGTGTGACTTAATCCAAAATAAAGGTCTGGATTTAATGTTCAGAAATTCCATAGAGAGATTTCCATTCTCAAATACTACACGGTCATGAATTTGTGAGTAGGGTATTCGACTGTAGAGTTTGGGATTATTTTCAAAGGCGTTTGATTAAATTCTGTCCAGAAAGTCAACCTGCCAGTGTCTTAATTTGGTCTGTAATACAATCTGAAGGGTACAAGTACCACCAGGCCATAGTCGGCCTACCTAACTACTTCAACCCCCTGCCACTTCATTAATTTCACCGACAGAATCTCTTCCCCGTCACAGGAGACTTTTGATTTGAGCCTGTTAGTGGAACCGAAATGGACTCTGATTCAGAGGTGATGAGATGAGTGGACCAGTATCACTGTCTGTTAGTGGAACCGAAATGGACTCTGATTCAGAGGTGATGAGATGAGTGGACCAGTATCACAGTCTGTTAGTGGAACTGAAATGGACTCTGATTCAGAGGTGATGAGATGAGTGGACCAGTATCACTGTCTGTTAGTGGAACCGAAATGGACTCTGATTCAGAGGTGATGAGATGAGTGGACCAGTATCACAGTCTGTTAGGCCCCTGGATAACAAGTGTTTGAACGATTTTACAGTCTGATGAATGAGTCGGTGTGTTATCATGTTTAAACAATAAATGAGTCATTGGAGATATTTTCCCTTTGGTCATCTTAATGTAAAGTTTTAATTTGTTGTGACCCCAGGCTGTTAGCTTCCTGGTTAGAGAAACATGTACATCTGGTTACAGTTAGAGGCTGTTAGCAGACTTTCATAGCTGGCCTTTCCAGGTCCAACTGTCATTTTGGGAAACCAACCACAGCCTACGCAATTAGTAATACACCTTTAGAGAAGAGTGAATCGGTTTTATTTTCTGTCAGGATCCTGCAGGGGAGCTGGAACCAGGTGAGGCCTCCCTCCAGTTATGACTTCTGTGTAGAAGAGGACGAGAACATCAGAGGCTCAGAGCTTTTCTGGGAAACGAACTACACAACTCCAAATCAAATTGATAAAGTCCTTCTTACATCAGCTGATATCTCAAAGTGCTGTACAGAAACACAGCCTAAAACCCCAAACAGCAAGCAATGCAGGTGTAGAGGCACGATGGCTAGGAAAAACTCCCTAGACAGGCCAGAACCTAGGAAGAAACCTTGAGAGGAACCAGGCTCTGAGGGGAGGCAAGTCCTCTTCTGGCTGTGCTACACAACTCTTCACCACTCACACTATGCTATCACTGGGTATTACACACATACTGGCTACATAGCTGATGCCTGCTGGACTGTTAATTTATCATGGTATTCCACTTTGTTAATTTTTTTGTTTATCTGTCAGCCCTAGTCCCGAACTCCGGTCCTGGGTGGAGTTAACCGAACCTCTCTGCCCATTCATCGCCATTTTACCTGTTGTCTTAGCTAGCTCTCCCAATCAACACCTGTGATTGCTTTATGCCTCGCTTTATGTCTCTCAAATGTCAATATGCCTTGTATACTGTTGAGGATAGTTATCATTCTAGTTTACCGCGGAGCCCCTAGTCCCACTCTACATGCCTCAGATACCTCCTTTGTCCCACCTCCCACACATTTATTTTTTACTTTTTTATTTCACCTTTATTTAACCAGGTAGGCTAGTTGAGAACAAGTTCTCATTTACAACTGCGACCTGGCCAAGATAAAGCATAGCAGTGTGAACAGACAACACAGAGTTACACATTGAGTAAACAATTAACAAGTCAATAACACAGTAGAAAAAAAAGAGAGTCTATATACATTGTGTGCAAAAGGCATGAGGAGGTAGGCGAATAATTACAATTTAGCAGATTAACACTGGAGTGATAAATGATCAGATGGTCATGTACAGGTAGAGATATTGGTGTGCAAAAGAGCAGAAAAGTAAATAAATATAAACAGTATGGGGATGAGGTAGGTAAATTGGGTGGGCTATTTACCGATAGACTATGTACAGCTGCAGTGATCGGTTAGCTGCTCAGATAGCAGATGTTTGAAGTTGGTGAGGGAGATAAAAGTCTCCAACTTCAGCGATTTTTGCAATTCGTCACATGCGGTGACCTCACCCTGTATAACCAGCGTGTCCAGAGATGCAACCTCTCCTTGGCTTACCTCCACTGTACCTGCACCCCACCATACCCCTGTCTGCACATTATGCCCTGAATCTATTCTACCACGCCCTGAATCTTCTCCTTTTATTCTCTGTCCCCAACGCACTAGACGGCCAGTTTTGATAGCCTTTAGCCGTACCCTGATCCTACGCCTCCTCTGCTCCTCGGGTGATGTGGAGGTTAACCCAGGCCCAGCGTGTCCCCAGGCACTCTCATTTCTTGACTTCTGTATTCGAAAAAACCTTGGTTTTATGCATGTTAACATCAGAAGCCTCCTCCCTAAGTTTTACTCACTGCTTTAGCACATTCCGCCAACCCTGATGTCCTTGCCATGTCTGAATCCTGGCTTAGGAAGGCCACCAACAATTCTGAGATTTTCATACCCAACTACAACATTTTCCGTCAAGATAGAACTGCCAAAGGGGGAGGAGTTGCAATCTACTGCAGAGATAGCTTGCAAAGTTCTGTCATACTTTCCAGGTCTACGCCCAAACAGTTTGAGCTTCTAACTTTAAAAATGAATCTCTCCAAAAATAAGTCTCAATGTTGCCGCCTGTTATAGACCCCCCTCAGCTCCCAGCTGTGCCCTGGACACCATATGTGAATTGATTGCCCCTCATCTATCTTCAGAGTTTGTTCTGTTAGGTGACCTAAACTCGGATATGCTTAACACCCCGGCAGTCTTACAATCTAAGCTAGATGCCCTCAATCTCAAATTATCAAGGAACCCACCAGGTACAACCCTAAATCCATAAACATGGGCACCCTCATAGATAACATCCTGACGAACTTGCCATCTAAATACACCTCTGCTGTTTTCAATCAGGATCTCAGTGATCACTGCCTCATTGCCTGCATCCACTATGGGTCCGCAGTCAAACGACCACCCCTAATCACTATCAAACGCTCCCTATACCTGGCCGGGGTATCCTGGAAGGATATTGACCTCATCCCATCAGTCGAGGATGCCTGGTCGTTCTTTAAAAGTAATTTCCCCACCATCTTAAATAAGCATGCCCCTTTTCAAAAAAAGTAGAACTAAGAACAGATACTGCAATAGCATCGAATAGTCCCCGCGATATGCAACTGTTCAGGGAAGTCAGGAACCAATACACGCAGTCAGTCAGGAAAGCAAAGGCTAGTTTTTTCAAACAGAAATTTGCACCCTGTAGCTCTGACTCCAAAACGTTTTGGGACACTGTAAAGTCCATGGAGAACAAGAGCATCTCCTCCCAGCTGCCCACTGCACTGAGGCTAGGAAACACGGTCACCACGGATAAATCCACAATAATTGAGAATTTCAACAAGCATTTCTCTACGGCTGGCCATGCTTTCCTCCTGGCTACCCCAACCCAGGCCAACAGCTCCGCACCCCCCGCAGCTACTTGCCTGATCCTCCCCAGCTTCTCCTTCACCCAAATCCAGATAGCAGATGTTCTGAAAGAGTTGCAAAACCTGGACCCCTACAAATCAGCTGGGCTAGACAATCTGGACCCTCTCTTTCTAAATTTATCTGCCGCCATTGTTGCAACCTACCAGTCTGTTCAACCTCTCTTTGGTATCGTCCGAGATCCCTAAAGATTGGGAAGCTGCCGCGGTCATCCCCCTCTTCAAAGGGGGTGACACTCTAGATCCAAACTGTTATAGACCTACATCCATCATGCCCTGCCTTTCTAAAGTATTCGAAAGCCAAGTTAATAAACAGATCACCGACCATTTAGAATCCCACTGTACCTTCTCCGCTGTACAATCTGGTTTCCGAGCTGGTCACGGGTGCACCTCAGCCACGCTCAAGGTACTGAACATATAACTGCCATCGAAAAAAGACAGTACTGTGCAGCCGTCTTCATCAACCTGGCCAAGGCTTTCGACCCTGTCAATCACCGCATTCTTATCGGCAGACTCAACAGCCTTGGTTTCTCAAATGACTGCCTCGCCTGGTTCACCAGCTACTTCACAGACAGAGTTCAGTGTGTCAAATCGGAGGGCCTGTTGTCCGGACCTCTGGCAATCTCTATGGGGGTACCACAGGGTTCAATTCTTGGGCCAACTCTTTTCTCTGTATATATCAACGATGTCACTCTTGCTGCGGGTGATTCCCTGATCCACCTCTAACCAGACAACACCATTCTGTATACATCTGGCCCCTCTTTGGACACTGTGTTGACTAACCTCCAAACAAGTTTCAAAGCCATACAACACTCCTTCCGTGGCCTCCAACTGCTCTTAAACGCTAGTTAAGCTAAATGTATACTTTCAACCGATCACTGCCTGCACCTGCCTGCCGACTAGCATCACTACTCTGGACATTCTGACTTAGAATATTTGGACAACTACAAATACCTAGGTGTCTGGCTAGACAGTAAACTCTCCTTACAGACTCATATTAAACATCTCCAATCCAAAAGCAAATCTACAATCGGCTTTCTATTTCGCAACAAAGCCTCCTTCACTCACGCCGCCAAACATACCTTAGTAAAACTGCCGATCCTGCAGATCCTTGACTTTGACAATGTCATCTACAAAATAGCCTCCAATACTCTACTCAGCAAACTGGATGCAGTCTATCACAGTGCCATCCATTTTGTTACCAAAGCCCCTTATACCACCCACCACTGCGACCTGTATGCTCTCGTTGGTTGGACCTCGCTACATATTCGTCGCCAAACCCACTGGCTCCGGGTCATCTATAAGTCTATGCTAGGTAAAGCTCCGCCTTATCTCAGCTCACTGGTCATGATAACAACACCCACCCGCACGTGCTCCAGCAGGTATATCTCACTGGTCATCCCCAAAGCCAACACCTCATTTGGCCGCCTTTCCTTCCAGTTCTCTGCTGCCAGTGACTGGAACGAATTGCAAAAATCGCTGAAGCTGGACACATATTTCTCTCACTAACTTTAAACATCAGCTTTCTGAGCAGCTAACCGATCGCTGCAGCTGTACATAGTCCATCTGTAAATAACCCACCCAATCTACCTACCTCATCCCCATATTGTTTTTATTTACTTTTCTGCTCTTTTGCACACCAGTATCTCTACTTGCACATCATCATCTGCTCATCTATCACTCCAGTGTAATTCTGCTGATTTGTAATTACTTCGCTACTATGGCCTATTTATTGCCTTTACCTCCTCACACCATTTGCACATTTGCACACCATTTGAAAATACACGGCCCAAAACAATTGCTTTGTGTTTGAATGGTTAAAATAATAATAGTCAACCAAATTGTATTTGAAAATCCTTTCAAATACAGTAGTGGAAAAACTACACAAAAGTCATACTGTAGTAAAAGTAAAGATATCTTAATAGAAAATGACTCAAATAAAAGTGAAACTTCAGTAAAAGTCTAAAAGTATTTGGTTTTAAATATACTTAAGTATCAAAAATAAATGTAATTGCTAAAATACACTTAAGTATTAATTGTAAAAGTATAAATCATTTCAAAATCCTTATATTAAGCAAACCAGACAACACAATTATCTTGTTTTTTTTAAAGCCAGGGGCCCACTACAACACACTTAATTTACAAACTAATAATAATGTTTAGTGAGTCCTCCAGATCAGAGGCAGTAGAGATGACCAGGGATGTTGATAAGTGCGGGAATTTGACAATTTTCCTGTCCTGCTAATCATTCAAAATGTAATGAGTACTTTTGGGTGTCATGGAAAAATGTAATTAGTACATATTTTCTTTAGGAATGTAGTGAAGTAAAATTAAAAGTTGTCCAAAATATAAATAGTAAAGTACAGATACCCCCAAAAACTACTTAAGTAGTACTTTACACCACTATTAAAATATATATTTAATAACTGAGTTAAATGCATGGGAGTGTATTTGAATCGGTGTATTTGAGTTTTATCTAAAAATGTCCACATGTATTTCCAAATACATTCCCATATTTAACTACTTGTTTTTTTTTCTTAAAATAAAGGAATTGAAAAGTAATTTAAATAACTGAGATACCCTCTTCCTTCCCTGTCTCCCTCTCTCTCCGTCTCCCTCTCTTCCTTCTCTCTCTGTCTCCCTGTCTCCCTCTCTCTCCCTCTCTTCCTTCTCTCTCTCTGGCTCCCTCTCTTCCTTCTCTCTCTCTGGCTCCCTCTCTTCCTTCCCTATCTTCCTTCTCTCTCTCTCTGTCTCCCTCTCTTCCTTCCTTCTCTCTGTCTCCCTCTCTTCCTTCCCTCTCTTCCTTCTCTCTTTCTGTTTCCCTCTCTTCCTTCTCTCTTTCTGTCTCCCTCTCTTCCTTCCCTCTCTCTGTCTCCCTCTCTTCCTTCCCCTCTCTCTGTCTCCCTCTCTTCCTTCCCTCTTCCTTCTCTGTCTTCCTTCCCTCTCTCTGTCTCCCTCTCTTCTTCTCTGTCTCCCTCTCTTCCTCCCTCTCTCTCTGTCTCCCTCTCTTCCTTCCCTCTCTTCCTTCTCTCTCTGTCTCCCTCTCTTCCTTCTCTCTCTGTCTCCCTCTCTTCCTTCTCTCTTTCTGTTTCCCTCTCTTCCTTCTCTCTTTCTGTTTCCCTCTCTTCCTTCTCTCTTTCTGTCTCCCTCTCTTCCTTCCCTCTCTCTGTCTCCCTCTCTTCCTTCCCTCTCTCTGTCTCCCTCTCTTCCTTCCCTCTCTTCTTCTCTCTCTCTGTCTCCCTCTCTTCCTTCCCTCTCTTCCTTCTCTCTCTCTGTCTCCCTCTCTTCCTTCTCTCTCTCTCTCTCTCTCACTGACTCACACACACACACACTCGTAACATCCTAATCATTACAAAACATCTATTCGATCAAATAAACAATTACATTGTTTGTTAACCAAATTCGACACTTATTGACCTCCATACAAAAACTCCTTGCTCGACGCCACCTGCTGGAGAAGAAAGATATTGACAGATTGAGTGCAGTTATTTATCTTGCTTCGTCTCTTCATACATGCCTGCAAACAACACTGGCTGGCTGGTTAACGAAAGTTCCCGAACTCCACCGGCATTTCCCGGAACTGTGTGCGGCAAATGTACATGAGGAAACACATGGCCAGGCACGCTGATCAACTGCATAATATATATCAAAATATTCTATTAAACATCTGGCTGCTTTACATCCTAATTGAATATAGTATATTTTAATAGCCCGACGAGTTCTCAGTTCGTTCATCATGACGTTGATGTGCTACAACAAAGGTTGCGGACAACGATTTGACCCAGACGACAACGCTGGTGGTAAGTAAAGCTAAAAAGGAATTTAACTGGCTGTGTTTTACAAACTATGATTGTCTACACACGGCATTCTCAGTTTAGGAATAGTTGAATGTTAGATATTGTACACGTTCTTTACTATTAGCAAGTGACAGCTGCAAACGTGTGGCTTTGTGGATTTTTGTGCGCTACTCCCGTTACGGAATCGCATGGAACACGTTGGAGACGTAAATATAACCAGGGCGGATCACCAACATTTTTTAGTATGATCTGAAAGGAAGGTGTTGATACAATGAAATATATATATTTTTCATATGTTTTATGAAGCTAGATAGTTATGTCCGTATGTTTCTCTATCATATTAATGAATGTTCTCCTCCATAGATGCCTGCACCTTTCACCCTGGCGTGCCTGTTTTTCACGATGCTCTTAAGGTAGGGTCAACCTTACCCTGACAGAACCACTAAACACAGTATGTGAGTAAGACTGTTGGGACAATAACGGTACGGCTGCTGGTTCGAATCCCAGCGACGACTAGGTGAGACATCTGCCCACGTGCCCTTGAGCAAGGCACTTTCTCCTGTAAGTTGCTCTGGATAAAAGCATCTGGTAAATGTACAGCGGTGTCCTCTGCTAATCACCTCTCATTCATCTCCACTTACCTGAACACAAAACATAGGTGATAAAAGCAGATGAAGGAGAGGAAACGAGGTCTAGAAAGATTTTTATAGACTATTGACTGTGTGGGTAATGAACCCGTATTGTGGTTGACCTGACTGTGTCCTGTAGGGCTGGTCCTGCTGCACGAGACGCACCACGGACTTCTCAGACTTCCTCAGCATAGAGGTGAGTTAACCCCCCGGCTCTGTCTGCTCCCTCTCCGAGATAGAAGAGAAGAGGCCTTTGTAAAGTTTCAGAAGTGTTCAGTATTAAATGTGGATATGCTAAAGTTGAAGAGTGTGTTTCTCTCCTCAGGGCTGCAGCAGAGGTATCCATAACAGAGAGAAGCCAGTGGAGCCGATCCTGCCGGAGGTGACGAGCTCAGAGGGGAGGAGAGAGAAGGGGGAGGAGCTAAAGCCTCGCGGTGACCCCTATATCATTCAGGCTCCTAAACCACTAGAGCTGATACACAGACCCAGGTAACACACGTTACTCAGGTGACACACACACAGTTTGTGTTTATCCTTAGTGATCATGCGTGTGTGTGTGTTTCAGTGGTGATGAGCCCCTGGTCAGACTTCAGCAGAAGGTGTTCTCCTCTCTGAGACAGGCTCTGGAGAAAGTCCAGCTGGCAGAGAGCAGCCAACCTCACAACACAGGTATGCTGCTGTCATAATGGACCTATAACCTGGCTCTGATAGGATTGAGAGGTGGGTGGCTCACAGGCTCTCTGTCTCCCACTAGAGGAAGAGGGGGTGAAGATTGGCACGTCCTGTAAGAATGGAGGATGCTCCAAGGTAGAGTACTACTCCATTTCTCAGTGTGTGTAGAAGTTACCAGTCATGGCTCAGAGAGTGATGAGATGAATAGCTGTTTTGATTTAGTGTATTGTGTTGGTGTGTGTCCTGGTTCCTCTCCCTTGTAGTCTTTCTCTGGTCCAGGGAGTAACGAGGAGAAGTGTAAACACCACCCTGGAGTCCCTAACTTCCACGAGGGGTGAGACCCAAAAACACTTGAGATTCTGATGTCCTCCTCCTGTACAGTATATCTGGATAGATGTGTGATCAATGACTGTTGTTGGCCTCTGTTCTGGGCTTGTCAGGATGAAGTTCTGGAGCTGCTGTAGGAGGAAGTCGTCTGACTTTAACTGTTTCCTGGCCCAGGAGGGCTGCACCATAGGAAGTCACCTCTGGAGGAAACCAGACAAGGTCAGCACCCCTTCAGAGTTTAGCTCAGGCACTGACTCAGACAGATTCACACAATCTATTTATTTCTCTCTGCCCCCTCCAGGGGATGAAGGTGGTACCATGTCGGTTCGATTGGCACCAGACAGGCGGCCAGGTCATCATCTCGATCTATGCCAAGAACTCTCTACCAGAGCTCAGCTATGCAGAGGCCAACGGCACCACGGTACACACCACACACAGGCAAACAGATATTTGAAAATGCTTGCCTTTTGTGTCAGTGGTTAGTATATCTGTGTTCTAGGTGATCATCCGTGTGGTCTTTGAGGGAGAGAAGGAGTTTGAGCAGAAGATCAACTTATGGGGGGTGAGTGACGAAGATTATGGTGGTAACGAGTGATGAGGGTAATGAGCTGTTCAATGTGACAGTGTGGATAGGCAGAAATCATCATATAAAGTAACTATTAGAACTCTTAAGTCCTTTAATAGGATCTCTGTGGTAGTCATAGTTCATCTCCCTCTCATGTCTCCTAGGTGATCGATGTGACTAGCAGTGTGGTGAACATGATGTCTTCCAAGATGGAGATCTCTATGGGGAAGGGGGAGCCAATCACCTGGGCCCGTCTGGACCTGCCCTCTCCCACAGACACGCCCACTGAGGGGGGGAATGGGATTGGAAAGGCGTAGAACTAGACAGAAGGAAATCAATCACATGGTACATGCTCCTCCCATATGTTTTAGTGAACCTGTTGAAGATCGGCTGAGAGCAGTATTTATTACTGACATGCTACTCAGAATGCGGAGGCTAAACTTCACTGAAACACTGTCTGAAGGCGATAACCATCAGGTCTTCCTACTGAAACACAGTAACCATCAGGTCTTCTTACTACCTCCTCACTTGAAAAGAGATGCAGGCAGCTATCACCCTAGCATCCCTCATCAGGATCTGTATCTAAGGAGCAATTTGGGACAGCCAGTCAGAATGTAAACTGTTCTCAACCTCAACCACACACACACACACACACACACACACCAGAGGAGGACGGGCTCATTGGAATGGCTGGAAGGAATTGAACAGAGTCGAATGTGGTTTCCATATGTGTTTGATACCTTTTCATTCATGCCACACACACACAGTCCTTCTGTTCTTTGTCAATTGCATTTGAGGATATTTGTGCCATTTATTAATATTAGTTGCCTTCCAGAAAATGTAACCTGTCAAATTAAGTTCTCTTACTTTAACAGTCTTTGTTTTGGGTTTTAATTGTTTTTGCTCACTTCTGAGATCTGTGATTTAGTTTCACTCTTTACTTGCTGTAGTTTGTTTTCATACAAGGCAAATAAAGCTATGTGCTCTCCCACAGACTTAATAAACCTCTGAACCTACATTGTAATTACAGTGTCGGCTATCTTCATACCAGAGAGTTAACGCTCACAAACCATGACTTTATTAAAAGTTGTTTTACTAAAAGCACATGGTACGTTCAGCGATGGGAGAGGATGTGGCTTCAGACTGGCTCAGATACTACAGAGTGTTAGGCAGGGTGGGAGAGGATGTGGCTTCAGACTGGCTCAGATACTACAGAGTGGTAGGCAGGGTGGGAGAGGATGTGGCTTCAGACTGGCTCAGATACTACAGAGTGGTAGGCAGGGTGGGAGAGGATGTGGCTTCAGACTGGCTCAGATACTACAGAGTGGTAGGCAGGGTGGGAGAGGATGTGGCTTCAGACTGGCTCAGATACTACAGAGTGTAAGGCAGGGTGGGAGAGGATGTGGCTTCAGACTGGCTCAGATACTACAGAGTGGTAGGCAGGGTGGGAGAGGATGTGGCTTCAGACTGGCTCAGATACTACAGAGTGGTAGGCAGGGTGGGAGAGGATGTGGCTTCAGACTGGCTCAGATACTACAGAGTGTTAGGCTGGCTCAGACTGGCTCAGATACTACAGAGTGTTAGGCAGGGTGGGAGAGGATGTGGCTTCAGACTGGCTCAGATACTACAGAGTGTTAGGCAGGGTGGGGAGGATGTGGCTTTCTCAGGTGGTGTGATCAGATACTACAGAGTTTAGGCAGGGTGGGAGAGGATGTGGCTTCAGACTGGCTGTACAGAGTGTTAGGCAGGGTGGGAGAGGATGTGACTTTCTCAGACTGGCTCAGATACTACAGAGTGTTAGGCAGGGTGGGGAGGATGTGCTTCAGACTGGCTCAGATACTACAGAGTGTTAGGCAGGGTGGGAGGATGGCTTCAGACTGGCTCAGATACTACAGAGTGTTAGGCAGCTTCAGGGGTGGACTGGCTGATTGTGTTAGGCAGGGTGGGAGAGGATGGGTCAGACTGGCTGATTGTGTTAGGCAGGGGAGGATGTGCTTGACTTGTACTAGTGGTAGGCAGGGTGGGAGGGGTGCTTCAGTGCTCAGATACTACAGAGTGTTAGGCAGGGTGGGAGAGGATGTGGCTTCAGACTGGCTCAGATTACAGAGTGGTAGGCAGGGTGGGAGAGGATGTGGCTTCAGACTTCAGATACTACAGAGTGGTAGGCAGGGTGGGAGGGATGTGATCAGACTGGTGTTACAGAGTGGTAGGCAGGGTGGGAGAGGATGTGTGATTGTGTTAGGCAGGGTGGGGGGTGCTTCAGACTTGTGTTAGGCAGGGGGGGTGGTGTGATTGCTTCAGACTTGATACTACAGAGTGGTAGGCAGGGTGGGAGAGGATGTGGCTTCAGACTGGCTCAGATACTACAGAGTGGTAGGGGTGGTGACTGGCTTTCTCAGGGGGGTGTGATTTTCTCAGGTGGTGGTGTTTGCATGATTGTGTTAGGTGTGGGGGTGTGATTGTGTTAGGCAGGGGTGGTGTGATTGTGTTAGGCAGGGGGGGTGTGATTGTGTTAGGCAGGGGTGGTGTGATTTGTTCAGGGGTGTGATTGTGTTAGGCAGGGGGTGTGATTGTGTTAGACAGGGGGGTGTGATTGTGTTAGGCAGGGGGTGTGATTGTGTTAGGCAGGGGGTGTGATTGTGTTAGGTGATTGTGTTAGGGGGTGTGATTGTGTTAGGCAGGGGGGGTGTGATTGTGTTAGGCAGGGGGGTGTGACTTTCTCAGGGGGTGGCAGGTGGTGTGATTGTGTTAGGCAGGGGGTGTGATTGTGTTAGGCAGGGGGGGGTGTGATTGTGTTAGGCAGGGGGTGTGATTGTGTTAGGCAGGGGGTGTGACTTTCTCAGGGGCGTGATTGTGGGCAGGGGGTGTGATTGTGTTAGACAGGGGGGGTGTGATTGTGTTAGGCAGGGGGGTGTGATTGTGTTAGGCAGGGGGTGTGATTGTGATTGTGTTAGGCAGGGGGTGTGATTGTGTTAGGCAGGGGGTGTGACTTTCTCAGGGGTGTGATTGTGTTAGGCAGGGGGTGTGATTGTGTTAGGCAGGGGTGTGATTGTGTTAGGCAGGGGGGTGTGATTGTGTTAGGCCAGGGGGTGTGATTGTGTTAGGCCGGGGGTGTGATTGTGTTAGGCAGGGGGTGTGAGCGCCATGGCGGCAGCGACGCTGATCTACCGCCTCACTTCCTCCCACGCCTGTTTAGGATTGACTGCATGCTCGACGTCGAACAGCACATCATAGATACCAGGGAAGGACTCACCAGTGTATTTGTTATGACTGCTGGGAGTAAAGATCAAATGCCTGAAAAGAGGGAAGAGAAGATATGAGGCAATAACATCTAACGTATTACACAGCACTGAATGTAGAATGAGTGTACTGTACCTGGGTCTCACCTGTAGAATGAGAGTACTGTACCTGGGTCTCACCTGTAGAATGAGAGTGTACTGTACCTGGGTCTCACCTGTAGAATGAGAGTACTGTACCTGGGTCTCACCTGTAGAATGAGAGTACTGTACCTGGGTCTCACCTGTAGAATGAGAGTGTACTGTACCTGGGTCTCACCTGTAGAATGAGTACTGTACCTGGGTCTCACCTGTAGAATGAGAGTACTGTACCTGGGTCTCACCTGTAGAATGAGTGTACTGTACCTGGGTCTCACCTGTAGAATGAGAGTACTGTACCTGGGTCTCACCTGTAGAATGAGGTCTCCTGGGTCTCACCTGTAGAATGAGAGTACTGTACCTGGGTCTCACCTGTAGAAGAATGAGAGTACTGTACCTGGGTCTCACCTGTAGAATGAGAGTACTGTACCTGGGTCTCACCTGTAGAATGAGAATACTGTACCTGGGTCTGTACCTGGGTCTCACCTGTAGAATGAGAGTACTGTACCTGGGTCTCACCTGTAGAATGAGAGTACTGTACCTGGGTCTCACCTGTAGAATGAGAGTACTGTACCTGGGTCTCACCTGTAGAATGAGAGTACTGTACCTGGGTCTCACCTGTAGAATGAGAGTATTGTACCTGGGTCTCACCTGTAGAATGAGAATACTGTACCTGGGTCTCACCTGTAGAGAGAGTACTGTACCTGGGTCTCATAGAATGAGAGTACTGTACCTGGGTCTCACCTGTAGAATGAGAGTACTGTACCTGGGTCTCACCTGTAGAATGAGAGTACTCTACCTGGGTCTCACCTGTAGAATGAGAGTACTGTACCTGGGTCTCACCTGTAGAATGAGAGTACTGTACCTGGGTCTCACCTGTAGAATGAGAATACTGTACCTGGGTCTCACCTGTAGAATGAGAGTACTGTACCTGGGTCTCACCTGTAGAATGAGAGTACTGTACCTGGGTCTCACCTGTAGAATGAGAGTGTACTGTACCTGGGTCTCACCTGTAGAATGAGAGTACTGTACCTGGGTCTCACCTGTAGAATGAGAGTGTACTGTACCTGGGTCTCACCTGTAGAATGAGAGTACTGTACCTGGGTCTCACCTGTAGAATGAGAATACTGTACCTGGGTCTCACCTGTAGAATGAGAGTATTGTACCTGGGTCTCACCTGTAGAATGAGAGTACTGTACCTGGGTCTCACCTGTAGAATGAGAGTACTGTACCTGGGTCTCACCTGTAGAATGAGAGTACTGTACCTGGGTCTCACCTGTAGAATGAGAGTGTACTCTACCTGGGTCTCACCTGTAGAATGAGAGTGTACTGTACCTGGGTCTCACCTGTAGAATGAGAGTACTGTACCTGGGTCTCACCTGTAGAATGAGTACTGTACCTGTACCTGGGTCTCACCTGTAGAATGAGAGTACTGTACCTGGGTCTCACCTGTAGAATGAGAGTACTGTACCTGGGTCTCACCTGTAGAATGAGAGTACTGTACCTGGGTCTCACCTGTAGAATGAGAGTGTACTCTACCTGGGTCTCACCTGTAGAATGAGAGTGTACTGTACCTGGGTCTCACCTGTAGAATGAGAGTACTGTACCTGGGTCTCACCTGTAGAATGAGAGTGTACTGTACCTGGGTCTCACCTGTAGAATGAGAGTACTGTACCTGGGTCTCACCTGTAGAATGAGAATACTGTACCTGGGTCTCACCTGTAGAATGAGAGTACTGTACCTGGGTCTCACCTGTAGAATGAGAGTACTGTACCTGGGTCTCACCTGTAGAATGAGAGTGTACTGTACCTGGGTCTCACCTGTAGAATGAGAGTACTGTACCTGGGTCTCACCTGTAGAATGAGAGTGTACTGTACCTGGGTCTCACCTGTAGAATGAGAGTGTACTGTACCTGGGTCTCACCTGTAGAATGAGAGTACTGTACCTGGGTCTCACCTGTAGAATGAGAGTGTACTGTACCTGGGTCTCACCTGTAGAATGAGAGTGTACTGTACCTGGGTCTCACCTGTAGAATGAGAGTACTCTACCTGGGTCTCACCTGTAGAATGAGAGTGTACTGTACCTGGGTCTCACCTGTAGAATGAGAGTACTGTACCTGGGTATCACCTGTAGAATGAGAGTACTGTACCTGGGTCTCACCTGTAGAATGAGAGTACTGTACCTGGGTCTCACCTGTAGAATGAGAATATTGTACCTGGGTCTCACCTGTAGAATGAGAGTACTGTACCTGGGTCTCACCTGTAGAATGAGAGTACTGTACCTGGGTCTCACCTGTAGAATGAGAGTATTGTACCTGGGTCTCACCTGTAGAATGAGAATACTGTACCTGGGTCTCACCTGTAGAATGAGAGTATTGTACCTGGGTCTCACCTGTAGAATGAGAATACTGTACCTGGGTCTCACCTGTAGAATGAGAGTGTACTGTACCTGGGTCTCACCTGTAGAATGAGAGTACTGTACCTGGGTCTCACCTGTAGAATGAGAATACTGTACCTGGGTCTCACCTGTAGAATGAGAGTATTGTACCTGGGTCTCACCTGTAGAATGAGAGTACTGTACCTGGGTCTCACCTGTAGAATGAGAGTACTGTACCTGGGTCTCACCTGTAGAATGAGAGTACTGTACCTGGGTCTCACCTGTAGAATGAGAGTGTACTGTACCTGGGTCTCACCTGTAGAATGAGAGTACTGTACCTGGGTCTCACCTGTAGAATGAGAGTGTACTGTACCTGGGTCTCACCTGTAGAATGAGTGTACTGTACCTGGGTCTCACCTGTAGAATGAGAGTACTGTACCTGGGTCTCACCTGTAGAATGAGAGTATTGTACCTGGGTCTCACCTGTAGAATGAGAGTGTACTGTACCTGGGTCTCACCTGTAGAATGAGAGTACTGTACCTGGGTCTCACCTGTAGAATGAGAGTACTGTACCTGGGTCTCACCTGTAGAATGAGAGTGTACTGTACCTGGGTCTCACCTGTAGAATGAGAGTGTACTCTACCTGGGTCTCACCTGTAGAATGAGAGTGTACTGTACCTGGGTCTCACCTGTAGAATGAGAGTACTGTACCTGGGTCTCACCTGTAGAATGAGAGTACTGTACCTGGGTCTCACCTGTAGAATGAGAGTACTGTACCTGGGTCTCACCTGTAGAATGAGAGTACTGTACCTGGGTCTCACCTGTAGAATGAGAGTACTGTCTCACCTGGGTCTCACCTGTAGAATGAGAGTGTACCTGGGTCTCACCTGTAGAATGAGAGTGTACTGTACCTGGGTCTCACCTGTAGAATGAGAGTACTGTACCTGGGTCTCACCTGTAGAATGAGAGTGTACTGTACCTGGGTCTCACCTGTAGAATGAGAGTACTGTACCTGGGTCTCACCTGTAGAATGAGAATACTGTACCTGGGTCTCACCTGTAGAATGAGAGTACTGTACCTGGGTCTCACCTGTAGAATGAGAGTACTGTACCTGGGTCTCACCTGTAGAATGAGAGTGTACTGTACCTGGGTCTCACCTGTAGAATGAGAGTGTACTGTACCTGGGTCTCACCTGTAGAATGAGAGTACTGTACCTGGGTCTCACCTGTAGAATGAGAGTGTACTGTACCTGGGTCTCACCTGTAGAATGAGAGTGTACTGTACCTGGGTCTCACCTGTAGAATGAGAGTACTCTACCTGGGTCTCACCTGTAGAATGAGAGTGTACTGTACCTGGGTCTCACCTGTAGAATGAGAGTACTGTACCTGGGTATCACCTGTAGAATGAGAGTACTGTACCTGGGTCTCACCTGTAGAATGAGAGTACTGTACCTGGGTCTCACCTGTAGAATGAGAGTACTGTACCTGGGTCTCACCTGTAGAATGAGAGTACTGTACCTGGGTCTCACCTGTAGAATGAGAGTACTGTACCTGGGTCTCACCTGTAGAATGAGAGTACTCTACCAGGGTCTCACCTGTAGAATGAGAGTGTACTGTACCTGGGTCTCACCTGTAGAATGAGAGTGTACTGTACCTGGGTCTCACCTGTAGAATGAGAGTGTACTGTACCTGGGTCTCACCTGTAGAATGAGAGTACTGTACCTGGGTCTCACCTGTAGAATGAGAGTACTGTACCTGGGTCTCACCTGTAGAATGAGAGTACTGTACCTGGGTCTCACCTGTAGAATGAGTAGTACTGTCTCACCTGGGTCTCACCTGTAGAATGAGAGTACTGTACCTGGGTCTCACCTGTAGAATGAGAACCTGGGTCTCACCTGTAGAATGAGAGTACTGTACCTGGGTCTCACCTGTAGAATGAGAGTACTGTACCTGGGTCTCACCTGTAGAATGAGAGTACTGTACCTGGGTCTCACCTGTAGAATGAGAGTACTGTACCTGTCTCACCTGTAGAATGAGGTACTGTACCTGGGTCTCACCTGTAGAATGAGAGTACTGTACCTGGGTCTCACCTGTAGAATGAGAGTACTGTACCTGGGTCTCACCTGTAGAATGAGAGTACTGTACCTGGGTCTCACCTGTAGAATGGGTCTCACCTGTAGAATGAGAGTGTACTGTACCTGGGTCTCACCTGTAGAATGAGAGTACTGTACCTGGGTCTCACCTGTAGAATGAGAGTACTGTACCTGGGTCTCACCTGTAGAATGAGAGTGTACTGTACCTGGGTCTCACCTGTAGAATGAGAGTACTGTACCTGGGTCTCACCTGTAGAATGAGAGTACTGTACCTGGGTCTCACCTGTAGAATGAGAGTACTCTACCTGGGTCTCACCTGTAGAATGAGAGTGTACTGTACCTGGGTCTCACCTGTAGAATGAGAGTACTCTACCTGGGTCTCACCTGTAGAATGAGAGTGTACTGTACCTGGGTCTCACCTGTAGAATGAGAGTGTACTCTACCTGGGTCTCACCTGTAGAATGAGAGTACTGTACCTGGGTCTCACCTGTAGAATGAGAGTACTGTACCTGGGTCTCACCTGTAGAATGAGAGTGTACTCTACCTGGGTCTCACCTGTAGAATGAGAGTGTACTCTACCTGGGTCTCACCTGTAGAATGAGAGTGTACTGTACCTGGGTCTCACCTGTAGAATGAGAGTACTGTACCTGGGTCTCACCTGTAGAATGAGAGTACTGTACCTGGGTCTCACCTGTAGAATGAGAGTGTACTGTACCTGGGTCTCACCTGTAGAATGAGAGTATTGTACCTGGGTCTCACCTGTAGAATGAGAGTACTCTACCTGGGTCTCACCTGTAGAATGAGAGTGTACTCTACCTGGGTCTCACCTGTAGAATGAGAGTACTCTACCTGGGTCTCACCTGTAGAATGAGAGTGTACTCTACCTGGGTCTCACCTGTAGAATGAGAGTGTACTCTACCTGGGTCTCACCTGTAGAATGAGAGTACTGTACCTGGGTCTCACCTGTAGAATGAGAGTACTGTACCTGGGTCTCACCTGTAGAATGAGAGTACTCTACCTGGGTCTCACCTGTAGAATGAGAGTGTACTCTACCTGGGTCTCACCTGTAGAATGAGAGTGTACTCTACCTGGGTCTCACCTGTAGAATGAGAGTACTGTACCTGGGTCTCACCTGTAGAATGAGAGTGTACTCTACCTGGGTCTCACCTGTAGAATGAGAGTGTACTCTACCTGGGTCTCACCTGTAGAATGAGAGTATTGTACCTGGGTCTCACCTGTAGAATGAGAGTACTGTACCTGGGTCTCACCTGTAGAATGAGAATACTGTACCTGGGTCTCACCTGTAGAATGAGAGTACTGTACCTGGGTCTCACCTGTAGAATGAGAGTACTGTACCTGGGTCTCACCTGTAGAATGAGAGTACTGTACCTGGGTCTCACCTGTAGAATGAGAGTGTACTGTACCTGGGTCTCACCTGCAGAATGAGAGTGTACTCTACCTGGGTCTCACCTGTAGAATGAGAGTATTGTACCTGGGTCTCACCTGTAGAATGAGAGTATTGTACCTGGGTCTCACCTGTAGAATGAGAGTATTGTACCTGGGTCTCACCTGTAGAATGAGAGTATTGTACCTGGGTCTCACCTGTAGAATGAGAGTATTGTACCTGGGTCTCACCTGTAGAATGAGAGTATTGTACCTGGGTCTCACCTGTAGAATGAGAGTATTGTACCTGGGTCTCACCTGTAGAATGAGAGTACTGTACCTGGGTCTCACCTGTAGAATGAGAATACTGTACCTGGGTCTCACCTGTAGAATGAGAGTACTGTACCTGGGTCTCACCTGTAGAATGAGAGTACTGTACCTGGGTCTCACCTGTAGAAGGAGAGTATTGTACCTGGGTCTCACCTGTAGAATGAGAGTATTGTACCTGGGTCTCACCTGTAGAATGAGAGTATTGTACCTGGGTCTCACCTGTAGAATGAGAGTATTGTACCTGGGTCTCACCTGTAGAATGAGAGTGTACTCTACCTGGGTCTCACCTGTAGAATGAGAGTGTACTCTACCTGGGTCTCACCTGTAGAATGAGAGTGTACTCTACCTGGGTCTCACCTGTAGAATGAGAGTGTACTCTACCTGGGTCTCACCTGTAGAATGAGAGTATTGTACCTGGGTCTCACCTGTAGAATGAGAGTACTGTACCTGGGTCTCACCTGTAGAATGAGAATACTGTACCTGGGTCTCACCTGTAGAATGAGAGTACTGTACCTGGGTCTCACCTGTAGAATGAGAGTACTGTACCTGGGTCTCACCTGTAGAATGAGAGTACTGTACCTGGGTCTCACCTGTAGAATGAGAGTGTACTGTACCTGGGTCTCACCTGTAGAATGAGAGTATTGTACCTGGGTCTCACCTGTAGAATGAGAGTACTGTACCTGGGTCTCACCTGTAGAATGAGAATACTGTACCTGGGTCTCACCTGTAGAATGAGAGTACTGTACCTGGGTCTCACCTGTAGAATGAGAGTACTGTACCTGGGTCTCACCTGTAGAATGAGAGTACTGTACCTGGGTCTCACCTGTAGAATGAGAGTACTGTACCTGGGTCTCACCTGTAGAATGAGAGTACTGTACCTGGGTCTCACCTGTAGAATGAGAGTGTACTGTACCTGGGTCTCACCTGTAGAATGAGAGTGTACTCTACCTGGGTCTCACCTGTAGAATGAGAGTATTGTACCTGGGTCTCACCTGTAGAATGAGAGTATTGTACCTGGGTCTCACCTGTAGAATGAGAGTATTGTACCTGGGTCTCACCTGTAGAATGAGAGTATTGTACCTGGGTCTCACCTGTAGAATGACAGTATTGTACCTGGGTCTCACCTGTAGAATGAGAGTATTGTACCTGGGTCTCACCTGTAGAATGAGAGTATTGTACCTGGGTCTCACCTGTAGAATGAGAGTACTGTACCTGGGTCTCACCTGTAGAATGAGAATACTGTACCTGGGTCTCACCTGTAGAATGAGAGTACTGTACCTGGGTCTCACCTGTAGAATGAGAGTACTGTACCTGGGTCTCACCTGTAGAATGAGAGTGTACTCTACCTGGGTCTCACCTGTAGAATGAGAGTGTACTCTACCTGGGTCTCACCTGTAGAATGAGAGTACTGTACCTGGGTCTCACCTGTAGAATGAGAATACTGTACCTGGGTCTCACCTGTAGAATGAGAGTACTGTACCTGGGTCTCACCTGTAGAATGAGAGTACTCTACCTGGGTCTCACCTGTAGAATGAGAGTGTACTCTACCTGGGTCTCACCTGTAGAATGAGAGTGTACTCTACCTGGGTCTCACCTGTAGAATGAGAGTACTGTACCTGGGTCTCACCTGTAGAATGAGAGTGTACTCTACCTGGGTCTCACCTGTAGAATGAGAGTGTACTCTACCTGGGTCTCACCTGTAGAATGAGAGTATTGTACCTGGGTCTCACCTGTAGAATGAGAGTACTGTACCTGGGTCTCACCTGTAGAATGAGAATACTGTACCTGGGTCTCACCTGTAGAATGAGAGTACTGTACCTGGGTCTCACCTGTAGAATGAGAGTACTGTACCTGGGTCTCACCTGTAGAATGAGAGTACTGTACCTGGGTCTCACCTGTAGAATGAGAGTGTACTCTACCTGGGTCTCACCTGCAGAATGAGAGTGTACTCTACCTGGGTCTCACCTGTAGAATGAGAGTATTGTACCTGGGTCTCACCTGTAGAATGAGAGTATTGTACCTGGGTCTCACCTGTAGAATGAGAGTATTGTACCTGGGTCTCACCTGTAGAATGAGAGTATTGTACCTGGGTCTCACCTGTAGAATGAGAGTATTGTACCTGGGTCTCACCTGTAGAATGAGAGTATTGTACCTGGGTCTCACCTGTAGAATGAGAGTATTGTACCTGGGTCTCACCTGTAGAATGAGAGTACTGTACCTGGGTCTCACCTGTAGAATGAGAATACTGTACCTGGGTCTCACCTGTAGAATGAGAGTACTGTACCTGGGTCTCACCTGTAGAATGAGAGTACTGTACCTGGGTCTCACCTGTAGAAGGAGAGTATTGTACCTGGGTCTCACCTGTAGAATGAGAGTATTGTACCTGGGTCTCACCTGTAGAATGAGAGTATTGTACCTGGGTCTCACCTGTAGAATGAGAGTATTGTACCTGGGTCTCACCTGTAGAATGAGAGTGTACTCTACCTGGGTCTCACCTGTAGAATGAGAGTGTACTCTACCTGGGTCTCACCTGTAGAATGAGAGTGTACTCTACCTGGGTCTCACCTGTAGAATGAGAGTACTGTACCTGGGTCTCACCTGTAGAATGAGAGTGTACTCTACCTGGGTCTCACCTGTAGAATGAGAGTGTACTCTACCTGGGTCTCACCTGTAGAATGAGAGTATTGTACCTGGGTCTCACCTGTAGAATGAGAGTACTGTACCTGGGTCTCACCTGTAGAATGAGAATACTGTACCTGGGTCTCACCTGTAGAATGAGAGTACTGTACCTGGGTCTCACCTGTAGAATGAGAGTACTGTACCTGGGTCTCACCTGTAGAATGAGAGTACTGTACCTGGGTCTCACCTGTAGAATGAGAGTGTACTGTACCTGGGTCTCACCTGTAGAATGAGAGTGTACTCTACCTGGGTCTCACCTGTAGAATGAGAGTATTGTACCTGGGTCTCACCTGTAGAATGAGAGTATTGTACCTGGGTCTCACCTGTAGAATGAGAGTATTGTACCTGGGTCTCACCTGTAGAATGAGAGTATTGTACCTGGGTCTCACCTGTAGAATGACAGTATTGTACCTGGGTCTCACCTGTAGAATGAGAGTATTGTACCTGGGTCTCACCTGTAGAATGAGAGTATTGTACCTGGGTCTCACCTGTAGAATGAGAGTACTGTACCTGGGTCTCACCTGTAGAATGAGAATACTGTACCTGGGTCTCACCTGTAGAATGAGAGTACTGTACCTGGGTCTCACCTGTAGAATGAGAGTACTGTACCTGGGTCTCACCTGTAGAAGGAGAGTATTGTACCTGGGTCTCACCTGTAGAATGAGAGTATTGTACCTGGGTCTCACCTGTAGAATGAGAGTATTGTACCTGGGTCTCACCTGTAGAATGAGAGTACTGTACCTGGGTCTCACCTGTAGAATGAGAATACTGTACCTGGGTCTCACCTGTAGAATGAGAGTACTGTACCTGGGTCTCACCTGTAGAATGAGAGTACTGTACCTGGGTCTCACCTGTAGAATGAGAGTACTGTACCTGGGTCTCACCTGTAGAATGAGAGTACTGTACCTGGGTCTCACCTGTGAAATGAGAGTACTGTACCTGGGTCTCACCTGTAGAATGAGAGTACTGTACCTGGGTCTCACCTGTGAAATGAGAGTACTGTACCTGGGTCTCACCTGTAGAATGAGAGTACTGTACCTGGGTCTCACCTGTGAAATGAGAGTACTGTACCTGGGTCTCACCTGTGAAATGAGAGTACTGTACCTGGGTCTCACCTGTGAAATGAGAGTACTGTACTTGATGAGGCATGCAGAATGAGTGTCTGTATGTAAATGTCTGTGTGTGTTGTTTTCTCTTACCAAATGAGACCCTGTATGTCTCAAGAGCATCACAGTGTTTCTGTCCCAGCAGAGCGATGTTGTGGGAGCACTTTGTCAGCGAATTGACTAGCATCCAGGCTGAGGAGCTGGGAATCAGCCAATAGGAAGGTGAGGCATCTCCTGACCTCAGCTACAGCTCTGAGCTTCTGGAAGGAAGGGTCGTAGAACCTCCACCAACTCAAAGGTCTCATACACACTGTGATACACTGGGTAGCTGCTGTACCGCGCTGTCTTCTACAAAGTAGAATTACTTACACAGGGTAGCCTAGTGGTTAGAGCGTGGGACTAGTAACCGGAAGGTTCTAAGTTCAAACCCCCGAGCTGCCCCTGAACAGGCAGTTAACCCACTGTTCCTAGGCCGTCATTGAAAATAAGAATTTGTTCTTAACGGACTTGCCTAGTTAAATAAAGATAAAATAAACACACACACAGAGGTTTGAAAAAACATGAATGTTTATTTCTACATCAAATGCCCAATAATGGCCCCCTATACTGGTGATGGACTGTTGTGTTGCATCAATAGGACATCAGCAATGTTCTCCTCTCTCCAGGTTCCCCGTCCGCCCCCAGAACAATGTCTCTCCCACCCTGTTCTTGGTGTGTCTGGCCCTGCCTGCTGCGATGCCGAGTCGGGATTAAATACACCTCAAAGTCCCAGCCTGAACCCAGTTATCTGGTCCTGCAGAGGGAGACATAAGTCGCTCTGGACAAAAGTGTCTGCTAAATAACTAAAATGTCAATAAAATCAATCATTCAGTCAATAAAAGTGCATATGTGATCAGAGTGATAAGTATATGGTGGTTGGTGATGGGTCTGACTTGGATGTGTCGCAGTCATCTGTCCAGTTGTCCTGCTTGTGCCAACTCTCATACAGAGACACCTCCTCCTCTCCCTCCTCTGGACACAGAGAGAGATGGAGAGCGGAACAAACTAATGTTTTCTGTACTTGGCATGCATCTGCAGGTGTGAGGTCGTGTATTGTCGTTAGAGACTTGCTATAACCACTCTGAGCCTGTAGGTGGGAGCAATACCCATTGTGATGTCCAGTGTGACCATAGCTCCATTCAATCCATTCAATCTATTTAGACAGAAAGTATATTGGTGTTAGTCTGGCACTACGTTGGTTTGTACCCTGTGAAAGTAATCGCATTAGAGGTAACCCTTTTACCTCTAATCTTTTAAATGGACTTCACGATTATATCATGAAATTTGTGAAAACATGGTCATATATAAAATTACATTTGTGTTTGAATTTACTTCTGCCAGATGCCTTTTATTGTGTTTCAGTGCTGAAAACCATTGCGTTACATTTTTCCCAATTGAATACCATTGAAAAAGTCCAGAAAAGTCCCTGGAAAACAAGGCGTCACACAGTGTAATCCTGAAATGGACAGTTGATAGACAGTTGATTCAAGTTGACCTGTTTGGTGATGTCATGCATCAAGGGGTGGAGAGAGGGGGTGCAGTTTATCCTCAATGTGTACAAACCTGCAGCACACACACACACACACATCATTTTCCAGCAGTCCAAAGTCCTGTGTCACAACTGGCAAATACAATGGTCCAAATACACAAACAGACAGAAAGTACTTCACTTGCTTTTTCTGCCAGAGAAAACACATTCTGGGCCAAATGCATTGAACCTCTAAAATACAGTATACACCACGTCTCAATGACAAACTCCTCCAGACTGCTACAATATGGGAACAGTCATCCTTAGTATCTACTGTTTTCTGTTTTTATGATACAGCTATAGTCATAAAGACTCATCTCAGTACATAGTGGTGTGTGTGTGTGTTTAAATGCATGTGTGTGTTAATCTGATCTCCCCACACACACACACACCTTTGCTGAGCAGTTTCTCAACGCTCCTCACACTCTCGTGCACCCTGTTACCGGGTCGACCGCCCCCAAACACCCAAGCATTCCGGTGGCCCCCCGAGGATCACATAGCGATCTGCCAACAACAGAGAGAGGAGGGGGGGGGGGAGAGGGGTCACAATCACCATCTGCTGTGCTCCTCACTCTGTTATGAATCAAGTGTTGTGGTATTTCAAATGAAACAGTGATGATAGATGTTGGTGTTGAGTTATGGACTGGAAGCTCTATACAGGTACTGGGCCACAACAAACTCTGAGCTACTGTCTCCCAGTGTCATGTCCACTGGCTACACAAGCTGTGGGCCAAACTCTCACACAATGTTCCCATAAACCTGGTCAGCAGGTTCCTAGAATATTCAGGTTGTGGGAAGCGGTACCTGTCTCCACGGTCCCTGGTATCCTCCCGATGACGTTGTATATCCGGGTCACCTGGTTGCTAGTGTGGATGTTCATACGTACCTTCCTGAGAACCACAGAGAGGAGACTACGTGTTTTAGTAGCCCCAATTGTCAACCACTGCTGTTAATGGGAACAAAGAGAACCCTCTTTCCTCACCCCTAGCCTGGGTGCCAGAGCCCCCTCCCTCACCCCTAGCCTGGGTGCCAGAGCCCCCTCCCTCACCCCTAGCCTGGGTGCCAGAGCCTGGGTGCCCCCCTCCCTCACCCCTAGTCTGGGTGCCAGAGCCCCCTCCCTCACCCTAGTCTGGGTGCCAGAGCCCCCTCCCTCACCCCTAGTCTGGGTGCCAGAGCCCCCTCCCTCACCCCTAGTCTGGGTGCCAGAGCCCCCTCCCTCACCCCTAGTCTGGGTGCCAGAGCCCCCTCCCTCACCCCTAGTCTGGGTGCCAGAGCCCCCTCCCTCACCCCTAGTCTGGGTGCCAGAGCCCCCTCCCTCACCCCTAGTCTGGGTGCCAGAGCCCCCTCCCTCACCCCTAGTCTGGGTGCCAGAGCCCCCTCCCTCACCCCTAGTCTGGGTGCCAGAGCCCCCTCCCCACCCCTAGTCTGGGTGCCAGAGCCCCCTCCCTCACCCCTAGTCTGGGTGCCAGAGCCCCCTCCCTCACCCCTAGTCTGGGTGCCAGAGCCCCCTCCCTCACCCCTAGTCTGGGTGCCAGAGCCCCCTCCCTCACCCTAGTCTGGGTGCCAGAGCCCCCTCCCTCACCCCTAGTCTGGGTGCCAGAGCCCCCCCCTCACCCCTAGTCTGGGTACCAGAGCCCCCTCCCTCACCCCTAGCCTTGGTACCAGAGCCCCCTCCCTCACCCCTAGCCTTGGTGCCAGAGCCCCCCCCTCCCTGGTACCAGAGCCCCCCCTCACCCCCTTGGTGCCAGCCCCCTCCCTCCCCTCCCTCACCCCTAGTCTGGGTGCCAGAGCCCCCTCCCTCACCCTAGTCTGGGTGCCAGAGCCCCCCCCTCCCTCACTCCCTAGTCTGGGTGCCAGAGCCCCCTCCCTCACCCCTAGTTTGGGTACCAGAGCCCCCCCCTCCCTCACCCCTAGTCTGGGTACCAGAGCCCCCTCCCTCACCCCTAGTCTGGGTACCAGAGCCCCCCCCTCTAGCCTCAGCCCCTCCCTCACCCCCCTTGGTACCAGAGTAACCCCTAGCCTTGGTACCAGAGCCCCCTCCCTCACCCCTAGCCTTGGTGCCAGAGACCCCTCCCTCACACCTAGCCTTGGTGCCGGAGACCCCTCCCTCACCCCTAGCATTGGTGCCGGAGACCCCTCCCTCACCCCTAGCCTTGGTGCCGGAGACCCCTCACTCACCCCTAGCATTGGTACCAGAGGCCCCTCCCTCACCTCTAGCATTGGTACCAGAGCCCCATCCCTCACCCCTAGCATTGGTACCAGAGGCCCCTCCCTCACCTCTAGCCTGGGTGCCAGTCTCAACCTTCTCACTTGCTTGATAATGAAGTAGGCCAAAGCACAAACAGATCTGGGAGCAGGCTACCTCAGCACACACACGGCGGCAGGGTAGCCTAGTGGTTAGAGCGAGAGAGAGCGAGATGGTGTCTTACTGTGTACTAAAGCTGTCAGTGAAGCCCTGTCCAATCCCATAGGACACATTCCAGTTATTGGGTGGGATGTCTCCTCCCATATTCCTGCCAAGGGTGACATCATACAGGAAGATACATTACTCACAGGAAATGTGTGTGTGTGAGAGCTCTGATTAGTTGCCATCAAAATACTCACTTTAGTGGATGGCATCATGATAGCCAATAGGATGCACTGGAATCTTAAGAAGCCCCACCCCCTCCCCCAGGCTGTACCTGTAAGTGTATTCTGGAGGAGAGAATGTTATAGTCCCCCTTTATCACAGAAAACAGTCTTTATAAGAACACACACCATTAGCAGGGTCTCCTATGTACAGTATCTGAAGTCCTGGAACTTGTTCAGTTCATGTCTCAGGTTGTTGAATCTTATGTTCATACAAATATTTGCACATGTTAAGTTGTTTAAAATAAATGCAGTTGACAGTGAGGATATTTCCTTTTTTAGTTTAGAAGTTATGCGCACACACAGATCAATCTTAAGCAGTCAGTATAGAAAAGTAAGTCAGCACCACTGAAAATATTTCTAAAAAGATTCTTTATTTTCTTTCAAAATAGCAGACGATCTGAACATGCATGATGTGATCTTATTGGAAAACTGACATTTCTAATGAAAGGCAACCCCTTCTGAAGTGAGGAAAAAAAGGCACCAACATTGAATCATACTGCATCCCTTCCAACAGCATGAGCCAGTCCCTTTGAACATTCCCAGGAGACTCCAATTTACAGCATCAGCAGAGATAGGAGAGGACAGTACAGAGATGACTAGCAACAAGGTATATATTTAAGATCACAGGACAGTCTCCCCTGAGATTACAGATAAAGAGCAGAGGTTCTCTGACCTATCAATCACCAGACTAACTACTAATAAAACTACAAATCCCAGTTACAGGGCATTATAGCAGGTTCCCTTTTGGCATCATTCCCAAATATCCATCCGACTGGCAAGGATCAGACTGTCCAGCGAGCCTGGGGAACACTTTTACAGTTACCGATTATTTCTGACAACGTCCCAGCCATTTCAAACTTCACAAATACAAAATATTACCCTTATATGCCATTGCAGACTTCAGGCTAGGTTCCAGTTGGGAAAACTAAAGATGAACCCTTTCCCTCCTACCCCCGTAGACACTCTACAGTTTAGGGATGGGCTTGGCTGCCACAGAGATGCTCTCGATGGCGCATTCATCAGACCCCCGTCTGACCCTGAAGAAGCCCTCCTCGCCCCACTTCGTCCCCCAGCTGTTCTTCACCACCCAGAACTTCTGACCCGTGACGGGACATTGGCCGTAGCCCACCAGCAGCACCGCGTGGTTGGTCAGCTCAAACGGGTTGTAGGGGTCATGGAGGCCCGTGTGGTGGTAGATTCCCTCCTTGTAGTGCATGAAGTCAGGATACACCTGGACGAGAACAGTGTGAGGAAGACACCTGGCCATTTTGACTTAGAAAAACTAATGGCCATCACTCAGATAAGCCAATGCACAAACAAACGTGTGTGTGTGTGTCCCACCTCAAAGGCCACCCCCATGGGTCCGTTCTTGACCAGTTCCAGCATCATGGCAGACTCACTGCAGCCTCCGTAGAACCCTCCGACGTAGCTGTAGTCCGAAGTGTAGTGGCGGAGACAGCCATCGGGAACGTCACACGGGGAATCTTTCCCAGCGTACGGATAACACGACTCTTCCACGATCCCAAAGTCCTGGACGTACTTCCCAATGAGGTAGGGGAAACCACCGTCACAACCTGAGAGGGAGGAGAGGGGGAAGTAAGAGGGCTTAGATATGGGAGAAATACACAAACACTGTTAGGATACAATGATGCAGAGTGTGTTCGCTCATTACCTTGGGAGTACTGGGAGCAGGACACAACCTGCTGTGGGCTGAAGATGGGAGTCTCGGTGTTGTTGGTTTGGAGCCGGACACGAGCCTCCAACATTCCCATTAAGGCAAAGGAATAGCAGCTACCACACGAAGCTGGAGCCCACAGAGTACCAATCAAACCCTGCACCGTCACAACCAATCAAAAACCTCACTGTAATATCAGTCACCACTAAGAACCAGACACCCGGTCAAGCAGTCCGTGGATCATCTTTAACCTGCAACTAGAGTTCTGTGGGAATGAATCCTAAAAGCCCATTTATGCTGGAGATGAAAATGTGGTCAGAGGCTTCACATGGGTGACGCAATTGTGGAGCCTCCGGAGGTATGCAGAGGCAAAATGAAGCTCCGTACCACATCGAGCCTCAAACTGTAACAATGCAGAGGGCGCCGTATAGCTCTATTGACATGATTGGTTGACAGGGCAGTACATCCTGTATAAACAAACTCACTTCCTTCCTTCACAGTAGTTCTGCAGCAAATGCTGTACGGCACTGTCGACCATGCAGAGCCTTCAGTAAGGGCCCCACTTCCTCACACAGCTATTAAAACCCCTCAACAGAGCCCCTAAATCCCAGCCGTTGCCCTCTCAGCCAGCTATGCAACAACTCGTGACACACGAGCATGTTGTCTGTGGGGTTGACACGGGCCACTATAATCCAGGAGGAACCATTGATTTATCAGTTCTCTAACTAGGACAGGCAGTGGTACGGTGTGCCCTGTAGAGGACATTCCCAAGGCCTCAGACACAGCAGAAAGGCTGAACATTAAACACATGGGTTGTGAGAGGAGACATTTTGCCAAGAGTCACGATAGACAAGTGTAGGCATTTGACCCGGCGTGCGTTACCCTGGTTGCGGACAGGACTGAGGTAGTTGACTCCGTTGACATCTCTCCAGTCCCAGCGCTCAGGGAGGCTGGCCGCCATCTTGGCTAGCGTTGATGTCACAGGGGCGGGGCCAACACGTCTGGGGAGGAGCATAGACTCATACAATAAGGGTACACCATGGACATTTTTTGCAATGAATCCAAATCCAAAATGAGGTACTACCTCTGTTTTAGAGTCCTGTTTCATACCTACTGACCACCAAGGTGATCTCTACCCCACAGTCTCCTGAGGTGAACACTAGTCCCCCCCACACTATGGATTGGTGTCACCGTAATGACTGTACTTAGTTCAACATATTTGACACCAAACCATTCCTTTAAAACCCATGAGGGGGGAGTGAACGAGTGGAGAGAAATACAACTCAGCTGGGGGTTGAGAGAGAAAGAAACCTCAGGCATTTGTAAGCCCTTGTACAGAGTGCCTCTTACTATCCGTCATACCAGAGCAGTCTAGACTAGTTGGGGCCAGAGACCGTGTCCCATTATCCTAAAACAGAACCCTCTAGCCTTGGACTCATCTGCCATGACTATTCTCTCCAGGGGCACAACTGTCACTGTAGACCTGTCCCTCCCACATTATGAAATTGCTTTTGTCACCCCCAGTTTGATCGTTGGAATGTGATGCAAAGTGAGGCGAAGGTGTGCATTAGGACCATGCAGACGCTGCCGAGCAGTCAGGTGGGCTGTGTTTGACAGGATAAAATATAATAAATGATGTCTCCCCCCCCACACACTTAAAAAACAAAGTCCCTGATTGTCCCCCTTTTCTTTCAGAAGTAACAAATCTCACAGCTGACAGACATCCTGCTTCTTCCTTGTGTCAAGTTCGCCAAAATGAGTTTCATAATAATTGAATTCCTGTTTCAATACATAGAGTCACAAGGGAGTGACTGTACCTGGGGATGTGTGAAGCTGGTCCCCCAGCTCTGTGCATTAGCTGCTGCAGAGTGTAGGTCTCATGTTCGCTGTAGGCCATGGCTTTCCAGGAGCTCTGGGCCACGTTGATGGAGTCAATGAAGTCCAGGTTGTGTTTGTAGGACCTCTGGAGGAACCTGGAGGAACCTGGGGGGGGAGGGAGGGTAAACAGACCTACACCAACCTGGGGGAGGAATAAACAGACCTACACCAACCTGGGGGAGGGGAGGGAGGCGTAAACAGACCTACACCAACCTGGGGGGGGAGGGGAGGGAGGAATAAACAGACCTACACCAACCTGTAAACAGGGGGAGGGGAGGGAGGGGAGGGAGGCGTAAACAGACCTACACAAACCTGGGGGAGGGGAGGGAGGCGTAAACAGACCTACACCAACCTGGGGGAGGGGAGGGAGGCGTAAACAGACCTACACCAACCTGGGGGGGGAGGGGGCGTAAACAGACCTACACCAACCTGGGGGGAGGGGAGGAGGCGTAAACAGACCTACACCAACCTGGGGGAGGGGAGGGAGGTGTAAACAGACCTACACCAACCTGGGGGAGGGAGCGTAAACAGACCTACACCAACCTGGGGGGGGGGTAAACAGACCTGGGGGAGGGAGCGTAAACAGACCTACACCAACCAAACAGACCTACACAAACGTAAAGACTGATTCTACCGCTGCATTGCTTGCTGTTTGGGGTTTTAGGCTGGGTTTCTGTATAGCACTTTGTGACATCGGCTGATGTAAAAATCAGGCTTTATAAACATACATTTGAATGACTTGATTGACATATACCCCACATGAGGAGTAAACAGACCTACACAGCCTGAAGGAATGAAAACAGAATGAACAAACGCAGGAGCACTAGAACAGCCAGAGGGAGAGAGCACTGCTCAGACCAGAACACATGAATCACACGAGCAGTGACTGACAGCCAATGTAAAAGAGTCTAAACTAAGCAGACTGCTTGTTTTTCAATATGAGCAATGCTCACACTAAAATGGGACCATGGATGAAAATAGCCTTCTAGCCAATTATAGGACTTTAATGGGAAAACATAGGTGATTATTGGAGAGCATTATTACTGGGCACAGAGTGTCAAGCCTGCTATAAAACCCTGAGGCTACTCACAGGTCATTGGGATGGTAGCGGTGTGTGTCTATGGAGCGAGGGGGTGTTGGGACAACCCTCTTGGCAGTGAAGCAGGCCCAGTTGTTTCCCAGAGAATCATGGACCCAGCCTGGCAGAGTCTGGTCACAGTAGCTGGTCACCTCAGAGCCCTGCTCAGAGTACTAGAACAGAGAGGAGAAAAATCAGTCTGTACGAGGCGTCCCTGTGTGTTGTGTAGAAAAAGGACGATCACATATTGAATCTTTATGGCCCGAGTTAAAGATTAAAAAACACAAGAGCTACAAGTCAGTGATGTTTTATGTAAGTGGATGTGGCAGTTCCCCTGATAACAGCTTTCAATATGAGAGAGTGAGCAGACAGTGTGGTGTTATGAACAGCAGCAATGAGTAACTAACACTGGGCTTTTCCAGTGAAGCATGTGGTGTGTGTCACTGTGCTGAAACAAGTCCAGACAGTTTCAATAAGGAAGTACAAGTGACGTGCAGATGTCAGCTACACCATGTAGGAGGGACAATACTGAACATTTCCCCTGATAGTCACAAGGAAGTCACGTGAAAAAGGCAAACGAAATACAACCCCGAATGAAAAAGGATCAACAGAACACTGAAAGTATCTTTGAAACACAAGCCTGAATATATCAATGTAGCTAGCAACTGAGATGTAAAAGTGAGATTAGTGATTGAACCACCAACCCTGCAATTACAGGACAGGTGACCAGCCATGTGTCTGAAACTTAATGTACAAGGCAGGAGGACTTCCATCGCGGCCGGCCGGCTCATCAGGAGGAATATTGATGGCATTGACGGAGCTAAACTGACCAAGATGCACCTCTAACACATAAAACCTCACAATTCTGCCCCAAAACAATGACAGTTCCTCTCAACCAGTAGCTTATGGGCTTTTTGGGTGAGAGCTGATGCCACCCTTTGATAATCAGAGCCCACTGTCAAAGACAAAGATGTGAAATATTTTGCTTGCCCATTCCCAGCACACCTCTCCAGGGAGCTGCTATAGAAACATCTGTGCAGCACGTCAACGTCCCATCAACAATCCTGTAGCAGATAGAATATGGTGGAACAAGGATGTGGTCTTTTCTGTAGCCTACAGGCTGGAGATTAAATGACAATGTAATTCCATATCCACCAAAAATGTTCCAGACCTCTTGACAGAGATCGTAGTATGCTACTGTTACAGACTAAAGTGTAACCCTGAATGAAACAAGTGAGAGCTTAAACCTGCCTTGAAGAAGCCAAACCACTTGTAGTTGTTGAGGACAACCTCAAAGCCCTGATTGTAGATGAGGGTGAAGAATCCCGTGTTCCCCAGGTCGTCCACAGCCACAGACAGCTTCTCCAGGCGCACCGTTATCGACTTATCAATGGTGTCTTTTTAAAAACAGAGACATTTTGGTCATTACTTCAATTAAAATGGGAGCTTCTTCTGTACTGCAAAGTAAGACAGGGTAGACATGGTAACATTGGGCAGAGGTGAAAGTTGTAACAATAACACAATGCTCGATACAAAAGCTAAATCAATAGCCTACAAACTAAGGCAATAGACTACCGGGTCAAGTTAACACTTGAACCAATTAAAAGTGTTACTTTTAAGTGTGTTGATTGCTTAAAGCGTGAGGTCGTTCCGTATTTCCAGCTCTTACCCATTATAGAGCAGTTGATGCCTTTGCCTTGTCCCCCCTTCGATACTTGGAACACCCAGGAGCCCAACAGGTCTTCATATGTGCAGTTGGCCGGGGTATCAGCCTGGGAGCCCTCCACCCAGAGCAGGAACACACACAACAACACACCGCTCACCTTCATCGCGTCACACCACGCTCCTGTTTACAGATATTTGAGTCTACGTTACGTATAAGCACAACTAGAAAAATGTAGACTATATTTCCCCGTACTTCGATGCACCTGCGATACGGGTTTGTGTCTTGTCCTCTGCGCTTTTGTACAATCAGAAGGAACGTTCCCCTCGGTCATATGACCCACCAGCTGCTCACGTGAGTCGCTGCGTCTTGCTGCAGTGATTTTCTCGCTGCGTCTTGCTGCAGTGATTTTCTCGCTGCGTCTTGCTGCAGTGATTTTCTCGCTGCGTCTTGCTGCAGTGATTTTCTCGCTGCGTCTTGCTGACGGTGCTCTATGGAATTGAGATAACGGTGCGCCTGGAGAAGCTGTCTGGGAATTGTTGGATCCGAGGGTGAACAGTTTATGTCTCAGTTGTTGAATCTTGTTATGTTCATACAAATATGTACACATGTTAAGTTTGCTGAAAATTAACGCAGTTGACAGTGAGAGGACGTTTATTTTTTTGCTGAGTTTCTAAGGATTAAGGTTAGGGTTAAATTTAGGGTTCAAATTAAATGTAATCTGTCACATGCGCCGAATACAACAGGTGTAGACCTTACAGTGAAATGCTTACTTACGAGCCCCTAACCAACAATGCAGTTAAATAAAGAATATGAGTAAGTATATAAGAAATAAAAGTAACAAGTAATTAAAGAGCAGCAGTAAAATAACAATAGTGAGACTATTGGAGAGGGGGGTACTGGTACAGAGTCAATGTGTGGGGGCACCGGTTAGTTGAGGTAATATGTACATGTAGGTAGAATTATTAAAGTGGCTATACATATATGATAACAACAGAGTAGCAGTGGTGTAAAAGACGGGGGGATTGCAAATAGTCTGGGTAGCCATTTTATTAAATATTCAGGAGTCTTATGGCTTGGGGGTAGAAGATGTTTAAAAGCCTCTTGGACCTAGACTTGGCGCTCTGGTACCGCTTGCCATGCGGTAGCAGAGAGATCAGTCTGACTAGGGTGGCTGGAGTCTTGACAATTTTTTGGGTCTTCCTCTGACAATGCCTGGTGTAGAGGTCCTGGATGGCAGTTAGCTTGGCCCCAGCGATGTACTGGGCTGTGCGCTCTACCCTCTGTAGTGCCTTGCGGTCTGAGGCCGAGCAGTTACCATACAAGGCAGTGATGCAACCAGTTAGGTTGCTCTCGATGGTTCAGCTGTAGAACCTTTTGAGCAGTGGCAGATTTAGATATTGGCGACATGGGCAGGCACCCAGGGTGGCATAATGCCGGAGGCGGCACGGGGCGCTCACACAAAAAAAATGAGGGAAAGGAGACATTTGCGTAATCAGTTTTCTATTGCTCATTTGCACATCACGTCAATGATATCATGTCACCGTGTGGGACTCTGGGTCAATTAACCTTGTGGGCGCCCTGATTCTAGTTGGGCAGGCCACTGCCTGGGAAGGTCTCCCACTCAGAAGTATGAGATGGGGAGGGGGGCGGGGGTAGGTTGACCTCAGGTCTCCCCACTGGAAGCCAGAGGAAGGGGGTGTCTATCAAATGGCGCACCTTTAACTTTGTACAGTACTAATGCATTTAGCAAAATCAGTCACACTATGAAATGGTACCAAATAAACCACAAATCATTCATAAAACTGTGTATATATACGTAGTTTCACAGGCTTATTGTTGCATTTTTTTCCTGGTTTGTTTTGAAATGGTTAAGAATAATATAAAACCAGTCTGCACACCACCAAGGTGAATTGGTTTAGTCTTCACTCTTGGGTGACAGTGTTGGGGGATGGGTAATGTATTGATGCTTGAGTGCCAAATCAACACAAATTTGTTTCAGGAGGGGACTGAGCACACACCCCTGAGGGGCAACTGTGTTGATGATCAGCGTGGCGGATGTGTTGTTACCTACCCTTACCACCTGGGGGAGGCCCGCCAGGAAGTCCAGGATCCAGTTGCAGAGGGAGGTGTTTAGTCCCAGGGTTCTTAGCTTATTGATGAGCTTTGAGGGCACTATGGTGTTGAATGCTGAGCTGTAGTCAATGAATAGCATTCTCACATAGGTGTTCCTTTTGTCCAGGTGGGAAAGGGCAGTGTGGAGTGCAATAGAGATTGCATCATCTGTGGATCTGTTAGGGCGGTATGCAAATTGGAGTGGGTCTAGGGTTTCTGGGATGATGATGTTGATGTGAGCCATGACCAGCCTTTCAAAGCACTTCATGGCTACCGACGTGTGCGCTACTGGTCGGTAGTCATTAAGGCAGGTTACCTTAGAGTTCTTGGGCACAGGGACTATGTTGGTCTGCTTAAAACATGTTGGTATTACAGACTCAGACAAGGAGAGGTTGAAAATCTCAGTGAAGACACTTGCCAGTTGGTCACAGTACACGTCCTAGTAATCGGTCTGGCCCTGCGGCCTTGTGAATGTTGACCTGTTTAAAGGTCTTACTCACATCGGCTGCGGAAAGCGTGATCACACAGTCTTTCGGAACAGCAGGTGCTCTCATGCATGTTTCATAGCTATTTGCCTCGAAGCGAGCATAGAAGTAGTTTAGCTCGTCTGGTAGGCTCGTGTCACTGGGCAGCTCTCGGCTGTGCTATCCCTATGTAGTCTGTAATGGTTTGCAAGCCCTGCCACATCCGA
>NC_056442.1:50128362-50153362 GCF_018296145.1 Oncorhynchus tshawytscha | reverse complement strand
TACATGCCACTGGGGTTGTGTTGTGGGTGTTAAAGCCAATTTATACTTGATCCAAAAATGTGGTCGGAGGCTTCATGTGGAGGGTGTGATGCAACTGTGGACCCTCCGGAGGCATGCAGAGGCCAAATCGAACTCATGATTGGCTGACGGTAGGTGAGGCCGGGAGGTCCTGTATAAACACAAACTCACATCCTTGACAAATTCCTGCTCCCCAAAGTGCAAGAAGTATGTCCTGACTTTTGCAGAGGCCATATCACCGCCAATGCAGACGTCAGATTCACCATGCAGCGCATTTTAGTGTGTGTGTATATGTGTGTGTATGTGTGTGTGTGTGTGTGTGTGTGTGTGTGTGTGTGTGTGTGTGTGTGTGTGTGTGTGTGTATGCATAATATGTGTGTGCATCATTTTTGTGTGTGTGTGTGTGTGTGTGTGTGTGTATGCATAATATGTGTGTGTATTATTTGTGTGTGTGTGTGTGCAGCATTTGTGTGTGTGTGTGTGTGAGCACTGTGCAGTGCACACTACCTTCTTTATTCAGCCCCTCTGGCTGTGAAACATTCCTTCTACACAAAGCAGTGCTTTCACAGAGGCTTTCAGAGGGCGTTTTATTACTGCAGTGCTTTCACAGAGGCTTTCAGAGGGCGTTTTATTACTGCAGTGCTTTAACAGAGGCTTTCAGAGGGCGTTTTATTACTGCAGTGCTTTAACAGAGGCTTTCAGAGGGCGTTTTATTACTGCAGTGCTTTAACAGAGGCTTTCAGAGGGCGTTTTATTACTGCAGTGCTTTAACAGAGGCTTTCAGAGGGCGTTTTATTACTGCAGTGCTTTAACAGAGGCTTTCAGAGGGCGTTTTATTACTGCAGTGCTTTAACAGAGGCTTTCAGAGGGCGTTTTATTACTGCAGTGCTTTAACAGAGGCTTTCAGAGGGCGTTTTATTACTGCAGTGCTTTAACAGAGGCTTTCAGAGGGCGTTTTATTACTGCAGTGCTTTCACAGAGGCTTTCAGAGGGCGTTTTATTACTGCAGTGCTTTCACAGAGTCTTTCAGAGGGCGTTTTATTACTGCAGTGCCTTCAGCTAGCAGACACAGTGTGGAGTGGGAATCATCTGCCTTCAGCTAGCAGACACAGTGTGGAGTGGGAATCATCTGCCTCCAGCTAGCAGACACAGTGTGGAGTGGGAATCATCTGCCTTCAGCTAGCAGACACAGTGTGGAGTGGGAATCATCTGCCTTCAGCTAGCAGACACAGTGTGGAGTGGGAATCATCTGCCTCCAGCCAGCAGACACAGTGTGGAGTGGGAATCATCTGCCTCCAGCTAGCAGACACAGTGTGGAGTGGGAATCATCTGCCTCCAGCCAGCAGACACAGTGTGGAGTGGGAATCATCTGCCTCCAGCTAGCAGACACAGTGTGGAGTGGGAATCATCTGCCTCAAGCCAGCAGACACAGTGTGGAGTGGGAATCATCTGCCTCCAGCCAGCAGACACAGTGTGGAGTGGGAATCATACATCTTTTATTTGATCTTGTTCATGATTCACAGTTCAGAGTGGTGGTGGAAAAAGAACCCAATTGTACTGTAGTAGAGTAAAGATACCTTTAATAGAAAATGACTCAAGTAAAAGTGAAAGTCACCCTGTAAAATACTACCTGAGTTAAAACCTCTTAAGGATCGGACCCTTTAAAGAAAGAAAATCCCCTAAAATGACATCTGACCCAAAGTAAACTGCCTGTAGCTCAGGACCTGAAGCCAGGATACGCATATTCTTGTTACCATTTGAAAGGAAAACCTTTGACGTTTGTGGAAATGTTAAATTAATGTAGGAGAATATAGTTAAAGTCTAAAAGTATTTGGTTTTAAATTGACTTAAGTATCAAAAGTAAATGTAATTGCTAAAATATACTTAAGTATCAAAAGTAGAAGTAAATACTAAGCAAACCAGACAGCATTATTATTTTTTAACGGATAGCTAGGGACACACTTCAACACTCAGACATAATTAACAAACAAAGCATTTGTGTTTAGTGAGTCCTCCAGGTCAGAGGCAGTAGGGATGAGCAGGGATGTCCTCTTGATAAGTGTGAATTGGACCATTTCCTGTCCTGCTAAGCATTCGAAATGTAACAAGTACTTTTGGGTGTCAGGGAAAATGTATGGAGTATAAAGTACATTCTTTTCTTTAGGAATGTAGTGAAGTAAAAGTACAATTTGTGGGGTACAGATACCCCCCCAAAACTACTTAAGTAATACTTTAAAAGTATGTTTACTTAAGCACTTTACACCACTGGTTCAGAGGCAGACATGAAGTGGATTCTCTCAACCAGCTTCATGAGGTAGTCACCATGAATGCATTACAATTAACAGGTGTGCCTTGTTAAAAGTTAATTTGATAGCCCTATTTGGTAAAATACCAAGTCCATATTATGGCAAGAACAGCTCAAATAAGCAAAGAGAAACAACAGTCCATCCTTATTTTAAGACACAAAGGTCAGTCAATCTGGAAGATTTCAACGACTTTCAAAAAAAAAAAAAAAAAAAAAACCCAGAAAAAACCATCATGCGCTATGATGAAAGTGTCTCTCACGAGGACCGCCACAGGAAAGGAAGACCCAGAGTTACTTCTGCTGTAGAGGATAAGTTCATTAGAGTTACCAGCCTCAGAAATTGCAGCCCAAATAAATGCTTCAGAGTTCAAGTAACAGACATGTGTCAACATCAACTGCTCAGAGGAGACTGTGTGAATCAGGCCTTCATGGTCGAATTGCTGCAAAGAAAGCACTACTAAAGGACACCAATAAGAAGAGGTGGAAATCTGTCCTTTGGTCTGATGAGTCCAAATTTGAGATCTTTGGTTTCAACTGTCGTGTCTTTGTGAGATGCAGAGTAGGTGAATGGATGATCTCTGCATGTGTGGTTCCCACTGTGAAGCATGGAGGTGGAGGTGTGATGGTGTAGGGGTGTTTTGCTGGTGACATTCAGTGATTTATTTAGAATTCAAGGCACACTTAACCAGCATGGTTACCACAGCATTCTGCAGCAATACCCCGTCCCATCTGGGTAACACTTAGTGGGACTATCATTTGTTTTTCAACAGGACAGTGACCCAAAACACACCTCCAGGCTGTGTAAGGGCTATTTGACCGAGTAGGAGAGTGATGGAGTGCTGCATCAGATGACCTGGCCCTCACAATCACCCGCCCTCAACCCAATTGAGATGGTTTGGGATGAGTTGATCCGCACAGTGAAAGAAAAGCAGCCAACAAGTGCTCAGCATATGTGGGAACTCTTTCAAGACTGTTGGAAAAGCATTCCTCATGAAGCTGGTTGAGAGAATTTCAAGAGTGTACAAAGCTGTCATCAAGTTTAAGGTTGGCTACTTTGAAGAAACTCAAATATAAAATACATTTAGATTTGTTTAACACTTTTTTTGGATACTACATGATTCCATATATGTTATTTCATAGTTGTGATGTCTTCACTATTATTCTACAATGTAGAAAATAGTTAAAATAAAGAAAAACCCTTGAATTAGTAGGTGTTCTAAAACTTTTGACTGGTACTGTATGTATTTGATTGATTCTGAAGAATGTTATTTTGGATGTTGGATGGTTTTGATGAGAACAAAACACAACCCTTTTTTTATACAGAACTATTTACTACATGTTACTACACGATTACTACATGATTACTACATGATTACTACATGGTTACTGCGTGATTACTTCATGATTACTACATGGTTACTGCGTGATTACTACATGATTACTACATGATTACTTCATGATTACTACATGATTACTACATGATTACTACATGGTTACTACATGGTTACTACATGGTTACTACATTATTACTTCATGATTACTACATGGTTACTGCGTGATTACTACATGGTTACTACATGATTACTTCATGATTACTACATGGTTACTGCGTGATTACTACATGATTACTACATGGTTACTACATGATTACTACATGATTACTACATGGTTACTACATGATTACGACATGGTTATTACATGGTTACTACATGATTACTTCATGATTACTACATGGTTACTACATTATCACTACATGTTAACTTCATGATTACTACATGATTACTACATGATAACTACATGGTCACTACATGATTACTACATGGTCACTACATGATTACTACGTGGTTACTAAATGATTACTACATGATTACTACATGGTCACTACATGATTACTACATGGTCACTACATGATTACTACGTGGTTACTAAATGATTACTACATGGTCACTACATGATTACTACGTGGTTACTACATGGTTACTACATGATTACTACATGGTTACTACATGATTACTACATGATTACTACATGGTTACTACATGGTTACTACATGATTACTGCATGATTACTTCATGATTACTTCATGATTACTAAATATTACTACATGGTTACTACATGGTTACTACATGGTTACTATGTGTCCACTGTCTATTTCTGCCAACGTGTCTTTCCACAGCCAGTCAAGCCACAACTATCCTGGACACACACATTTAATCAAGATGGATTTAATGCACCATATTCAAATTAAATGTATATTATTCATTTGCCCTCTGGTTCTCATAGTGGCATAGTTATCACACAGTACACAGTATCAACAGTACACACAGTATAATACAGTACACAGTATCTACAGTACACAGTATCAACAGTACACAGTATTAAAGTACACAGTATAATACAGTACACAGTATCTACAGTATCAACAGTACACAGTATTAAAATACACAGTATAATGCAGTACACAGTATAGTACAGTACACAGTATTAAAGCACACAGTATAATACAGTACACAGTATCAACAGTACACAGTATTAAAGTATACAGTATCAACAGTACACAGTATAATACAGTACACAGTATCAACAGTACACAGTATCAACAGTACACAGTATCAACAGTACACAGTACAACATCCCCATAGCACCAGCATCTCCATGGCAGTGGGGAGAGGGGAAGGACGGGGGGAATAGGGGAGGGAATGGGGACAGGGACCCATAGACAGCACTGAGTGGAAACAAAACCAACACTAACAGACCCAAATACCTGTCCCATACAGTTTGACTGTAGTGTTGTGGTCCTGAACGGGACTCAGGACTGGACTGCAGTTGGACTTTAATATGATTGATCATTTCATGTTTGTCTCTGAACGTCTTCCTACTGTTTGATATGTGTCAGATTAAACACCAGATCAAGAGCCGCAGAACGAGGCATATTGGAATGAAATGTCTCTGGAGTGTGTGTGTGTGTGTGTGTGTGTGTGTGTGTGTGTGTCTTAGTATGTGTGTCTTCGTGTGTTTGTGTCTTAGTGTGTGTGTGTTTGTGGTTGTGTGTGTTTCTTTGTGTGTGTGTGTATTACAGTGTGGTCTGGTAGGAGGTCCCTGATCCTTCCTCTGAGCTGCTATGTAAGAGGGGCTGTCTCTCCCCGAAGGATGAAATCGACTTCATCTTCCTGTTCTGGCTCCGCTTCCTGACAAACAGGGCCCCGGTCGTCATGACAATTCCTGCCAGGATGGCCCCGATGAGTCCTGCTCCCAGGAGCCACTGCCAGATCAGCTGAGCCTCCTGCATGTAGGGAGTCAGGAACTCCTGGACAAACCTCGTTCCTGAGAGAGAGAGAGAGAGAGAGAGAGAGAGAGAGAGAGAGAGAGAGAGAGAGAGAGAGAGAGAAGAGAGAGAGAGAGAGAGAGAGAGAGAGAGAGAGATATACAGAGAATGTGAGAGAGAGGGAGAGAGAGAGAGAGGGGAGGGGGAGGGTGGTGTTATGGGCAGGGTCATTTCTGTGTGCAATAGCCTGGGGACTGGGGTTAGGGTAACTGGTCTGGGTCCAGCAAGTATTTGGCTAGGTATGTGTGTGTCAGGGTACTGACCTGGGTCAAGCAGGTAGGAGTATTCGTAACCCAGGACCTTGTTGCCCAGGAAGTAGTCACCGTTGCGGTAGAGTGGCAGGAAGGGAACCATGTAGTAACCATCGTTGTGACCAATCGGAGCGTTGGCTGTTGGATAGTGGGAGCGAGGCGGCGTGTGTCTCCTCAACCACTGTTCATAGATACTAAGAGGGGAGGAGAGGAAGAGGGGAGGAGAGGGGGATAGGAGAGGGGGATAGGAGAGAGGAGGAGGGATAGGAGAGGGGAGGGGGATAGGAGAGGGGAAGGGGGATAAGAGAGGGGAGGGGGATAGGACAGGAGTGATGAGAGGGTGAAGAGGAGAGGGGAGGGGGATAGGACGGGAAGGATGAGAGGGTGAAGGGGAGAGGGGAGGGGGATAGGACGGGAGGGATGAGAGGGTGAAGAGGAGAGGGGAGGGGGATAGGACGGGAGGGATGAGAGGGTGAAGGGGAGAGGGGAGGGGGATAGGACGGGAGGGATGAGAGGGTGAAGAGGAGAGGGGAGGGGGATAGGACGGGAGGGATGACAGGGGAGGGGGATAGGACGGGAGGGATGAGAGGGTGAAGAGGAGAGGGGAGGGGGATAGGACAGGAGGGATGAGAGGGTGAAGGGGAGGGGGATAGGATGGGAGGGATGAGAGGGTGAAGGGGAGAGGGGAGGGGGATAGGACGGGAGGGAGGGATGAGAGGGTGAAGAGGAGAGGGGAGAGGGGAGGGGGATAGGGCGGGAGGGATGAGAGGGTGAAGAGGAGAGGGGAGGGGGATAGGGCGGGAGGGATGAGAGGGTGAAGAGGAGAGGGGAGAGGGGAGGGGGATAGGGCGGGAGGGATGAGAGGGTGAAGAGGAGAGGGGGGGGGAGGGGGATAGGGCGGGAGGGATGAGAGGGTGAAGAGAGAGAGGGAGAGGGGGGGGGGGATAGGGCGGGAGGGATGAGAGGGTGAAGAGGAGAGGGGGGGGGGATAGGGCGGGAGGGATGAGAGGGTGAAGAGGAGAGGGGAGGGGGATAGGGGCGGGAGGGATGAGAGGGTGAAGAGGAGAGGGGAGGGGGATAGGGCGGGAGGGATGAGAGGGTGAAGAGGAGAGGGGAGGGGGGGGATAGGGGGGAGGGATGAGAGGGTGAAGGGGAGAGGGGAGGGGAAGATAGGAGGGAGGGATGAGAGGGTGAAGATGAGAGGGGAGGGGGATAGGTGAAGAGAGAGGGGAGGGGATAGGGTGGGGGATAGGGTGAAGATGAAGATGGGAGGGGGGATAGGTGTGAAGATGAGAGGGGAGGGGGATAGGGTGAAGATGAGAGGGGAGGGGGATAGGGTGAAGATGAGAGGGGAGGGGGATAGGGTGAAGAGGAGAGGGGAGGGGGATAGGGTGAAGATGAGAGGGGAGGGGGATAGGGTGAAGATGAGAGGGGAGGGGGATAGGGTGAAGATGAGAGGGGAGGGGGGGATAGGGTGAAGAGGAGAGGGGAGGGATGAGAGGGTGAAAGAGAGAGGGGAGGGATGAGAGAGGGGGAAGGTGAGAGGAGGGAGGGGGATAGGGTGAAGATGAGAGGGAGGGGGATAGGGTGAAGATGAGAGGGGAGGGGGATAGGGTGAAGATGAGAGGGGGAGGGGGGATAGGGTGAAGAGGAGAGTGGAGGGATGAGAGGGTGAAGAGGAGAGGGGAGGGATGAGAGGGTGAAGAGGAGAGGGGAGGGATGAGAGGGTGAAGAGGAGAGGGGAGGGATGAGAGGGTGAAGAGGAGAGGGGAAGGATGAGAGGGTGAAGAGGAGAGGGGAGGGATGAGAGGGTGAAGAGGAGAGGGGAGGGATGAGAAGGTGAAGAGGAGAGGGGAGGGATGAGAGGGTGAAGAGGAGAGGGGAGGGATGAGAGGGGAGGAAGAGGGAGAGGGGGAGGGGGAGGGGGGGATAGGGCAGGAGGGATGAGAGGGTGAAGAGGAGAGGGGAGGGATGAGAGGGTGAAGAGGAGAGGGGAGGGGGATAGGGCAGGAGGGGGATGAGAGGGTGAAAAAGAGGAGGGGGAGGGGAGGGGATGAGAGGGTGAAGAGGGGAGAGGGTGAAGAGGGAGGGGGGGGATAGGGCAGGAGGGATGAGAGGGCGGGGAGGGATGAGAGGGCGGGAGGGATGAGAGGGCAGGAGGGATGAGAGGGCAGGAGGGATGAGAGGGCAGGAGGGATGAGAGGGCAGGAGGGATGAGAGGGCGGGAGGGATGAGAGGGTGGGAGGGATGAGAGGGCAGGAGGGATGAGAGGGCAGGAGGGATGAGAGGGCAGGAGGGATGAGAGGGCAGGAGGGATGAGAGGGGGGAGGGATGAGAGGGGAGGGATGAGAGGGGAGGGATGAGAGGGTAAAGAAATATTTGATTTCGTTGGCCACAGATACTGGCTGCTTTTATTATTGTTATTGTTATGCAGTGGCAGAGTAGTGTTTGTTTGAATGGCCCTGTTCAGATCTATCTATTCTCTTCTTCCCTCTTTAGGGGGACTTCTCTCTTAGATGGAGACATAAAAAAAAGAAAGACAAAATAGAGAGATAAAATTGACAAATGGTTTGGGCATTTACACAGCCACGTCCCAGGATGTGAAAAATAGGCAAAGTTATGTGCAGTCATCTCTCTCTCTCTCTCTCTCTCTCTCTCTCTCTCTCTCTCTCTCTCTCTCTCTCTCCCCTCTCTCTCTTTTCTCTCTCTCTACAGTATTTACGTAACTCTCTCTCTCCCTCTCTCTCTTACCTCCCTCTCTATAGTATCTATGTAACCCTCTCTCTCTCTCCCTCCCCGTCTCTTTCTCTCTCTCTCCCTCCCTCTCTACAGTATTTACGTAACCCTCTCTCTCTCCCTCCCTCTCTCTCTCTGTGTGTCTCTCTCTCTCTCTCTCTCTGTCTCTCTCTCTCTCTCTCTCTGTCTCTCTCTCTCTCTCTCTCTCTCTCTCTCTCTCTCTCTGTGTCTCTCTCTCTCTCTCTCTCTCTGTGTCTCTCTCTCTCTCTCTCTCTCTCTCTCTCTCTCCCTCCCTCTCTCTCTCTGTGTCTCTCTCTCTCTCTCTCTCTCTCTCTCTCTCTCCCTCCCTCTCTCTCTCTGTGTGTCTCTCTCTCTCTCTCTCTCTCTGTCTCTCTCTCTCTGTGTCTCTCTCTCTCTCTCTCTCTCTCTCTCTCTCTCTCCCTCCCTCTCTCTCTCTCTGTGTCTCTCTCTCTCTCTCTCTCTTGTCTCTCTCTCTCTCTCTCTCTCTCTCTCTCTCTCTCTCTGTGTCTCTCTCTCTCTCTCTCTCTCTGTGTCTCTCTCTCTCTCTCTCTCTCTCTCTCTCTCTCTCTCTCTCTCTCTCTGTCTCTCTCTCTCTCTCTCTCTCTCTCTCCCTCTCTCTCTCTCTGTGTCTCTCTCTCTCTCTCTCTCTGTCTCTCTCTCTCTCTCTCTCTCTCTCTCTCTCTCTCTCTGTGTCTCTCTCTCTCTCTCTCTCTGTCTCTCTCTCTGTGTGTCTCTCTCTCTCTCTCTCTCTGTGTCTCTCTCTCTCTCTCTCTCTCTCTCTCTCTCTCTCTCTCTCTCTCTCTGTGTCTCTCTCTCTCTCTCTCTCTGTGTCTCTCTCTCTCTCTCTCTCTCTCTCTCTCTCTCTCTCTGTCTCTCTCTCTCTCTCTCTCTGTGTCTCTCTCTCTCTCTCTCTCTCTCTCTCTCTCTCTCTCTCTCTCTCTCTGTCTCTCTCTCTCCCTCCCTCTCTCTCTCTTTTTCTAATTATATGTTGAGGGGAACAAATGACTTTAGCCTTTAGAAATGCAATTGATGTAATTATGTTCGCTTATAAATTGGAAGCCAATTTAGTTTGTGTTTGTCAATGTGGGCTTGCTAATGGGTTTGTGTAGAAGCAGACACACATGTTGACGAGGGAGTGTGTGTGCATGTATATGTTGTGTGTGTGTGTGCGTGCGTGTGCGTGTTGTCACCTGTCTATGAAGGTGTGGTGCAGGAGGAAGATGGGATCATTGGCTGAGCCCTGTACTGAGCTCATGGTTCCGTTCATGAAGACGTGGAGGGCGTTGTGCATCGTACTCTGTCCTGTTATAGCCATCCCCGTCTCAGGACTCGCAAAACCTAAACACACACACACATGTTTACTTGCACAAATAAGCACCACCTTATCATACACATCACTTAAGGAGAAGATCCCACTGAAAATATAGGGAGGGTGTTTTAAGGGTGTCTCCCTACCCTCCAGGGAGTTCCTGAAGCTCATGTTGGCTTGGCGGTCCATGGCTCCCGTCTCGTAAGTCTCTATACCCACCACGAAGTCCACGTCGGCCGAGGTGGGCAGATGCCTCACACGGTTAGGGTCGTGGTTACCAGGGTTGCGCAGCAGTGGCCCCTCCCCTGTCCCGGGACACAGTGCTGCTCTGCTGTTGTACTCCTCTGGCTGGGTACAGATCACCTGCACAGGTAGGTACACACACACACACACACACACACACACACACACACACACACACACATACAACGCCATGTTACAATACAGCACAAACACACATACAGTATACACATCTGCTGTTGTACTCTTCTATGTCTGGATGCATACTCTACTGCACAGGTACACACAGGTACACACAGGTACTCACAGGTACACACAGGTACTCACAGGTACACACAGGTACTCACAGGTACTCACAGGTACACACAGGTACACACAGGTACTCACAGGTACACACAGATACACACAGGTACTCACAGGTACACACAGGTACTCACAGGTACACACAGGTACACACAGGTACTCACAGGTACACACAGGTACACACAGGTACTGACAGGTTCTGACAGGTACACACATGTACTCACAGGTACACACAGGTACACACAGGTACTCACAGGTACTCAAAGGTACACACAGGTACACACAGGTACTCACAGGTACACACAGGTACACACAGGTACACACAGGTACTGACAGGTACTGACAGGTACTCACAGGTACACAGAGGTACACACAGGTACACATGGGTACACACAGGTACTCACACATACACACAGGCATGCACACATACACTCAGTCTCTCTCTCTTTATCACACTCTCTCTCTCTCTCTTTATCACACTCTCTCTCTCTCTCTCTTTATCATACTCTCTCGTTCTCTCTCTCTCTCTCTCTCTTTATCACACTCTCTCGTTCTCTCTCTCTCTCTCTCTCTCTCTCTTTATCACACTCTCTCTCTCTCTCTCTCTTTATCATACTCCCTCGTTCTCTCTCTCTCTCTCTCTTTATCACACTCTCTCGTTCTCTCTGTCTCTGCTCTCTGGTTGTGATAAAATAACCCACTCCATTACCTGTACATCTGCTGTGTTAAATTAACCATGTGTCTGAACAAGACACACAACATTAGCTGTGTCAGAGATCCCCCACTATACACAGACTGTACACAGACTGCACACAGACTATACACTGACTATAGACTGACTATAAACAGACTATATACAGACTATACACAGACTATACACAGACTATAGACAGACTATATACAGACTATAGACAGACTATAGACTGACTATACACTGACTATAGACTGACTATAGACAGACTATACACAGACTATACACTGACTATAAACAGACTATAGACTGACTATAGACTGACTATAAACAGACTAAACACTGACTATAGACTGACTATACACTGACTACAGACACGGACTGCTGAACAATAGTCCCTCTCCAGTGTCTGTTTCCCCTGTCATTCCTCTGCTCTGAATTAAGCAGAACTCTCTGGGTCTCAAATCACATAGGAAGGAGGCTTTGGTTGAGAGGTATTATTTGCTATCTCAGGCACTTGTCTAGATGAGCGGTTTAGAATGTGACCTCATACTGTAATGTTGGTGGGCCTGGGCCCAGGGATTGGCCCTAGTTAGGAGTAGTCATCAATGTGATCAATGTGTATAACAGCTCCAGACTCTTGGCTCATGATTCAGTGATGTCACATGGTGCACACACACACGCACGCATGCACGCACGCACGCACGCACACACGCACGCACGCACGCACGCACGCACACACACACACACACACACACACACACACACACACACACACACACACACACACACACACACACACACACACACACACACACACACACACACACACACACACACACACACACACACACACACACACACACACACACACATCACTCTACCTGTGTCACATGTGTTTGTTTACCTTCCATGAAGAGAACACAGAGCCTGGGCTGATGAGGTTGGGGTTCAGCGGGCTCCGCCCACCCATCAGGTTGTCTGTGCACACCGTACAGTCTGTTGCATCTCGCCAGTCCCAGTATGGGATAGTGAAGTTAAAATCCCCAGTCATCTTCCTGATCTCGTGCTCCCAGTGCAGCAGATACACTCGGTGCCATGGCAGGAATGCTGCCGACTCGTGTGCAAAGTCTATGTCCGGCCAAACATTTCCTGGCCCCCCAAGCAGTGTGTCCCTGGACACGTAGTAGTGCATCCACACAAACAGGTCATATACACTCACGTCGGAAAACATTGGGTTCTCCCCATTTGTACCCATCTCAGCGCGAGTTCCCGTGACAATGACGTAGTCAGCGGTGACGGTGTTCTTGGCCAAGTTCAGGTAGGCGATGAACCGCTGTTGTTCCGCCACCGACAGCGAGAGGAAGTTCCTCCTCACGGACTCCCGCTGCTCGGCACAGCCGGGGCCGAAGTAGCCGAACCTGCACTCCCCACAGTCAAAACCCCCGTAGTTACCTGCACACTGGCATGTGCGGTTGTAGAAGGCCAGCGGCCACCGTTCTCGGTCGTCTATCCCAGTGTGTGGGTACTGTGGCCCGTGGGGCTCTTCCGATACCGTCACGTCCTGACAGAACCCTCGGCCTGACGTGGCTCCACAGGCCGACCCGTCCCCTTCCCACACCGGGCAGCACTGCTTGGTACGAAGCGCCTCTGTGTTGGCGCAAGGCCGGGGGAACTGGCCCACACACGACCGCAGGAACAGCATCTGGAGTAGGCTACCCAACACAACCAGAAGAACCATGACTGACCAACTACCACACCCAAGAGCTCACTACACAGCCAGACTAACCAAAGCACACGGCAAAGAAGAGACTGCAGCCGGCTATAGTCACACAGCAGGTCCAGCCAGGTCACAAGTGGTATAAGTCAGTAGCGCAGAGTCTGGGGAAAAGAACGAATAATGTTAACTCACAATATAACTTCCACTTGCCCACACCCTCTCTCTCCCCTCTCTGCTTCCCTCCCCATACCATCACATGCTTGGGATAATATAGTTCAGCCTCATTCTGTCTCGAGACCAGCTGACCACATCCCTCTTCCCCCAGGCCTAGCCGGCCTGGAATGTGTGTGCATGATCTGGGGTGAGAGAGTGGAGTGGTTCCAACTCACATAATAGCCCATCTCACAGCGTGGAACAGACACGCTTCTGTACCATAACCTCATGCTAATGTCTGCTGTTTTAGGACATTATGTAGAGAGGGAAAAGGACACAGGAGAAGATTTACACCTATCCCAGTGAAATGCTCAAAACAGGAACAGAGTAGGCTATTGTCAGCTACTGTTAGAATAAATAATTAATAAACTATTTGGAAATGAATTAGTGCTCAATGGTCAAGGCACCTTATAGGTCTTCGGGTCGACCATGTCACAAACACAGTGACACAATGTTCCCTCGAAACTGAGCACGTGTGTTGGTGCGCAGTAGCCCTGAGACTGCCGTGCAGCTCCCCTGAGACCGCCGTGCAGCTCCCCTGAGACCGCCGTGCAGTTCCCCTGAGACTGCTGTGCAGCTCCCCTGAGACCGCCGTGCAGCTCCCCTGAGACCGCCGTGCAGCTCCCCTGAGACCGCCGTGCAGCTCCCCTGAGACCGCCGTGCAGCTCCCCTGAGACCGCCGTGCAGCTCCCCTGAGACCGCCGTGCAGCTCCCCTGAGACCGCCGTGCAGCTCCCCTGGGACCGCCGTGCAGCTCCCCTGAGACCGCCGTGCAGCTCCCCTGAGACCGCCGTGCAGCTCCCCTGAGACCGCCGTGCAGCTCCCCTGAGACCGCCGTGCAGCTCCCCTGAGACCGCCGTGCAGCTCCCCTGAGACCGCCGTGCAGCTCCCCTGGGACCGCCGTGCAGCTCCCCTGAGACCGCCGTGCAGCTCCCCTGAGACCGCCGTGCAGCTCCCCTGAGGCCGCCGTGCAGCTCCCCTGAGACCGCCGTGCAGCTCCCCTGGGACCGCCGTGCAGCTCCCCTGAGACCGCCGTGCAGCTCCCCTGAGACCGCCGTGCAGCTCCCCTGAGACCGCCGTGCAGCTCCCCTGGGACCGCCGTGCAGCTCCCCTGAGACCGCCGTGCAGCTCCCCTGAGACCGCCGTGCAGCTCCCCTGAGACCGCCGTGCAGCTCCCCTGAGACCGCCGTGCAGCTCCCCTGAGACCGCCGTGCAGCTCCCCTGAGACCGCCGTGCAGCTCCCCTGAGACCGCCGTGCAGCTCCCCTGAGACCGCCGTGCAGCTCCCCTGAGACCGCCGTGCAGCTCCCCTGAGACCGCCGTGGTTTCAGCTCCCCTGAGACCGCCGTGCAGCTCCCCTGGGACCGCCGTTAATGCAGCACCCCTGAGACCGCCGTGGCAGCTCCCCTGAGACCGCCAGGCAGCTGCCCCTGAGGCCGAATGTGCAGCTCCCCTGAGACCGCCGTGCAGCTCCCCTGGGACCGCCGTGCAGCTCCTGAGACCGCCGTGCAGCTCCCCTGAGACCGCAGACCTGAAATTTGCAGCTCCCCTGAGACCGCCGTGCAGCTCCCCTAGGACCGCCGTAGCAGCTCCCCTGAGACCGCCGTGACAGTATTACTATATTCCCCTGAGACCGCCGTGCAGCTCCCCTGAGACCGATTGCAGTGACAGCTCCCCTGAGACCGCCGTGCAGCTCCCCTGAGACCGCAGTGCAGCTCCCCTGAGACCGCCGTGCAGCTCCCCTGAGACCGCCGTGCAGCTCCCCTGAGACCGCCGTGCAGTGACCCCTGAGACCGCCGTGCAGCTCCCCTGAGAGCAGCTACCCTGAGACAGTGACCGTGCAGCTCCCCTGAGACCGCCGTGCAGCTCCCCTGAGACCGCCGTGCAGCTCCCCTGAGACCGCCGTGTAAAGTGGTTTCTTGCATCAAACAACACAACAACATTTTCTGTAATCTCCTTGTCTGAAGGACAAGTGGGTAACCAGGTTAATGTCAAGCACTGCATGTATTTTTAAAAGGTTTTATGGAATGTAGCCTATATCAACACCAGGCGTTGGCTGCTATTGTAGGCTGAATGATAGAACAGCTATTGTTAAAATGGAATGGAATGCATTTTCTCCATTGTTTTTGATGGTAGGCCACGTTGGTAGACCTTCATTATGATCAAATAGCCACAGTTGCCTACTTGGCCACTGTTAAAAGAAGTACAGAATTTTCACAACGTTCAAGTTTGGGTTTAGCAGACCTGAAATTTGCTAAGTGCCCAAAAGAAGGAGAGGAAAGATTGCAGTGACAGTATTACTATATTATAGAGTAGAATACAATGAGATTGCAGTGACAGTATTACTATATTATAGAGTAGAATACAATGAGATTGCAGTGACAGTATTACTATATTATAGAGTAGAATACAATGAGATTGCAGTGACAGTATTACTATATTATAGAGTAGAATACAATGAGATTGCAGTGACAGTATTACTATATTATAGAGTAGAATACAATGAGATTGCAGTGACAGTATTACTATATTATAGAGTAGAATACAATGAGATTGCAGTGACAGTATTACTATATTATAGAGTAGAATACAATGAGATTGAGCATTTACTCTTGGGAACGAATAGGTAAAACCCCACTCAAAGATGAACAGTAGGCATCATTTGGTTAACAATTTGTTTCTATGGTGATGCTGTAATTAGCGATGTTACACAAAAGTTAGTAATACCATCTAATTGATCAGAGGGGTCTGAGGGACAGTCACCACTCCTTCACATTGCAGCCTGTAGTATGACCGAATCTTTACGCACAACATAACAATGAATGACGCCTTTTGAACTGGGTATGTACTGTATGAGTGGGTATTATCCAGACATATTGTCATGAGCCGGTGAAAGGGGCATGTTCTGCTGTGGGGTTGTTGAGGGAGGCTGGCGCACAACTCGAGATCATAAACCACTCACATGCTCCCGTAGCGGGGCACGAGGTGCGGCTAATCCCGATGAAAACGCACTCGAGCGCGCGGACATGAACGTCACAGGATTACGGTGTCCACGGGGCTCCCCTGTTCAGCTAGCTGAGAGTCTCTCCAACAGCAATATCTCACCCTCTCTCTCTCTCTCTCTCTCTCTCTCTCTCTCTCTCTCTCTCTCTCTCTCTCTCTCTCTCTCTCTCTCTCTCTCTCTCTCTCTCTCTCTCTCTCTCTCTCACACACACACAATATGTGAAATATGTGTCCCTGGCCTGCAGTCAGATCTGTGGTCAGATAAAATCAAGTAATTGAGTGCAATTATAGCAGTTTGATTTCTCATCAGATGTTGGCTCTGTTGAATACCCAGGCCTGAGTTTAAGTCAGTAGGCAATTTCCCAAACAGAAATACGAAGGAAATAATGATTATATAACCCCTTGTAGAAATAATATTGCATTTAGCATACATAATCAACTACTTGGTCTCTATAGGCTAAATGTCACACCAAAACAGATGAAATGGTTATGTCGTATCAGTCACACCATGTTTCATGACCTACATTATATTACATTATGTTGGTCATTTGTTGCACCAATTATGGCTTCTAAGAAACAAACCAAAACGTTCAATTACAATAAAGACATTTTTCTCTTCTTATATTACGGTTCTGCGATGACAACGACGTTTAATGGATTTAAAGAAAACCAGAGACAAATGAAGCATCAAATGCGATTTGGAAACCTCTAAAACAGAATAACAGCTCATAATGGCTGGCTGGATGACTGGCTGTGTCAGTACCGCCAACTCACCACTGGGTGGAGGTATGACATGATCATATCCCACAGCAGGGCTGGTCTGCCACCATAAACGAAAGCAAAAAATGCGGCCCACCAAAATAAACTAGAATAGTCCCAGAAAGCACATTGAAGTTGAAACGACGTCTAAAATAAGTATTTTCCAAACATTGACGTTAGGTTACATTTAGGTTATGAATGAAAGGTGAAAAAGGTTTTTCCCAATGTTTAACATTCATATTTTTCAGGATGTTTAAAATTCATATTTTTCAGGATGTTTAACATTCATATTTTTCAGGATGTTTAACATTCATATTTTTCAGGATGTTTAACATTCATATTTTTCAGGATGTTTAAAATTCATATTTTTCAGGGTGTTTAACATTCATATTTTTCAGGATGTTTAACATTCATATTTTTCAGGATGTTTAAAATTCATATTTTTCAGGGTGTTTAACATTCATATTTTCTGGAGGTTAAAAACTACATTTTTCCCGGATGTTGAAATCAGGTTCATTTCCGGGTCTGAATGAAAGTTGAAAATATATATATTTCCAGGATGATAAAATCAGGCTCATTTTTTGTTCTGAATAAAAGTTGAAAAGAAGTAATTTACAGACGTAGATGTTTGGACCAAATCAAGGCTGGTCCAGACCGGACAAAATCTGAACCAAACATAGACATCTATGATATACACTGCTCAAAAAAATAAAGGGAACACTTAAACAACACAATGTAAGTCCAAGTCAATCACACTTCTGTGAAATCAAACTGTCCACTTAGGAAGCAACACTGATTGACAATAAATTCTACATGCTGTTGTGCAAATGGAATAGACAACAGGTGGAAATTATAGGCAATTAGCAAGACACCCCCAATAAAGGAGTGGTTCTGCAGGTGGTGACCACAGACCACTTCTCAGCTCCTGTGCTTCCTGGCTGATGTTTTGGTCAATTTTGAATGCTGGCGGTGCTTTCACTCTAGTGGTAGCATGAGACGGAGTCTACAACCCACACAATTGGCTCAGGTAGTGCAGCGCATCCAGGATGGAACATCAATGCTGTGTCTGTCAGCGTAGTATCCAGAGCATGGAGGCGCTACCAGGAGACAGGCCAGTACATCAGGAGATGTGGAGGAGGCCGTAGGAGGGCAACAACCCAGCAGCAGGATCGCTACCTCCGCCTTTGTGCAAGGAGGAGCAGGAGGAGCACTGCCAGAGCCCTGCAAAATGACCTCCAGCAGGCCACAAATGTGCATGTGTCTGCTCAAACGGTCAGAAACAGACTCTATAAGGGTGGTATGAGGGCCCGACGTCCACAGGTGGGGGTTGTGCTTACAGCCCAACACCGTGCAGGACGTTTGGCATTTGCCAGAGAACACCAAGATTGGCAAATTCGCCACTGGCGCCCTGTGCTCTTCACAGATGAAAGCAGGTTCACACTGAGCACGTGACAGACGTGACAGTCTGGAGATGCCGTGGAGAACGTTCTGCTGCCTGCAACATCCTCCAGCATGACCGGTTTGGCGGTGGGTCAGTCATGGTGTGGGGTGGCATTTCTTTGGGGGGCCGCACAGCCCTCCATGTGCTCGCCAGAGGTAGCCTGACTGCCATTAGGTACCGAGATGAGATCCTCAGACCCCCTGTGAGACCATATGCTGGTGCGGTTGACCCTGGGTTCCTCCTAATGCAAGACAATGCTCGACCTCATGTGGCTGGAGTGTGTCAGCAGTTCCTGCAAGAGGAAGGCATTGATGCTATGGACTGGCCCGCCCGTTCCCCAGACCTGAATTGAATTGAGCACATCTGGGACATCATGTCTCGCTCCATCCACCAACGCCATGTTGCACCACAGACTGTCCAGGAGTTGGCAGATGCTTTAGTCCAGGTCTGGGAGGAGATCCCTCAGGAGACCATCCGCCACCTCATCAGGAGCATGCCCAGGTGTTGTAGGGAGGTCATATAGGCACGTGGAGGCCACACACACTACTGAGCCTAATTTTGACTTGTTTTAAGGACATTACATCAAAGTTGGAACAGCCTGTAGTGTGGTTTTCCACTTTAATTTTGAGTGTGACTCCAAATCCAGACCTCCATGGGTTGATAAATTTGATTTCCATTGATAATTTTTGTGTGATTTTGTTGTCAGCACATTCAACTATGTAAAGAAAAAACTATTTAATAAGAATATTTCATTCATTCAGATCTAGGATGTGTTATTTTAGTGTTTCCTTTATTTTTTTGAGCAGTGTATATCAGTGGATGTGGAAATCAAGGCTGGTCCGGAACTGCACCAAAAAAAGACTTCCAAAAGGTGTCGGCATCGGTCCATGTTTACTGGGGTGTAGCCTACCATGTCCGCCCCCAATGGAAGGTTATGACCATGTGATAGGCCCACCATCTGTAAAACCCGTCGTGGTCAGTTTAGCTCAGAAAATGCCGTCCTCGTCAATCTGACACCAGTCTGCCTAATGAGCAGACTACTCTCGCTAGAGAGAGTGACTGAGGATGATTTGGCTGTAAAGGTAGAAGTTGCCTTTGGAAAAGTTTTAGGATCAGTTTACTCTTATAAAACCCATTCACAGGTTCGGTAAATTTTATTTTACTAGGCAAGTCAGTTAAGAACAAATTCTTATTTTCAATGACGGCCTAGGAACAGTGGGTTAACTGCCTTGTTCAGAGGCAGAATGACAGATTTGTACCTTGTCAGCTCAGGGATTTGAACTTGCAACCTTTCGGTTACTAGTCCAACACTCTAACCACTAGACTGCCCTGGTGTCGCTAGGGCAATCCAGGCAGCTGACAGAGGATTTTCATTGTGAAGAATGTGTTTGTTTTAATTGACTGTGTTTTGTATCTTAATATGTATTTAATGTGTATATTCATCTACACTTGCCTATTGATGTGTTTCGTTTTTGTATTGTGCAGGGCTCATTTACAAAACAGACTTTTAGTCTCAATATGACTTCCCTGTTGAAGTAAGAGTAAATAATAACCTTAGAGCCAAAAAAAACACCTTCAGTGTAGGGCCAATTTATGTCAGCTTTGTGTGAGAGAGAGGTGTTTTATAGATGACTGTTATGATGTCTCTCTGATTGCCTTCCCAGGCCTGGTTAGTCAGACTAGATAGACATGAGCAATTTACTAGAGAGCACATGTTTCATCATTTAAATCCCTACTTACGCAGATTTGTCAGTACTTGTGTGTATGTGTGTATGTGTGTATATTTGTCCTAGTTAGACAAAGAGAGAAAAATCACTGAGTAGTGACATTAAATCAACGGTGTCTCTATGGAAACAGAGGATACCCAGTGTTGTTTTGATATGCCATTGAATCATTTATTTACTTACTGTAACATTCTCTTTTTGTGTGTTTGTGTGTGTGTGTGTGTCTTTACATGTGTGTGTGTCTGTGTGTGAGAGAGAGAGAATGTTTTTGTGTGTGTGGGAGTACAGCATGTGTGTGTGTGTGTGTGAGAGAGAGAGAGAGAGAGAGAGAGGAAATGTTTTTGTGTGTGTGGTAGTACAAGCATGTTTGTGTGTGTGTGCGTGCACATGTGTGTGTGTGCGTGCATGTGTGTGTGTGTGTAGTACAAGCATGTTTGTGTGTGTGTGCGTGCACATGTGTGCATGTGTGTGTGTGTGCACATGTGTGTGTGTGTGTGTTTGTGTGCGTGCACATGTGTGTATGTGTGTGTGTGCGTGCACATGTGTGTGTGTGTGTGTGCGTGCACGTGTGTGTGCGTGCACGTGTGTGTGTGTGTGTGTTTGTGTGCGTGCGTGCACGTGTGTGTGTGTTTGTGTGTTTGTGTGTTTGTGTAGTGTCTGTCATAGCAGCTCTGAGATATTGCTTTATGAATGTCACTAATTGAGCAGACAGGATGACGTTTTATTGGGTATTTGATGGATGAAAACGTCCAATCAAATTTCTCCTAATCTAGACACCCTCCTCTTTCACTCATATTATTGGTTAAAAATTCAAGTCAATTTATATCAATTCAGTTATTGATCACATTCTGATTAATATGATATCATATAACCCCATGGGTCAAAGAATGATTGACAGAGCGTTCAAGCATTGACCCAAACTTCCTTTCCTTTCCTCTCCTCTCCTCTCCTTTTTTTTGGAACAAATCCCTGGACGCAGACTTTCTGTGCGTATGGACCATTATGATCCAAATAATGTCTTCCGTTAATATCGTCTTGGGGTGGGAGAGATCTTTAACACTGCAGTGTGTGTGTGTGTGTGTGTGTGTGTGTGTGTGTGTGTGTGTGTGTGTGTGTGTGTGTGTGTGTGTGTGTGTGTGTGTGTGTGTGTGTGTGTGTGTGTTAGCTTGACTCTGACGTTTGTGAGAGCAATTACAGATTAGCCGTCCCATTGGTAGATTGTCATTACATCTCTTTTGCAACAGCTGTCAGTGGTTGCCATGGTGACATGACACTGGAACATTCTCTGTTTACATCTGTGATGAGCAGTTTCTTTCAGGGTTTACATATCACAGATGAAAATTAAATGGAGGTTGCGCGATTCATGTTTGTGTGTGTGTGAGTGTGTGTGTGTATGTGCGTGAGTGTACATGAACACTCATAGTGTCCCAGGACTTTTATGCTGAGTCATATGTCTGGTTTGACCAGTTGTGTCTCAGTGATGATAGAGTTTGGAGGTTAAATTTAATACGCAGGCACACACACACACACACACACACACACACACACACAGAGAGACACAGACACAGGCTGTGTTAATGAAGCTCAGGTCTCTTCTCCTTCACACAGAGGAGGTAATTTAATTTGGCCCAGCTGAACTGTGTGGCAGTGAATGGAAGGAAAGTTATTTTACTCTTATCTCCCAATGGAAGGACAGGCTTTGTTGTGTGTGTGTGTGTGTGTGTGTGTGTGTGTGTGTAGTGTGTGTGTGTGTGGTGTGTGTGTGTGTGTGTGTGTGTGTGTGTGTGTGTGTGTGTGTGTGTGTGAAAAAGTGTGTGTGTGTGTGTGTGTGTGTGTGTGTGTGTAGCATAGCAGAGTGCAGCCCATATTATTAATGGAGGTGTGTAATTGTGTGTGCTGTGAGAGAATAGAATCAGAGTATGAGTGTGTGTATTAGAGAGAAAAAGAGAGATAAGAGAGAGAGAGAGCGATGAGGGAGAGAGAGATGAGGGAGCGAGAGGGAGATGAGGGAGAAAGAGATGAGCGAGGGAGAGAGAGATGAGGGAGAGAGAGAGAGAGAGATGAGCGAGAGAGAGGGAGATGAGAGATGAGGGAGAGAGGGGAGATGAGGGAGGGAGAGAGAGAGATGAGGGAGGGAGAGAAATGAGGGAGAGAGAGGGAGATGAGGGAGAGAGAGAGGGAGATGGGGAGAGAGGGGTAAAGAAGGAGGGAGAGAGAGATGAGAGGGAGATGAGGGAGGGAGAGAGAGATGAGGGAGAGGGAGAGGGGTAAAGAGGGAGAGAGAGGGAGATGAGGGAGGGAGAGAGTTGAGGGAGAGAGGGGGAGAGATGGGTAAAGAGGGAGAGAGAGCGAGGGAGAGAGAGCGGGGAGAGAGATGGGGGAGACGTGAATGTTATAGTCAGACTGTCACTGCATCAGTTAAAGCTCTGAATGTTCAGCATGCATGTAGGTGTGTTCAAGTTCAAGTTAGTTGATTTGTCCTATATACAGTACATGGAGTACACAGTTAGTTGATTTGTCCTATATACAGTACATGGAGTACACAGTTAGTTGATTTGTCCTATATACAGTACATGGAGTACACAGTTAGTTGATTTGTCCTATATACAGTACATGGAGTACACAGTTAGTTGATTTGTCCTATATACAGTACATGGAGTACACAGTTAGTTGATTTGTCCTATATACAGTACATGGAGTACACAGTTAGTTGATTTGTCCTATATACAGTACATGGAGTACACAGTTAGTTGATTTGTCATATATACAGTACATGGAGTACACAGTTAGTTGATTTGTCCTATATACAGTACATGGAGTACACAGTTAGTTGATTTGTCCTATATACAGTACATGGAGTACACAGTTAGTTGATTTGTCCTATATACAGTACATGGAGTACACAGTTAGTTGATTTGTCCTATATACAGTACATGGAGTACACAGTTAGTTGATTTGTCCTATATACAGTACATGGAGTACACAGTTAGTTGATTTGTCCTATATACAGTACATGGAGTACACAGTTAGTTGATTTGTCCTATATACATCTATGTTTCTCAAACGTCAAATTTCAAAGTCGTTGCAAACATCAATTTTCAAAGTTTTTAAGGTTAAGTTTAGGCATTAACTCTGAATGTTTAAGGTTAGGGTTAAGGTTAGGGTTAAGGTTAGGGTTAAGGTTGGGTTAAGGTTATGGTTAAGGTTAGGGTTAAGGTTAGGGTTAAGGTTATGGTTAAGGTTAGGGTTAAGGTTAGGGTTAAGGTTAGGGTTAAGGTTAGGGTTAAGGTTAGGGTTAAGGTTTGTGATAGGCTTAAAACAAAATACTAAAAAACAACTTTCTATTGCTGGATTTGAACTTGCAACCAGAGGCAGATTCTGACGCCTATCCACCATCCTTGTCCACAATGCACAAGCAAAACTGAAACCTACTTGAAGGTAACAACACTCTCTGTTGCCCCTACTGTCCAGTGTCCATGTCATCTCCTGGTGTCCTCAGACATGGATCGGCGTCAGATACTGACTTGTATCACGGGTGACTTGGCTGGCAATGAAATGCTTACCTGCAGGCTCACCTCTCGACAGGCTCACCTATGGACAGGCTCACCCCTCGACAGGCTCACCCATCGACAGGCTCACCCATCGACAGGCTCACCCATCGACAGGATCACCCATCGACAGGCTCATCTATCAACAGGCTCACCTATGGACAGGCTCACCTATGGACAGGCTCACCCCTCAACAGGCTCACCTTTCGACAGGCTCACCTATGGAAAGGCTCACCCCTTGACAGGCTCACCCCTTGACAGGCTCACCCATCGACAGGCTCACCTCTCGACAGGCTCACCTATCGACATGCTCACCTATCGACAGGCTCACCTATCGACATGCTCACCTATCGACAGGCTCACCTCTCGACAGGCTCACCTCTCGACAGGCTCACCTCTCGACAGGCTCACCTCTCGACAGGCTCACCCCTCGACAGGCTCACCCCTCGACAGGCTCACCTCTCGACAGACTCACCTCTCGACAGGCTCACCTATGGACAGGCTCACCCCTCGACAGGCTCACCTATGGACAGGCTCACCCCTCGACAGGCTCACCCCTCGACAGGCTCACCCATCGACAGGCTCACCTCTCGACAGGCTCACCTATGGACAGGCTCACCCCTCGACAGGCTCACCTATGGACAGGCTCACCCCTCGACAGGCTCACCCCTCGACAGGCTCACCTCTCGACAGGCTCACCTCTCGACAGGCTCACCTATGGACAGGCTCACCCCTCGACAGGCTCACCCCTCGACAGGCTCACCCATCGACAGGCTCACCTCTCGACAGGCTCACCTATGGACAGGCTCACCCCTCGACAGGCTCACCTATGGACAGGCTCACCCCTCGACAGGCTCACCTATGGACAGGCTCACCCCTCGACAGGCTCAACCATCGACAGGCTCACCCATCGACAGGCTCACCTCTCGACAGGCTCACCCATCGACAGGCTCACCTCTCGACAGGCTCACCTCTCGACAGGCTCACCCCTCGACAGGCTCACCCCTCGACAGGCTCACCCCTCGACAGGCTCACCCCTCGACAGGCTCACCTCTCGACAGGCTCACCTCTCGACAGGCTCACCTATGGACAGGCTCACCCCTCGACAGGCTCAACCATCGACAGGCTCACCCATCGACAGGCTCACCTCTCGACAGGCTCACCCATCGACAGGCTCACCTCTCGACAGGCTCACCCTCGACAGGCTCACCCCTCGACAGGCTCACCCCTCGACAGGCTCACCCCTCGACAGGCTCACCCTCGACAGGCTCACCTCTCGACAGGCTCACCCTCGACAGGCTCACCCCTCGACAGGCTCACCCCTCGACAGGCTCACCCCTCGACAGGCTCACCCCTCGACAGGCTCACCCCTCGACAGGCTCACCTCTCGACAGG
>NC_056442.1:50103362-50125862 GCF_018296145.1 Oncorhynchus tshawytscha | reverse complement strand
CCTGCCCTGTCGCGAGACATACTGGTTGAGAGGAGGGAGTTAGACTAGGGGTTTGGCGCGCGATGCGTGAGCAGACATCGCACCGGCAGAGTTTGTGCGTGACATGAAGACGAGAAGAGCTCGAGCTGTGGCCTTGGTCGCAAGCAGTCGGTGCGTGTTCTGCCTTTATCCCGTGGAAATGAACGAGGTCGCAGATTGACACGGTAAGGCTCTATGTGTGTACATTTGGATGTAACGTAACGGCGCGTTCAGCCTGTGTAATGCAACAGTGAGACACAGCAGATAGCCTCCGCTCTATTTACTCCCCACCACCCCACACACACCTCCCCTCGGTAACATCATTCCGTGTGGCAGCCAGCCTTCTGTCTTTAAGTCTTTTTGACCGGTGAGGGTTTTGATGTTAACATTGTCAAGGGAAATATAAAAGTTACAGAACTCTCTTCTCTGCGATGGTTGTCTGGTCAAACGGTGATGCGCGCGACGACTCAATTTCTGCACCGCGGACAGCTCTGGAGGACAAGCGCATGCAGCTACCAGATCCGTCCCGTTTACTCAAGCTATGAGACAGACAGAAAGACAGACAGACCATTGCCATGTCTCCTTATTTGACATTGTTTAGCCATGGAGCCAGGAGCAGACTGGGATCAGAAATCGTCCCTGCCATTTCTAACACACGGCCTATTTTTCCCGTAATGCCATCATTATCTGGCTAATGATCATTTTGCTGAGAAAAAAACAACAAGTTAGTTAGGCCCACTGGGCTAAAAAGGGACCAGCCTATCTGGCATTTGCCCGAAATGCTAGATGGCCAGTCTGCCCCTGCTTGGAGCACATTCCCGTTGGCAGACTTCACAAGGGCATCCATAGGCTATAAAGGCACATATATCCTATTCAATGTGCACAGGCACATCATGTGAAAATCCTGCTATCCTCGCCCGTTGTTTACTCAACCAATCAATGACGAAATCTATGGGCAACTTAAATCTCCCAGACTGTTGATTGTTCGGCGTATCAACGCGGTTTATTTAACGGGATAACCGTGGTGTGTTGAATGTGGCAGGCTAGCCTATTGACAATTTATACCGGCGAGAAGCGCAGTGACCTCTGTAGCCAACGGGCTGAACAACGTTCATGCCTATTTGAGCAGATTTATGTTTCTGTGATAGAGAAGAGGATAAATTCATTCGGTTCCGTAATAAAGTGAAATGTGACCTATACTTGAGCACATACAGAGCGACAGGTATGTAATACCGCGCGCAGCCCTGGTGGGAAAGAGACAGAGCGCGAGAGAGAGAAAGACGGTGGTGGTGGAGGAGTCTGTATCATGATAAATCGGTCTTGCGGGCTGCAGGATGAATGGCTCTTAGGAAGAATGGATCCCGAGTGAACAGATCTCCTGTTAATGGCGCTGTAATGACGCTGTCATATTAATTACTTCCCTTGACCCCCTCGTTTCTCGCCTACCGCTCGAGGGGACACCGGCCGGGCTCGAACTGTTGAGCCCCCAACCCTGCCAACATTCCGACGACCTTGATCAAGTCTATTTGCACAAAGTTGGACCCATTCCCTCCAAACTCATTTACTTAGTGCTTCCAGCTGCTGAAAGTTGGACCCATTCCCTCCAAACTCATTTACTTAGTGCTTCCAGCTGCTGAAATATATTGCAATATGTTCTACCTGTGGTTAAGATATGTTGTTATGCATAATTGAGGTTAAATATATTTGCTTGAAATACACAAGCGTTTTAGTTCTAGTTTACAAGGCCTATATGACATGAGGTAGAGTGAGAGTGTTGTTCATCATGATCATTTTGTGAATTGTGTCTCTGATACTTTGAAAAGCTACACAAGACCTCAAAGCATGCAAATGTATTATATATGTTCTGATGAGGCAGTGGTGTGAAGCTGTGGTAGGATTCATGTGAGAGTATAAACTGATTGGATAGGTTCCCACTGGGTATGGTTCCTCTGAGACTTGGTCTGGTGTTGAATGTTATTGTTCTCCCTCCTCTCCGACAGCCTTCCCTGCTCCCTGATGTGTCACAGGTAGATAACAGATTGATGTGAAAACAGCAAAGTAAGCCCCTATAAAGGATTGATGTCCCCTGCTGCGTTCAGACCCTAACCCCCCACTACCTGTCCGTTTACAGGTAATGACCAGCCCCTTTACCTGTCTGTTACCCGTTACCATGGAGACCACCGCTTCACCATAGAGGAGGATATTCCTCAACCAATCAGAGTGGAGTCCAGTTTCGACCAGGAGTCTAAAGTATTTCCCAACATACACAGCTTCTCTCTGGCACTCCTTATTGGTAGCGTGGCAATGGCCCGTCCTTGACTTCCACAGCAGGAGGAGGAAGTCCACATTTGTATTATTTTTGGCTTGCCACCACTCTTCACAATGGAGAGGAACTTTACTCTCATGAAGCATAGTAGTTCTTGACCAAACTGGACATCATCAAGACATTTTCTTTGTTAAAACAAATGAACCAATAAGATGATCTGGATCATCCTGGCCCTGCCTGTATGGGCGTGGCGTGGGACTGTTGGCGATGCCCAGTCTAACGAGCGGCGAGTCGTGGCACACATCCCCGGTGACATCATCATAGGAGCCCTGTTCTCTGTCCATCACCAGCCGACAGCGGACAAGGTACAACCCCCTGAGACTAAGGCATCCTTTATGTCCACATGAATGACTGATGGTGTGGGGATGATGTACAGTGGGGTCTGAGATGATTGACACCCTTGATAAAGATGAGCCTAAATGACTGTATAAAATAAATAATTAAAAAAACTGAGCTATATTCTATGCCATTTTTTTTCTCCAAATCCAAGTGCCAATGCTGTTTAGTAAACACTTTAAGCACAGATTCTGTGTGGAGCAATGGTCTATGATCCCTCCCAATGTGTTCTCCAACTCAGAAAACAGTGGCCTTATCCTCACAAGTTTAATTATTGAAAGGTATTGAAAACAGGCGGGTCAATAATTTGGTCCCTTAACTCTTTCTAAATCTCTTTCTCTGAGCAATTGTATTAGTATAAAATGATATCATTTCCCTTGTGTTGTTTTTGCATTTGAATGATTCACTTTATACGGTCAATGTTGCTCATTTTTTATCAAGGGTGTCAATCATTTCAGACCCCACTGTATCCATCCCCAGCAGCATAAGTGTAAGAGTGTCTCAGTGCGTGTCGTGAGCAAAGCGGTATCCAGTGTGTGTGTGTGTGTGTGTGTGTGTTTATGTGTGTGTGTGTGTATTCCTCACCCAGGTACACGAACGTAAATGCGGCTCGGTGCGCGAGCAGTACGGTATCCAGCGTGTTGAGGCCATGCTGCACACTCTAGACCGTATCAACGCTGACCCCCGTATCCTCCCCAACATCAGCCTGGGCTGTGAGATAAGAGACTCCTGCTGGCACTCTGCTGTGGCCCTGGAGCAGAGCATTGAGTTCATACGAGACTCCCTGGTGTCCTCCGACGAGGCCGAGGTGGGGGGAGGCAGTGTGTGGGGGGGCGGCGGGGGAGGAGCCGACGGGAGGGGAGGGCCGAGGTGTGCGGACCCCGCTGCAACCCCCATGCGGGGGAAGAAGCCCATCGTCGGGCTGATAGGACCAGGCTCCAGCTCTGTGGCCATCCAGGTCCAGAACCTCCTACAGCTCTTCAACATACCCCAGATCGCCTACTCTGCTACCAGCATGGACCTCAGTGACAAAGTAGGCACACAATTCTATTCTATTTTACTCTATTCTATTTGAATTTACTCTACTCCATTCTATTCTATGTTATTAGTACTTTATGAGTAGTCTACTGTGTTTCTCTCCAACAGAGTTTGTATGAGTACTTTATGAGTACTGTTACTCTCCAACAGAGTTTGTATAAGTACTTCATGAGTACTGTTATCTCCAACAGAGTTTGTATAAGTACTTAATGAGTACTGTTTATCTCCAACAGAGTTTGTATAAGTACTTAATGAGTACTGTTTATCTCCAACAGAGTTTGTATAAGTACTTAATGAGTACTGTTTATCTCCAACAGAGTTTGTATAAGTACTTAATGAGTACTGTTTATCTCCAACAGAGTTTGTATAAGTACTTTATGAGGGTGGTGCCATCGGATGCTCAGCAGGCCAGAGCCATGGTGGACATTGTCAAGAGATACAACTGGAGCTACGTCTCTGCCATCCACACAGAGGGTAAGAACAGCACTCTGTCTGTCTGTCTGTCTGTCTGTCTGTCTGTCTGTCTGTCTGTCTGTCTGTCTGTCTGTCTGTCTGTCTGTCTGTCTGTCTGTCTTTCTGTCTTTCTGTCTTTCTGTCTTTCTGTCTGTCTGTCTGTCTGTCTGTCTGTCTGTCTGTCTGTCTGTCTGTCTGTCTGTCTGTCTGTCTGTCTGTCTGTCTGTCTGTCTTCTTTTTGTCCCGCTGCTCTGTGGCCATTCACACAAACAAGAACATTTGAGAGAATGTGTTTTTGGTATAGAGTTCGTGTGTTTCCCTCTTCCCACTCACATCCATGCCTCTTTTTCTCCACTATATTGCGTCCTCCTCTGGCCCTCTCTTTCTCTCTCTCTGGGCGCTGATGACTGGCTGTAATTAATCTGTGGTTTGGCGCTGATGACTGGCTGAATTAATCAGAGTTTGGCCACAAAGGGCACGTAGGTCTTTAGCTGAACCGTTAATCAGAGTTACACCACACACACACACACACACACACACACACACACACACACACACACACACACACACACACACACACACTGAATATGAGGCTATGGGAGTGTCACTGTAAGGAAGGGAGGAACTGAAACAGTAGTGTTAGACTGCTCTGGTCTCTACTGGTCTGGTCTCTACTGGTCTGATCTGGTCTCTGCTCGTCTGGTCTTGTCTGGTCTGGTCTTGACTGGTCTGGTTTTGTCTTGTCTGGTCGGGTCTTGTCTTGTCTGGTTTTGTCTGGTCTGCTCTGGTCTTGTCTGGTCTTGTCTCTACTGGTCTGGTCTCTGCGCGTCTGTTCTGGTCTGGTCTTGTCTGGTCTTGTCTGGTCTGGTCTCTGCTCGTCTGGTCTCTGCTCGTCTGGTTGGATCTAGTCTTGTCTGGTCTTGTCTGGTCTGGTTTTGTCTGGTCTGGTTTTGTCTGGTCTGATTTTATCAGGACTGGTCTTGTCTGGTTTTGTCTGGTCTGATCTGGTCTGGTCTGGTCCGGTTTGGTCTTGTCTGGTTTGGTCTTTGTTGTTTTGTCTGGTCTTGTCTGGTCTGGTCTAGTCTTGTCTATTCTTGTCTGGTTTGGTTTGGTTTGGTTTGGTCTGGTCTGGTCTTGTCTATTCTTGTCTGGTCTGGTTTGGTCTGGTCTGGTCTTGTCTATTCTTGTCTGGTCTGGTTTGGTCTGGTCTTGTCTATTTTTGTGTGGTCTGTTCTTGTCTTGTCTTGTCTAGTCTTGTTTATTCTTGTGTGGTCTGTTCTTGTCTGGTCTGTTCTGGTCTGAACTGGTCTGGTCTTGTCACGTCTGGTCTTGTCTGTTCTTGTCTGGTCTTGTCTAGTCTTGTCTTGTCTGGTATAGTCTTGTCTGGTCTTGTCTAATCTTGTCTGGTCGTGTCACGTCTGGTCTTTCTGGTCTGTTCTTGTCTGGTCTGGTCTTGTATGGTCTTGTCTGGTCTGGTCTTGTATGGTCTTGTCTGGTCTGATCTTGTGTGGTCTTGTCTGGTCTGGTCTTGTCTTGTCTGGTCTAGCCTTGCCTGGTCTTGTCTGGTTTTGTTTAATCTTGTCTGGTCTTGTCATGTCTGGTCTGGTCTGTTCTTGTCTGTTCTAGTCTTGTCTGGTCTAGCCTTGTCTGGTCTTGTCTAGTCTGGTCTGGTCTAGTCTTGTCTGGTCTTGTTTGGTCTTGGTCTGGAGTCTGTCTGTCTGGTCTGGTAGTGTGGTCTGGTCTGGTCTTGTCTGGTCTCATCTCGTCTGGCCTTGTCTGGTCTTGTCTCGCCATGTCTTGTCTAATCTTGTCTGGTCTTGTCTCGTCTAGTCGTGTCTGGTCTTGTCTGGTCTTGTCTTGTCTAGTTTTGTCTGTTCTTGTCTGGTCTTGTCACATCTTGTCTGGTCTGTTTTTGTCTGGTCTGGTCTTGTCTGGTCTTGTCTGGTCTAGCCTTGTCTGGTCTGGTCTTGTCTGGTCTAGCCTTGTCTGGTCTTGTCTGGTTTGGTCTAGCCTTGTCTGGTCTGGTCTTGTCTGGTCTGGTCTGGTCTAGTCTTGTCTGGTCTTGTTTGGTCTTGTCTGGTCTGGTCTGGTCTAGTCTTGTCTGGTCTTGTTTGGTCTTGTCTGGTCTTGTTTGGTCTTGTTTGGTCTGGTCTAGTCTTGTTTGGTCTGGTCTATTGTGGTCTTGTCTGGTCTAGTCTTGTCTGATCTGGTCTGGTCTAGTGTGGTCTGGTCTTGTCTGGTTTGGTTTTGTCTGGTCTGATCTGGTCCGGTTTGGTCTTGTCTGGTTTGGTCTTTGTTGTTTTGTCTGGTCTGGTTTGGTCTGGTCTGGTCTTGTCTATTCTTGTCTGGTCTGGTTTGGTCTGGTCTTGTCTATTTTTGTGTGGTCTGTTCTTGTCTTGTCTTGTCTAGTCTTGTTTATTCTTGTGTGGTCTGTTCTTGTCTTGTCTTGTCTAGTCTTGTCTATTCTTGTGTGGTCTGTTCTTGTCTGGTCTGTTCTGGTCTGAACTGGTCTGGTCTTGTCACGTCTGGTCTTGTCTGTTCTTGTCTGGTCTTGTCTAGTCTTGTCTTGTCTGGTATAGTCTGGTCTGGTCTTGTCTGATCTTGTCTGGTCGTGTCACGTCTGGTCTTTCTGGTCTGTTCTTGTCTGGTCTGGTCTTGTATGGTCTTGTCTGGTCTGGTCTTGTATGGTCTTGTCTGGTCTGATCTTGTGTGGTCTTGTCTGGTCTGGTCTTGTCTTGTCTGGTCTAGCCTTGCCTGGTCTTGTCTGGTTTTGTTTAATCTTGTCTGGTCTTGTCATGTCTGGTCTGGTCTGTTCTTGTCTGTTCTAGTCTTGTCTGGTCTAGCCTTGTCTGGTCTTGTCTAGTCTGGTCTGGTCTAGTCTTGTCTGGTCTTGTTTGGTCTTGTCTGATCTGGTCTGGTCTAGTGTGGTCTGGTCTGGTCTTGTCTGGTCTCATCTCGTCTGGCCTTGTCTGGTCTTGTCTCGCCATGTCTTGTCTAATCTTGTCTGGTCTTGTCTCGTCTAGTCGTGTCTGGTCTTGTCTGGTCTTGTCTTGTCTAGTTTTGTCTGTTCTTGTCTGGTCTTGTCACATCTTGTCTGGTCTGTTTTTGTCTGGTCTGGTCTTGTCTGGTCTTGTCTGGTCTAGCCTTGTCTGGTCTGGTCTTGTCTGGTCTAGCCTTGTCTGGTCTTGTCTGGTTTGGTCTAGCCTTGTCTGGTCTGGTCTTGTCTGGTCTGGTCTGGTCTAGTCTTGTCTGGTCTTGTTTGGTCTTGTCTGGTCTGGTCTGGTCTAGTCTTGTCTGGTCTTGTTTGGTCTTGTCTGGTCTTGTTTGGTCTTGTTTGGTCTGGTCTAGTCTTGTTTGGTCTGGTCTATTGTGGTCTTGTCTGGTCTAGTCTTGTCTGATCTGGTCTGGTCTAGTGTGGTCTGGTCTTGTCTGGTTTGGTTTTGTCTGGTCTGATCTGGTCCGGTTTGGTCTTGTCTGGTTTGGTCTTTGTTGTTTTGTCTGGTCTTGTCTGGTCTGGTCTAGTCTTGTCTATTCTTGTCTGGTTTGGTCTGGTCTGGTCTGGTCTTGTCTATTCTTGTCTGGTCTGGTTTGGTCTGGTCTGGTCTTGTCTATTCTTGTGTGGTCTGTTCTTGTCTTGTCTAGTCTTGTCTATTCTTGTGTGGTCTGTTCTTGTCTGGTCTGTTCTGGTCTGAACTGGTCTGGTCTTGTCACGTCTGGTCTTGTCTGTTCTTGTCTGGTCTTGTCTAGTCTTGTCTTGTCTGGTATAGTCTGGTCTGGTCTTGTTTGGTCTTGTCTGGTCTTGTCTAATCTTGTCTGGTCGTGTCACGTCTGGTCTTTCTGGTCTGTTCTTGTCTGGTCTGGTCTTGTATGGTCTTGTCTGGTCTGGTCTTGTATGGTCTTGTCTGGTCTGATCTTGTGTGGTCTTGTCTGGTCTGGTCTTGTCTTGTCTCGTCTAGTCTTGTCTGGTTTTGTCTTGTCTAGTTTTGTCTGGTCTTGTCTGGTTTTGTTTAATCTTGTCTGGTCTTGTCATGTCTGGTCTGGTCTGTTCTTGTCTGTTCTAGTCTTGTCTGGTCTAGCCTTGTCTGGTCTTGTCTTGTCTGGCCTGGTCTAGTCTTGTCTGATCTGGTCTATTGTGGTCTTGTCTGGTCTAGTCTTGTCTGATCTGGTCTGGTCTAGTGTGGTCTGGTCTGGTCTAGTCTTGTCTGATCTGGTCTAGTGTGGTCTGGTCTGGTCTTGTCTGGTCTCATCTCGTCTGGCCTTGTCTGGTCTTGTCTCGCCATGTCTTGTCTAATCTTGTCTGGTCTTGTCTCGTCTAGTCGTGTCTGGTCTTGTCTGGTCTTGTCTTGTCTAGTTTTGTCTGTTCTTGTCTGGTCTTGTCACATCTTGTCTGGTCTTGTCACATCTTGTCTGGTCTGTTCTTGTCTGGTCTGGTCTTGTCTGGTCTAGCCTTGTCTGGTCTGGTCTGGTCTAGCCTTGTCTGGTCTAGCCTTGTCTGGTCTTGTCTGGTCTTTTCTAGCCTTGTCTGGTCTGGTCTTGTCTGGTCTGGTCTAGCCTTGTCTGGTCTTGTTTGGTCTTGTCTGGTCTTGTTTGGTCTTGTTTGGTCTGGTCTGGTCTAGTCTTGTTTGGTCTGGTCTATTGTGGTCTTGTCTGGTCTAGTCTAGTCTTGTCTGATCTGGTCTGGTCTAGTGTGGTCTGGTCTTGTCTGGTCTGGTCTTGTCTGGTCTCATCTGGTCTGGCCTTGTCTGGCCTTGTTTCGCCATGTCTTGTCTCATCTGGTCTGGTCTTGTCTAATCTTGTCTGGTCTGGTCTTGCCTGATCTTGTCTGGTCTCATCTTGTCTGGCCTTGTCTGGTCTGGTCTTGTCTCGCCGTGTCTTGTCTTGTCTGGTCCTGTGTGGTCTGGTCTTGTCTGGTCTTGTCTCATCTGGTCATGTCTCATTTCTTAAGGACAACTACCCTGTCTCATCTAGAGAGAGAGAGAACGAGAGAGAGAACGAGAGAGAGAGAAGTTGTGAAAGAGAAGGAGAGAGCGAGAAGGACGAAGTGGAAAGTGATATAATGAGAGAGAGATAAAGGAGAAAGGGGATCAGCTTTGTAGTGATTTTCCATAAAAAATAAAAAATAACAGAGCATTCTCATCAGCCAATTATTGCAGGATATCACCAGGAACCACCAGTTCCTGGAACCACCAGGAACCACCAGGACACAGACAGCTCAGGAAGTATGCTTAGATAAAAAGTAGACATTTTTATATAGAATTAAGCATAATGACTATAGCTCTAGATTGGAGGAAAAAACAGTTTCAGGTGTTTGAAAAAAACAAAATTCTCACGTATTTTGTGCCCCCTCAGATTTTTGGCGTGCTGATTTATTGACGCACCACCTGTCTGTCAGGGGAAAGATGGAGGATAGGGAGGAGGGATAGGTAGGGAGAGAGATGGAGGATGAGGAGGAGGGATAGGTAGGGGGAGAGATGGAGGATAGGGAGGAGGGATAGGTAGGGAGAGAGATGGAGGATGAGGAGGAGGGATAGGTAGGGAGAGATGGAGGATGAGGAGGAGGGATAGGTAGGGAGAGAGATGGAGGATGAGGAGGAGGGATAGGTGGGAGAGAGATGGAAGATGAGGAGGGATAGGTAGAGAGAGATGGAGGATGAGGAGGAGGAGGGATAGGTAGGGAGAGAGATGGAGGATGAGGAGGAGGGATAGGTAGGGAGAGAGATGGAGGATGAGGAGGAGGGATAGGTAGGGAGCGAGATGGAGGATAGGGAGGAGGGATAGGTAGGGAGAGAGATGGAGGAGGAGGAGGATGAGGAGGAGGGATAGGTAGGGAGAGAGATGGAGGATAGGGAGGAGGGATAGGTAGGGAGAGAGATGGAGGATGGGGAGGAGGGATAGGTAGGGGAGAGATGGAGGATAGGGAGGAGGGATAGGTAGGGAGAGATGGAGGATGAGGAGGGATAGGTAGGGAGAGAGATTGGAGGAGGAGGAGGGATAGGTAGGGATAGAGATGGAGGAGGAGGAGGGATAGGTAGGGAGAGAGATGGAGGATAGGGAGGAGGGATAGGTAGGGGGAGAGAGATGGAGGAGGAGGAGGGAGGAGGAGGAATAGGTAGGGAGAGAGATGGAGGGATAGGTAGGGAGAGAGATGGAGGATGAGGAGGAGGGATAGGTAGGGAGAGATGGAGGATGAGGAGGAGGGATAGGTAGGGAGAGAGATGGAGGATAGGGAGGAGGGATAGGTAGGGAGAGAGATGGAGGATGAGGAGGAGGGATAGGTAGGGAGAGATGGAGGATGAGGAGAAGGGATAGGTAGGGGAGATATGGAGGATGAGGAGGAGGGATAGGTAGGGAGAGAGATGGAGGATGAGGAGGAGGGATAGGTAGGGATAGGGATGGAGGATAGGGAGGAGGGATAGGTAGGGAGAGAGATGGAGGATAGGGAGGAGGGATAGGTAGGGAGAGAGATGGAGGATGAGGAGGAGGGATAGGTAGGGAGAGATGGAGGATGAGGAGAAGGGATAGGTAGGGGAGATATGGAGGATGAGGAGGAGGGATAGGTAGGGAGAGAGATGGAGGATGAGGAGGAGGGATAGGTAGGGAGAGAGATGGAGGATGAGGAGGAGGGATAGGTAGGGAGAGATGGAGGATGAGGAGAAGGGATAGGTAGGGGAGATATGGAGGATGAGGAGGAGGGATAGGTAGGGAGAGAGATGGAGGATGAGGAGGAGGGATAGGCAGGGGAGAGATGGAGGATGGGGAGGGATAGGTAGGGAGAGATGGAGGATGAGGAGGGATAGGTAGTGAGAGATGGAATATGAGGAGGGATAGGTAGGGAGAGAGATGGAGGATGGGGAGGAGGGATAGGCAGGGGAGAGATGGAGGATGGGGAGGAGGGATAGGTAGGGGAGAGATGGAGGATGGGGAGGAGGGATAGGTAGGGAGAGATGGAGGATGAGGAGGAGGGATAGGTAGGGAGAGAGAGAGGATAGGGAGGAGGGATAGGTAGGGAGAGAGATGGAGGATGAGGAGGAGGGATAGGTAGGGAGAGATGGAGGATGAGGAGAAGGGATAGGTAGGGGAGATATGGAGGATGAGGAGGAGGGATAGGTAGGGAGAGAGATGGAGGATGAGGAGGAGGGATAGGTAGGGAGATATGGAGGATGAGGAGGAGGGATAGGTAGGGAGAGAGATGGAGGATGAGGAGGAGGGATAGGTAGAGGAGATATGGAGGATGAGGAGGGATAGGTAGGGAGAGATGGAGGATAGGGAGGAGGGATAGGGAGGGAGAGAGATGGAGGATGAGGAGGAGGGATAGGTAGGGAGAGAGATGGAGGATGAGGAGGAGGGATAGGTAGGGAGAGATGGAGGATAGGGAGGAGGGATAGGTAGGGAGAGATTGAGGATGAGGAGGGATAGGTAGGGAGAGATGGAGGATGAGGAGGGATAGGTAGGGAGAGATGGAGGATGAGGAGGGATAGGTAGGGAGAGATGGAGGGAGGAGGGATAGGTAGGGAGAGATGGAGGATGAGGAGGGATAGGTAGGGGAGAGATGAAGGATGGGGAGGAGGGAGGAGGGATAGGTAGGGGAGAGATGGAGGATGGGGAGGAGGGATAGGTAGGGAGAGATGGAGGATGGGGAGGAGGGATAGGTAGGGGAGAGATGGAGGATATGGGGAGGAGGGATAGGCAGGGGAGAGATGAAGGATGGGGAGGAGGGAGGAGGGATAGGTAGGGGAGAGATGGAGGATGGGGAGGAGGGATAGGTAGGGGAGAGATGGAGGATGGGGAGGAGGGATAGGTAGGGGAGAGATAGAGGATGAGGAGGAGGGATAGGTAGGGAGATATGGAGGATGAGGAGGAGGAGGGGAGATATGGATTATGGAGCATGGAGTATTCTGACAAACACTAACTTCTAAATACATCCGATTTAACCAACCCCCTCTCTCTGAGCCCTCTCTCTATCCCACTGTCCCCTTCCCCCTCCCTATTCCCCCCCTCTCTCTACCCCTGTCATGATCGTCAGAAGCATACTCTGACCAACGTGCAGCGTGATCTGGGTTCCACATATTTGATTGATAAGTGAACCGCACAAAAAAAACAAAGAATACACGACCAGTGATGTTCATGCAGTGCTCACAGGCAACTACACAGAAACAAGATCCCACAAAACACAGTGGGGAAATGGCTGCCTAAATATGATCCCCAATCAGAGACAATGATAAGCAGCTGCCTCTGATTGGGAACCATACCAGGCCAACATAGAAATAAAACACCTAGATAAGAACACCCCCCCTAGTCACACCCTACCTAACCAAAATAGAGAATAAAAAGGCTCTCTATGGTCTGGGCGTGACAACCCCTCCCTATCTACAACTCTCTCTCTCTCTCTCTCAACCCCTCTCCTTCTCCATATCCCACTGCCCCCCCTCTCTATCCTCCCTCTCTCTACCCCTCTCCCCCAGTACTGAGTGACAGAGCTGTCTGTCTGGTCTCCTGAGAGGGAACATTAAATGGACAGTGCTTATTTGGGCAGAGATGATACCTCTCAGGGGATTAAAACTGTTGGATTGGAGTGTGTGTGAGAGAGAGGGAGAGAAAGAGGGAGTATGTGTGTGTGTCTGTGTCTGTGTGTGTGATGGGTAGTGTCTATGTGTGTAGATGTGCTTTTGTGCGTGTGTGATTAATGGGATATGTCAGGGTTGTTGACATGGTAAACAGGGTCAAAATAATCTGGTTGGAGTTAAAATCTATTTAGGAAATACAACATATGTGTGTGAATGGGTGTGTATGGGTGTGTGTGTGTGTTAGTGTGTGTAATATATTAAGGTTGTAGGAGAGACATATTCTCGCCAGACTCTAACTTGTGTATTGAGTGTGTGTTGGAGAGTATTGGCCTGTATTGCCACCTCTCACTATTTGAGGTGTAAACTGAGTTGTTATCTTGAATTGTCTCTCTGAAACATGATAGGCTGTCACTCTGCCATTCTACCCTAGGCATTTCTATGTCCTTCTGCCATTCTATGCCAGGCATTTCTATGTTTGACATGTTATTACAAATCTTAAGCAGCACAGGATTAAAGTGAAAGAGGAGGAGGGAGATAGAGGTAATGAACAATAGAGAGAGAGAGAGGGAGAGAGAGATGGAGGGAGAGAGGAAGAGAGAGGAAGAGAGAGGGAGATAGAGGTAATGAACAATAGAGAGAGAGAGAGAGGGAGAGAGAGGGAGAGAGAGAGATGGAGAGAGATTTTGAGAGAGGGAGAGAGAGATGGAGGGAGAGAGGAAGAGAGATGAAGAGAGAGGGAGAGAGAGATGGGGGAGAGAGGAAGAGAGATGGAGAGAGAGAGAGAGAGAGATGAGAGAGATGAATAGAGAGGAGAGAGAGAGATGGAGGGAGAGAGGAAGAGAGAGAGAGATGGATGGGAGAGAGGAAGAGAGATGGAGAGAGATGGAGAGAGAGATGGATGGAGGGAGAGAGGAAGAGAGATGAAGAGAGAGGGAGAGAGAGAGAGATGGAGGGAGAGGAAGAGAGATGGAGAGAGATGGAGAGAGAGAGATGGAGGGAGAGAGGAAGAGAGAGGGAGAGAGAGAGAGAGATGGAGGGAGAGAGGAAGAGAGATGGAGAGAGCGAGAGAGAGAGAGAGATGGAGGGAGAGATGGAGAGAGAGAGATGTTGAGAGACCATTTCACTTAGAATGAATTGATGTCCATTACAGTGGCAGATAATGGTTGTTATTACTGAGGCCTGACACACTGTCTGTCTCTGGCTTCCACTTAGGGGAATATTACATCAACTTCCCACCAAACATGCACACAACACGTTTGTCATGTTCTCACAACACGTTTGTCATGTTCTCAGAACACGTTTGTCATGTTCTCAGAATACGTTTGTCATGTTCTCAGAACACGTTTGTCATGTTCTCAGAACACGTTTGTCATGTTCTCAGAATACGTTTGTCATGTTCTCACAACACGTTTGTCATGTTCTCAGAACACGTTTGTCATGTTCTCAGAATACGTTTGTCATGTTCTCACAACACGTTTGTCATGTTCTCACAACACGTTTGTCATGTTCTCACAACACGTTTGTCATGTTCTCACAACACGTTTGTCATGTTCTCACAACACGTTTGTCATGTTCTCACAACACGTTTGTCATGTTCTCACAACACGTTTGTCATGTTCTCAGAATACGTTTGTCATGTTCTCAGAACACGTTTGTCATGTTCTCACAACACGTTTGTCATGTTCTCAGAATACGTTTGTCATGTTCTCAGAACACGTTTGTCATGTTCTCAGAATACGTTTGTCATGTTCTCACAACACGTTTGTCATGTTCTCACAACACGTTTGTCATGTTCTCACAACACGTTTGTCATGTTCTCACAACACGTTTGTCATGTTCTCACAACACGTTTGTCATGTTCTCAGAACACGTTTGTCATGTTCTCAGAACACAATATATTGTTCTTGACACGTTTCATGGTAACATTGCAGGAAAATTCATGTGTCCATTTTTTTGTGGGTTGGGAGAATATTTCACCAATGTCACACTAAACATACACAGAACATGATTTCCATGTTATCAGAATATAAGATATTCATGTTCTAGACACGTTTCATGGGAACGTTGCCAGAACATTTCTGTTTATCAGTTGTCAGGATGTAGCCTCATGGTACAATTTAAAAATATACATATTAAAGTTTCATTACACATCACATCTTGTTACTTCTGCAAAAGCCAATCAAGGTCCTATTGATAAACCGCTGATCCATTCATAGCTGTTTGCCAGTTGGCAAGGTTAAGGATACTCACAAACACACCCAAAAGCCAATCAAGGTCCTATTGATAAACCGCTGATCCATTCATAGCTGTTTGCCAGTTGGCAAGGTTAAGGATACTCACAAACACACCCAAAAGCCAATCAAGGTCCTATTGATAAACCGCTGATCCATTCATAGCTGTTTGCCAGTTGGCAAGGTTAAGGATACTCACAAACACACCCAAATGCTTACCCCTGTCAAGTCATTTTAACAGGTTAACAAGGCCTACCAACATAACACAACTATACTGAAAACCCTTCAATGGCTGAAATAAGTCAATCAAATCAATGACAGTCAGAATGACTAATGCCATGGACATGGTGGTGTTGAAGGAAGATCGGTGTCCCGAGAGGTTGTGAGATCAGATCCCAGGTGATGACTGTTGAATAATAATTACTGTATAAATCAACATGCAAAATGTAATCATTTGTCAAATATTTAAATTGAAAAACACTGTACGGTATATTAAAAGCACTTTGTGTTTGAGTATCCTTGACAACAGACAAAGAGTTCTGAATGGTTCAGTGGTTCAGGCCCTTGGTTGACTTGACAACAGTAACAAGGCGTGATGTGTAATGAAACCAAAACCTTTTTTTATGGAATATTCTCCTGACCCTCAGAAAACTGGACACATGAATGTTATATTTCAGGAGCAGGACAAGACACCATCTTTTTGACTTATGACTGATATAAGGGCCTATCTGGCTTATATGAGTATGATGGTCATAATGCTTCATGACAGTGACATAAAGTGTATTTTCTTAGTCCAAGTAAAGTGACACAGGATGGACGTAATTCTTCATGACAGTGACATAAAGTCGGGGTGTATCTTAACATCTGTGAAGAAATTATTTGGGCTACAATTTCTGAGGCTGGTAACTATAATGAACTTCTCCTCTGCAGCAGAGGTAACTCTGGGTCTTCCATTCCTGTGGCGGTCCTCGTGAGAGACAGTTTCATCATAGCGCTTGATGGTTTTTGCGACTGCACTTGAAGAGACTTTCAGTTCTTGAAATGTTCTGTATTGACTGACCTTAATTTAACTTCTCTTTGGATATTTGAGCTGTTCTTGCCACAATATGGACTTGGTCTTTTACCAAACAGGGCTATTTTCTGTATACTACCACTACCTTGTCACAACAAAACTGATTGGCTCAAACACATTAAAAAGGAAAGAAATTCCACAAATTAATTTCTAACAAGGCACACCTGTTAATTGAAATGCATTCCAGGTGACTACGTCATGGAGCTGGTTGAGAGAATGCCAAGATTGTGCAAAGCTTTCATCAGGGCAAAGGGTGGCTACTTTGAAGAATCTCAAATATAAAATATATTTGGATTTGTTTAACACTTTCTTTTGGTTACTACATGATTCCATTTGTGTTATTTCATAGTTTTGATGTCTTCACTATTATTCTACAATGTAGAAGATAGTAAAAATAAAGAAAAAGCCTTGAATGAGTAAGTGTCCAAACTTTTGACTGGTACTGTCTATTTGTTTTAGGGCTTTGTGTTTTTATTGAGATAAGACAGCGAAGAGGTGAAAGGAAAGGCAGGAGAAATTGTCAGAAGGACACGGGTCAGATTGGAACCCATAGTGGCTGTGGTAGTAACCACTGGACCATACAGGCCATGCATCTCAACAGTCTAAAGTGGTCTCCTGGGGCCCTTTCCTGTGTTAAGTAACTGAACTGGTGGGCGCTATTTCCTATTTGGCATCTATGTTATACCTCACTATTAGCAGTTGATGTTATTCTTCAATAACACAGACCCCAAAGAAAATCAGGGGGAGGAAAAGAACTTTATTCAAAGAGAACAAATCATGTGGGGAGGTAGATGGTAGATGTTCATTCTCCCCTGTCCTCAGTGATTCTCTCCAGTGGTTCTCTCCAGTGATTCTCTCCAGTGGTTCTCTCCAATGATTCTCTCCAGTGATTCTCTCCAGTGATTCTCTCCAGTGGTTCTCTCCAGTGATTCTCTCCAGTGGTTCTCTCCAGTGATTCTCTCCAGTGATTCTCTCCAGTGATTCTCTCCACAGAACAAAGGGACAGGGTGTAGTTTTATAACCCAGCCCTAGCCTGTGGTTGATCAATTACAATTCCTTGCAATAACACTGGGCCAATGGCCAAATAACAAGTATCCTATTTCAGGTTCAATGTATAAACAATTTGGACCAATGAGAACTTGCCATGTAGCTATGAGTCCCGGACTGAAATTCCTCCCATGTGTCTGACCTATTGATCAATACTTCCCTATTACAGAACACTATTTCCTTTGATCATTAGTCATCTATTGACCTCTCGTCCTCTGCGTTGTGTATTTATCTTCAAAATATTCTTACATCACCCATGACTTCAAGTGAATACTACGGATGACGGAGAAACCAGAGAGGAAATAACACTGAACGAGAAGATGAGGAGATCTGAGTGGAGGAGAATGAGCTGAGAAGAGATGAGGGGTGGTCAGGTGTTTCTAGTGTGAGCCAGAGTCCTGGTGAGAATTGGTTTGTCCTGGGCAGATAATTGCCATTGTGATGGGAACGGCTGTGACACAGCTGAGACCGAATGGAGAGCACATTATGTGTTGTTGACTGCTGTTCCGCTCTGCTCACTTCTGTGTCTCTAAAGCTATTATATTGTGTATAGAGATATATGTTTCTCTGCTCTCTGTTTTCCTCACTCCCGCCAGGAAGCAGGCTCTCCTTAGCTCTCTCACTGTGTCTTTGTGCATAGATGTGTGTGTTTCACAAATGATTCCCAGTTTGACTGGTTACGTGTTATTGGGCCGGAGTGTGTGTGTGTTTACCCACATAAAAAAACTATAGTATACTGTAAATAGTGTAGTATTACTATATTTATATACTATAGTATTCACTGTAGTGTTTTTGTGGACTTTACTGTAGTATGACTGTTTACTGTAGTTTTTTTTGCGGACACGACTGTAGTATACTGTAGTATTCACTGGACATTTTAACATTTAACATACGTCATTTAGCAGACGCTCTTATCCAGAGCGACTTACAGTAGTGAGTGCATCCATTTTCATACTTAATATTGATACATAGTATTGAAAATATATGCACTCAGTAAATTACTGTAGTTTTGTTAGTGCTACCTACTGTAAGTAGGTAGAACTGGAGTCTGAACAAAGCTTTTGTATACTACAACATAATATAGTAAGTACAATACAATCGAGGGATACTACAGTGTATAGTATAGTATTCTACAGTATACTACAACATAATATAGGATTTAGTAAGTACTACACACGATTGAGGGATACTACAGTGTGTAGTATAGTATTCTACAGTATACTACATACAGTTGAAGTCGGAAGTTTACACCTTAGCCAAATACATTTAAACTCAGTTTTTCACAATTCCTGACATTTAATCCTAGCAAAAATTCCCTGTCTTGAGGGCAGTTAGGATCACCACTTTATTATAAGACTGTGAAATGTCAGAATAATAGTAGAGAGAATGATTTATTTCAGCTTTTCTTTATTTCATTACATTCACAGTGGGTCAGAAGTTTACATACACTCAATTAGTATTTGGTAGCATTGCCTTTAAATTGTTTAACTTGTGTCAAACGTTTCGGGTAGCCTTCCACAAGCTTCCCACAATAAGTTGGGTGAATGTTGGCCCATTCCTCCTGACAGAGCTGGTGTAACTGAGTCAGGTTTGTAGGCCTCCTCGCTTGCACACGCTTTTTCAGTTCTGCCCACAAATTATCTATGGGATTGAGGTCAGGGCTTTGTGATGGCCACTCCAATACCTTGACTTTGTTGGCCTTAAGCTATTTTGCCACAACTTTGGAGGTAGGCTTGGGGTCATTGTCCATTTGGAAGACCAATTTGTGACCAAGCTTTAACTTCCTGACTGATGTCTTGAGATGTTGCTTCCATGTATCCACACAATTTTTCTCCTCATGATGCCATCTATTTTGTGAAGTGCACCAGTCCCTCCTGCAGCAAAGCATATCACAACATGATGCTGCCACCCCCGTGCTTCACGGTTGGGCTGGTGTTATTCGGCTGGCAAACATCCCCCTTTTTCCTCCAAACATAACGATGGTCATTATGGCCAAACAGTTCTATTTGTGTTTCATCAGACTAGAGGACATTTCTCCAAAAAGCATGATCTTTGTCCCCATGTGCAGTTCCAAACCGTAGTCTGGCTTTTTTATGGCGGTTTTGGAGCAGTGGCTTCTTCCTTGCTGAGCGGCCTTTCAGGTTATGTCGATATAGGTCTCGTTTTACTGTGGATATAGATACTTTCGTAAACCTGTTTCCTCCAGCATCCTTTGCTCTGTTGTGCTCTGTTGTTCTGGGTTTGAATTGCACTTTTCGCACCACAGTACGTTAATCTCTAGGAGACAGAACGTGTCTCCTTCCTGAGAAGTCTGATGGCTACGTGGTCCCATTGCATAATCAACTTAGTGTATGTAAAATTCTGACCCACTGGAATTGTGATACAGTGAATTATAAGTGAAATAAGCTGTCCATAAACAATTGTTGGAAAAATTACTTGTGTCATGCACAAAGTAGATGTCCTAACCGACTTGCCAAAACTATAGTTTGTTAACAACAAATTTGTGGAGTGGTTGAAAAACAAGTTGTAATGACTCCAACCTAAGTGTATGTAAACTTCCGACTTCAACTGTATTACTATAGCATTATATAGATTTCTATAGTAAGTACTAAGGTATTCTATAGTAAACTGTAGCATTTTTTCATGTGGGGATTTGAGTGTGTTTATGTGTGTGTATCCTGTAAGTGGTGTCATGTCAGGGTCTAAAGAACCTTCTCTCCTCCGATCTCCGTGGCAACATCTGTTCTCTGTCACAGGAATTTACAGCGTCAGACACATCACATAGCCTGACCCCGGACACAATGCATGTCTGTGAATTTGCGCTTATTAAGTGTCTGTATTTGTGTGTAAGTGTATGTTGGCTTGGACATGGGCATACGTGTGTTTGAGTGTGTGTATGTATGTGTGGTATGGGGTGAGCGTGTGTGAGTGTGTGTGTGTGTGTGAGTGTGTGTGTGTGTATGTGTGGTATGGGGTGAGCGTGTGTGAGTGTGTGTGTGTGTGTGTGTGTGTGTGTGTGTGTGTGTGTGTGTGTGTGTGTGTGTGTGTGTGTGTGTGTGTGTGTGTGTGTGTGTGTGTGTAAGGGGTTGGGCTGTCTGTGCCATCTGTCTCCTGCTCCTCTCACTGAGACACTAATTACAGGACTTTACACATTGCCCTGCTACCCAAGACCACACACACGCACACACACGCACACCAGAGGATGCTGGTGGGAGGAGCTATAAGAGGACGGGCTCATTGTAATAACTGGAATGGAATCAGTGGAACGGAGTCAAACATGTTGTTTTCATGTGTTTTCATGTTGTGTTTTCCAGCTTTAATGTCACGTGCACAAGGACAGTGAAATGCCTTTCTGGCCAGCTCAACAATGCACTTATCAATATCAACCTAATACCAAAACACACAATAAGAAATAAGAAAAATAGGAGAAAGTAAGAAGCTATACTGTATATATACAGGGTCAGTTCCAGTACCATATTAACAATGTGATAGAGGTAGATATCTATAGTGGTAAGTTGACTAGGCATCAGGAAATATGATAAACAGAGTAGCAGCAGCATAGATGAGGATTGTATGTGAGTGTGTGCGTGTGTGTCTCGATAGTATAAATGTACGTGCATATCATTTGTGTGTGTGAGCAAATGAAGTCGATAAAAGATTGTACTGTGCAGCCGTCTTCATCAACCTGGCCAAGGCTTTCAACTCTGTCAATCACCGCATTCTTATCAGCAGACTCAACAGCCTTTGTTTCTCAAATGACTGCCTCGCCTGGTTCATCAACTACTTCGCAGACAGAGTTCAGTGTGTCAAATCGGAGGGCCCTGTTGTCCGGACCTCTGGCAGTCTCTATGGGGGTACCACAGGGTTCAATTCTCGGGCCGACTCTTTTCTCTGTATATATCAACGATGTCGCTCTTGCTGCGGGTGATTCCCTGATCCACCTCTACGCAGAAGACACCATTCTGTATACATCTGGCCCTTCTTTGGACACTGTGCTAACTACCCTCCAAACCTCCAAACTTCAATGCCATACAACACTCCTTCCGTGGCCTCCAACTGCTCTTAAACTCTAGTAAAACTAAATGCATGCTCTTCAACCGACTGCACCTGCCCGCCCGACTAGCATCACCACTCTTGGCGGTTCTGACTTAGAATATGTGGGCAACTGCAAATACCTAGGTGTCTGGTTAGACTGTAAACTCTCCTTCCAGACCCATATCAAACATCTCCAATCTAAAATTAAATCTAGAATTGGCTTCCTATTTCGCAACAAAGCATCCTTCACTCATGCTGCCAAACATACCCTCGTAAAACTGACTATCCTACCGATCCTCGACTTCGGCGATGTCATTTACAAAATTGCCTCCAACACTCTACTCAGCAAACTGGATGCAGTCTATCACAGGGCCATCCATTTTGTCACCAAAGCCCCATATACCACCCACCACTGCGACCTGTGTGCTCTCGTCGGCTGGCCCTCGCTACATATTGGTTGCCAGACCCACTGGCTCCAGGTCATCTATGAGTCTTTGCTAGGTAAAGCTCCGCCTTATCTCAGCTCACTGGTCACGGTAACAACACCCAATACCTGCTGGAGCACGTGCCCCTGGTTTCATTTCCCTCATTATGTGTTGTGTATTTAGCCCTCTGTTTCCCCCATGTCTTTGTGCGTGATTGTTTATTGTTAGGTCGGTATGTTTCCGGCTGGTTTATTCCTGGGTGCTGTTTTACCCGTGTTTAGTCGCAACCGCTATTTTGTTCACACATTGGGTTTATATTTTATTTATTTATTTATTTATTATTTATCCCTTATTTTACCAGGTAAGTTGACTGAGAACATGTTCTCATTTACAGCAACGACCTGGGGAATAGTTACAGGAGAGAGGAGGGGGATGAATGAGCCAATTGTAAACTGGGGATGATTAGGTGACCTTGATGGTTTGAGGGCCAGATTGGTAATTTAGCCAGGACACTGGGGTTAACACCCCTACTCTTACGATAAGTGCCATGGGACCTTTATTGACCTCAGAGAGTCAGGACTCCCGTTTAACGTCCCATCTGAAAGACGGCACCCTACACAGGGCAGTGTCCCCAATCACTGCCCTAGGACATTGGGATATTTTTTGACCAGAGGAAAGAGTGCCTCCTACTGGCCCTCCAACACCACTTCCAGCAGCATCTGGTCTCCCATCCAGGGACTGACCAGGACCACCGTTACTTTGTGCTATTGCCTTTATTAAAAGTGCATTGTTCACTTATCTCTGCTCTCCTGCGCCTGACTTCATGCACCAGCTACACCCACCGCCTGACAAACACCTACTTTGGCCGTCTTTCCTTCCAGTTCTCTGCTGCCAATGACTGGAACGAATTGCAAAAATCGCTGAAGCTGGAGACTCATATTTCCCTCACTAACTT
>NC_056442.1:50033362-50098362 GCF_018296145.1 Oncorhynchus tshawytscha | reverse complement strand
CTCTCTCTCTATCTCTCTCTCTCTCTCTCTCTCTCTCTCTCTCTCTCTCTCTCTCTCTCTCTCTCTCTCTCTCTCTCTCTCTCTCTCTCTCTCTCTCTCTCTCTCTCTCTCTCTCTCTCTCTCTCTCTCCTCTCCTCTCCCTCTCCCTCTCTGTATGCATCTTCTTTCTACCACATTCTCTGTCTTCCTCTCTGCCCCTAGCAGCACTGCTTTGTTCCACTTCTCTCTTGTGCCCCCCCCACCCCCAAGAGATCCGAGGTGTTTCTGCTCGGGGCACAGACCCCACCCCATCCCACAATGCACTAGGGGACAACTGCTTCCTCTGCATGTGTGTGTGTATATGCATGTATGTATGTGTGTATGTGGGTGTGAGGCAGACAGGCAGAGTAGGTGTGTGTGTATGTGTGTGCATGCCAAATACGCTCTGGCCTCTTGTTGCCATGCCAACCTTTTAATTAACATAGTCCTAATCATTTCAGCACCATGAAGAATAGAGATAGGATAACATGACATGTGAGTCTATCTAATGTTAAAGTCATTACATTTAATTTCTATTCTATTCCATTCTATTTATCCCTTCAGTAACCTTACCTGAATAGCAGAGTGATCATCATCATCATCATCATCATCATCATCATCGATACCATGCTCTTCATTCACTTAGTAACTGGGAGGCAGGTATGTAAACACATCAGGAGGAAAGTCATTCAATCACTTGTATAAGTGTCTTTACCAATCCATTTGTCACTAAGTGCTGAACATCAACCCGACCCCTAGATGGGATCACTGCCTCACACTCTGAAGGACCTCAACCTCCCAGCATTATTACTACCTGCAACCTGCACCTGTTTCCTGCCAGGGATCTATAGTGACTCACGTTATCCCATCACACTGGCCCCACCCACCTGTCACTCATCTCATGGTTCCAATCACCATGGCAACAGCCAGGCAGGCTGCTAATGCTATCACACTAACAGGATGTAACTAAAGAGTGAGTGGGTGCTGTAAGTGTGTTTATGTCCCTCCATTGTGGAAAGGAAGAGGAAAAGAGTGAGGCAGAGAGTGGGGAGAGAGAGACAGAGAGGGTAGGAGAAGACAGAGAGGGTAGGAGAAGACAGGGTAGGAGAAGACAGGGTAGGAGACACAGAGAGGGTAGGAGCAGACAGAGAGGGTAGGAGACAGTTAGCGAGGGGAGGAGAGAGATAGCGAGGGTAGGAGACAGACAGCGAGGGTAGGAGCAGACAGCGAGGGTAGGAGACAGATAGTGAGGGTAGGAGACAGAGAGGGTAGGAGACAGACAGCAAGGATAGGAGACAGACAGCGAGGGTAGGAGACAGACAGCAAGGGTAGGAGACAGACAGAGAGGGTAGGAGACAGAGAGGGTAGGAGACAGATAGCGAGCGTAGTGAGGGTAGGAGACAGATAGCAAGGGTAGGAGACAGAGAGGGTAGGAGACAGATAGCGAGGGTAGGAGACAGATAGTGAGGGTAGGAGACAGATAGCGAGGGTAGGAGACAGAGAGGGTAGGAGACAGATAGCGAGGGTAGGAGACAGATAGTGAGGGTAGGAGACAGATAGCGAGGGTAGGAGACAGAGAGGGTAGGAGACAGATAGCGAGGGTAGGAGACAGATAGCGAGGGTAGGAGACAGAGAGGGTAGGAGACAGATAGCGAGGGTAGGAGACAGATAGTGAGGGTAGGAGACAGAGAGGGTAGGAGACAGATAGTGAGGGTAGGAGACAGAGAGGGTAGGAGACAGATAGTGAGGGTAGGAGACAGATAGCGAGGGTAGGAGACAGATAGCGAGGGTAGGAGACAGAGAGGGTAGGAGACAGGGAATCAATCTACTTAATGTGAAGATGTTCAAACTATTTATCTCTCCTTCACACACCATCCCAGTCACCTATAAGTCTCAATTGGTGAGAAAGACCAGTCACTCCTCAGTAACCATCCAACCTGTCAAACTCACCAGAGTTGATTATAATTACGCTAATTGAATATCAGCGTTCGTCAGCCTCGCTCTGTGAAAATGGGGGATATTCCCAAATGAAAGATTGTTCCAGGTTGGCACATTTCTGTCCGATGCTCCAAACAGGGGCGGTGCTTTGGATTCCCCCATGAAACTTCACACATTCCGTTTAACTCTGTATAATTGCATTACGTCTACACACACACACACACACACACACACACACACACACACACACACACACACACACACACACACACACACACACAGACACCTTGCGTACACCTGTGTGTGTGTTTGCAGTCTGTTAGTATTGATTCCCTCTCTCCCACCGTCCCTCGTGGCGCCAGCCAGCTACAAACCCAGTAATGAATAGTACTGTTGAGATTAAGGTCCAAAACACCACATACACGTGCAAGTGCACACACACACACATACACACTTTCAGAGTAGCCTATACTGCAGTGTTGGTAAATGCAGAAAGAGAGAGAGAGCGAGACAGAGAGAGAGAAAGAGTGTGTGTGTGTGTGTGCAGGGTTGGGTAGGTTACTTTCTAAATGTAATCCATTCCAGTTACTAGTTACCTGTCCAAAAACGTAACTGTTGGATTACCCAAACTCAGTAACGTGATCTGATTACTTTCAGTTACTTTTGGAAAACTTCCCCCTGAAAAAGCATTAGAAGAAGACACAAAGAATCATCAAATACATTTGGTGTGTCATCATAGTAGTCTCTGTCATCATAGTGGTCTCTGACATCATAATACATCATTAATGCTGAATTGATGTAATTGGGAAAACAGATAAATGTATTGTTTGGCAAACATCCCTTCTGAATTTAAAAGTAATCAAAGAAGTAATCATCTAGTTATTACAGTGCCTTCGGAAAGTATTCAGACACCTTGACTTTTTCCACATTTTGTTACGTTACAGCCTTATTCAAAAATGGATGGGAAAAAAAACAATATTCTTCATCTAGCTACACACAATACCCCATAATGACAAAGCAAAAACAGGTTTTTAGATTTTTTTGCTAAGAAAAAATAAGAAAAAAAGTGAAATATCAGATTTACGTAAGTATTCAGATCCTTTAGTACTCAGACTCAGTTTACTCAGTTGAAGCACCTTTGGCATCGATTACAGCCTCGACTCTTCTTGGGTATGAAGCTACAGGCTTGGCACACCTGTATTTGGGGAGTTTCTCCCATTCTTCTATGCAGATCCTCTCAAGCTCTGTCAGGTTGGATGGGGAGCGTCGCTGCACAGCTATTTTAAAGCTCTCTCCAGAGATGTTCAATCGGGTTCATGTCCGTGCTCGGCTGTCATGTGCCTTCCGTCTGGCCACTCTACCATAAAGGCCTGATTGGTAGAGTGTTGCAGAAATGGTTGTCCTTCTGGAAGGTTCTCCCATCTCCACAGAGGAACTCTAGAGCTCTGTCAGAGCGACCATTGGGTTCTTGGTCACCTCTCTGACCAAGGCCCTTCTCCCCCGGTTGCCCAGTTTGGCCGGGCGGCCAGCTCTAAGAAGAGTCTTTGTGGTTACAAACTTCTTCCATTTAGGAATGATGGAGGCCACTGTGTTGTTGGGGACCTTCAATGCTGCAGAAATGTTTTGGTACCTTTCCCCAGATCTGTGTCTCGACACAATCCTGCCTCTGAGCTCTACAGACAATTCCTTCCACCTGGTTTTTGGTCTGACATGCACTGTCAACTGTGGGACCTTATATAAATAGGTGTTTGCCTTTCAAAATCATATCCAATCAATTGAATTTACCACAATTTACCACAAATCAAGTTGTAGAAACATCTCAAGGATGATCAATAGAAACAGGATGCACCTGAGCTCAATTTAGAGTCTCAGGGTCTGAATACTTATGTAAATAAGTTCTGTTTTTTAATTTTAATACATTTGCCAAAATGTCTGAAACCTGTTTTTGCTTTGTAATTATGGGGTATTGTGTGTGTATTTCTGAGGATTCTTTATTTATTTAATCAATTTTAGAATAAGGCTGTTACGTAACAAAAAAGTCAAGGGGTCTGAATACTTTCCGAAGGTACTGTATCTGTAATCTGATTACAATATTTTATCTGGTAACGTAACCGATTACAGTAAAGAAAAATGTAATCAGATTACATGTAACTGATGCCATGTAGTCACATGCTCCACAACCCTGGGAATATGAGTTGCGTTTCTCAGTGTGTGTCAATGCTTTCTGCCTTGCTCTGTTCTGTTGTTATGGGTTTTCCTAAATGCTTCGTCACGCTACTAAATTGTCTCAGTGTGCATGTGTACTCCATCAGTGTGTAGTGTGTACTCCATCAGTGTGTATGTGTACTCCATCAGTGTGTAGTGTGTACTCCATCAGTGTGTATGTGTGTACTCCATCAGTGTGTAGTGTGTACTCCATCAGTGTGTAGTGTGTACTCCATCAGTGTGCATGTGTACTCCATCAGTGTGCATGTGTACTCCATCAGTGTGCATGTGTACTCCATCAGTGTGTAGTGTGTACTGCATCAGTGTGTATGTGTACTCCATCAGTGTGTAGTGTGTACTCCATCAGTGTGTAGTGTGTACTCCATCAGTGTGTAGTGTGTACTCCATCAGTGTGTAGTGTGTACTCCATCAGTGTGTAGTGTGTACTCCATCTGTGTGTAGTGTGTACTCCATCAGTGTGTAGTGTGTACTCCATCAGTGTGTAGTGTGTACTCCATCAGTGTGTAGTGTGTACTCCATCAGTGTGTATGTGTACTCCATCAGTGTGTAGTGTGTACTCCATCAGTGTGTAGTGTGTACTCCATCAGTGTGCATGTGTACTCCATCAGTGTGTATGTGTACTCCATCAGTGTGCATGTGTACTCCATCAGTGTGTAGTGTGTACTGCATCAGTGTGTATGTGTACTCCATCAGTGTGTAGTGTGTACTCCATCAGTGTGTAGTGTGTACTCCATCAGTGTGTAGTGTGTACTCCATCAGTGTGTAGTGTGTACTCCATCAGTGTGTAGTGTGTACTCCATCTGTGTGTAGTGTGTACTCCATCAGTGTGTATGTGTACTGCATCAGTGTGTAGTGTGTACTCCATCAGTGTGTAGTGTGTACTCCATCAGTGTGTATGTGTACTGCATCAGTGTGTAGTGTGTACTCCATCAGTGTGTAGTGTGTACTCCATCTGTGTGTAGTGTGTACTCCATCAGTGTGTAGTGTGTACTCCATCAGTGTGTAGTGTGTACTCCATCAGTGTGTATGTGTACTCCATCAGTGTGTAGTGTGTACTCCATCAGTGTGTATGTGTGTACTCCATCAGTGTGTGTGTGTACTCCATCAGTGTGTATGTGTACTCCATCAGTGTGTAGTGTGTACTCCATCAGTGTGTATGTGAACTCCATCAGTGTGTAGTGTGTACTCCATCAGTGTGTATGTGAACTCCATCAGTGTGTAGTGTGTGTACTCCATCAGTGTGTGTGTGTACTCCATCAGTGTGTATGTGTACTCCATCAGTGTGTAGTGTGTACTCCATCAGTGTGTATGTGTACTCCATCAGTGTGTATGTGTACTCTATCAGTGTGTAGTGTGTACTCCATCAGTGTGTAGTGTGTACTCCATCAGTGTGTGTGTGTACTCCATCAGTGTGTATGTGTACTCTATCAGTGTGTAGTGTGTACTCCATCAGTGTGTAGTGTGTACTCCATCAGTGTGCATGTGTACTCCATCAGTGTGCATGTGTACTCCATCAGTGTGCATGTGTACTCCATCAGTGTGTAGTGTGTACTGCATCAGTGTGTATGTGTACTCCATCAGTGTGTAGTGTGTACTCCATCAGTGTGTAGTGTGTACTCCATCAGTGTGTAGTGTGTACTCCATCAGTGTGTAGTGTGTACTCCATCAGTGTGTAGTGTGTACTCCATCTGTGTGTAGTGTGTACTCCATCAGTGTGTAGTGTGTACTCCATCAGTGTGTAGTGTGTACTCCATCAGTGTGTAGTGTGTACTCCATCAGTGTGTAGTGTGTACTCCATCAGTGTGTAGTGTGTACTCCATCAGTGTGTAGTGTGTACTCCATCAGTGTGCATGTGTACTCCATCAGTGTGTATGTGTACTCCATCAGTGTGCATGTGTACTCCATCAGTGTGTAGTGTGTACTGCATCAGTGTGTATGTGTACTCCATCAGTGTGTAGTGTGTACTCCATCAGTGTGTAGTGTGTACTCCATCAGTGTGTAGTGTGTACTCCATCAGTGTGTAGTGTGTACTCCATCAGTGTGTAGTGTGTACTCCATCTGTGTGTAGTGTGTACTCCATCAGTGTGTATGTGTACTGCATCAGTGTGTAGTGTGTACTCCATCAGTGTGTAGTGTGTACTCCATCAGTGTGTATGTGTACTCCATCAGTGTGTAGTGTGTACTCCATCAGTGTGTATGTGTACTCCATCAGTGTGTAGTGTGTACTCCATCAGTGTGTATGTGTACTCCATCAGTGTGTAGTGTGTACTCCATCAGTGTGTATGTGTACTCCATCAGTGTGTAGTGTGTACTCCATCAGTGTGTATGTGAACTCCATCAGTGTGTAGTGTGTACTCCATCAGTGTGTATGTGAACTCCATCAGTGTGTAGTGTGTACTCCATCAGTGTGTATGTGTACTCCATCAGTGTGCATGTGTACTCCATCAGTGTGTATGTGAACTCCATAAGTGTGTAGTGTGTACTCCATCAGTGTGTAGTGTGTACTGCATCAGTGTGTATGTGTACTGCATCAGTGTGTATGTGTACTGCATCAGTGTGTATGTGTACTGCATCAGTGTGTAGTGTGTACAGTATGTGTGTGTGAATATGTGTGTGTTTGTGTTTCTACTCCCTGAGGGGTTACGGCTCATTGGGCTGCAGTGGATTCTGTGATTCATTATAAATAAACTGGGTTTGCAAAGCTACCACTAGTTTACCAAAGTTAATGCAATCGTCAGCAGTTTGGGTAATTAACAGAAAATCTATGGCAATCTATCGTAACTTTAGTATTTTATACTTGAATAAGTTTCTAGTAGATAGACCATATGGTTCAAGAGAAAATAGCCTAATTAATGAAAAAAGCATGTAATCAACAATGGCATTATTTTATAATATTTGCGCTTTTATCCAAAGCGTCTCACAGTCATGCATTTTGCGTATAGGCGGTCCCGGGAATCGAACCCACTATCCTGCCGTTGCAAGCGCCATGCTCTACCAACGGCTAGAACTCTGCAGCTACTTTTCCAACTATTTACCTCATGTACAATAGTCAGCAGTTTGACATCAAAACATTGACAACAAATACATACTGACATAATAAAATAAATAAAAGTGTGTAAAAAAATAAATATATATATACAGTACCAGTCTAAAGTTTGTACACACCTACCCTAACACCTAATTTTTAAATATTTTCTACATTGTAGAATAATAGATAAACCATCAACTCGTGACAACATCAAAACTATGAAATAACACAGATGGAATCATATACTGTAGTAAGCAAAATAGTGTTAAACAAATCAAAATATAGTTTAGATTTTAGATTCGTCAAAGTAGCCACCCTTTGCCTTGATGACAGCTTTGCACACTCTTGATCCAACTCATCCCAAACCATCTCAATTGGGTTGAGGTCGGGTGATTGTGGAGGCCAGGTCATCTAATGCAGCACTCCATCATTTGCCTTATTGGTCAAATAGCCCTTACACAGCCTGGAGGTGTGTTGGGTCATTGTCCTATAGAAAAACAAATGATAGTCCCACTAATCACAAACCAGATAGGATAGCGTGTTGCTGCGGAATGCTGTGGTAGCCAAGCTGGTTAAATGTGCCTTGAATTCGAAATAAATCACAGACAGCAAACCACCCTCACACCAGCAAAGCACACCCACACCATCACACCTCCTCCCCCATGCTTCACGGTGGGAACCACACATGTGGAGATCATCCGTTCACCTACTCTGCGTCTCACAAAGACACGGCAGTTGAAACCAAAAATCTCAAATTTGGACTCATCAGACCAAGGACAGATTTCCACTGGTCGAATGTCCATTGCTTGTGTTTTTTGGCCAAAGCAAGTCTCTTCTTCTTATTGGTGTCCTTCAGTATTGGTTTCTTTGTAGCAATTCGACCATAAAGGCCTGATTCATGCAGTCTCCTCTGATCAGTTGATGTTGAGATGTGTGTTACTTGAACTTTGTGAAGCATTTATTTAGGCTGCAATTTTTGAGACTGGTAACTCTAATCAACTTATCCTCTGCAGCAGAGGTAACTCTGGGTCTTCCTTTCCTGTGACGGTCCTCATGAGAGCCAGTTTCATCAAAGCGCTTGATGGTTTTTGCGACTGCACTTGAAGAAACTTTCAAAGTTCTTGACATTTTCCGTATTGACTGACCTTCATGTCTTAAAGTAATGATGGACTGTCATTTCTCTTTGGATATTTGAGCTGTTCTTGCCATTATATGGACTTGGTCTTTTACCAAATAGGGCTATCTTATGTATACCACCCCTACCTTGTCACATCAAAACTGATTGGCTCAAATGCCTTAAGAAGGAAAGAAATTCCACAAAGGAGCTTTTAACAAGGCACACCTGTTAAGTGAAATGCATTCCAGGTGACTACCTCATGCAGCTGGTTGAGAGAATGCCAAAAGTGTGCAAAGCTGTCGTCAAGGTAAAGGGTGGCTACTTTGAAGAATCTCAAATATATTTGGATTTGTTTAACACTTATTTGGTTACTACATGATTCCATATGTGTTATTTCATAGTTTTGATGTTGTCACTAGTTGATGGTTTATATTAAGGATGTTTTACAGCTTCGTCATTCTATTTTCAATTTAAAAAAGTTTTTATTTAACTAGGCAAGTCATTTCAGAACATATTCTTATTTACAATGACGGCCTAGGAACAGTGGGTTAAATGCCTTGTTCAGGGGCAGAACAACAGATTTGTACCTTGGCGATTCAATCTAGCAACCTGCTGGTTACTGGCCTAATGCTCTAACCACTAGGCTACCTGCCTCTAACCACTAGGCTACCTGCCTCTAACCACTAGGCTACCTGCCTCTAACCACTAGGCTACCTGCCTCTAACCACTAGGCTACCTGCCTCTAACCACTAGGCTACCTGCCTGCCTGAAGTACAAAAAGGTCCACTAGACATCTTGTGACAGGTTACATAAAATCCTTGAAAAATATACAATTCTGGTAGTTTGAAAGTTTCCAGTAATATAACCTCCCTTTGCAACCCTAAAATAAACACTGCCTGGAAGTACAAAAACACAGACATCGTGACAGGCATAAAACTTGAAAAATATACAATTCTGGTAGTTTGAAACAGTAATATAACCTCCCTTTGCAACACTAACATAAACACACACACACACACACACACACACACACACACACACACACACACACACACACACACACACACACACACACACACACACACACACACACTAGTGATGCGCGGGTTGACTCCTAACTTGCAGTCCCTGCTGTTATACAGTATCTTATGGGAGGGCAGTGTAACGCTCGTCCTCTTCTTCTGACGAGGAGTAAGAGATATCGGACCAATTTGCAGCATGGTAAGTGTCCATTTTAATATGTAGAACTGAACACTACAAAATACAAAATAACAAAGTGAACAAACAAAACAGTCCCGTGTGGCACAAACACTGACACGGAAAATAAACACCCACAACTCAAAAGTGAAACCAAGCTGCCTAAGTATGGTTCTCAATCAGGGACAACGATTGACAGCTGCCTCTGATTGAGAACAATACCAGGCCAAACACAGAAATACCAAATCATAGAAAAAGGAACATAGACTGCCCACCCCAAATCACGCCCTGATCACACTAAAACAAAGACCAAACAAAGGAACTAAGGTCAGAATGTGACTGGTGGGTTGAATAAAGACAAAACATACCTTAAAATCCAGAAATGTATCATTCTTGTGCAATTTATATCTATAGGCTACATTGAGGTTTTTCTGTCATTATTTGAATCTATCTGGTATTAGTACTAAACCTAAACTTTTGGGGTTAACTGTATGCGTGGCAAATAGCCGACACAGCCGATCGGCAAATAAATGATTATGGGAACGGGAGGAAAAAGTTAACATTGATCCAGGGAGGAAAAAATAACAATGTCGGAGTTTAATTCAATGAGAGATAAGCTGTGAAATGGAGAGTTGAAAATAATGAGAAGGCAGGACCAGAAACCAGGACCAGAAAAGTAATGTTTGGGAAAGATTAGGTGAAGTGGTAGAAGAGGATGATAGCAGTGTAGTGATGTGATGATTGTGAGGCTCTGTACAAATTCAAAAGTCACACCACAGGACTTCAAATAGGCCTGTTGCACGTCAAGAGAACTGTAGCCTACTGTTCAGATGGCTTAAATGGAAACTGAAATCTGGACACTGACTGTAGGTTGATAAACTCTCACATAGCCTTAATATTAACTCCTGCAGAATTAAGCATTTCTTGCAGTAAAATGATACACCAACTGTAGGCTAAATTTTGACTCAGGAACAGGAGTGGAGGAATATGATTTCGTTCAGCATCTTCAGAGAATGTGAATGTGCAGTTAGGGACCGCCTGTAAAGATGCTTTCTTTATCAACATCATAAAAACTGTTAGTATTTCAAACACATAAAATATGGATCCAAGTCGACCTGAAATCTGATCAGAAACATGTTGGGTCGTTTTCACAGCTTTGTATTTCCTTACAACTGGTCAAACTGATGTCATTTGGACATTTTGCACAGAAAATCTTTCCCGTTTGTTGTTGTTGTTAGCCTATCGCATTTTCTCCCCGGTCCCTAAACATCTTTGCGCTGTGAAAGAAGCAGAGATGACAGATGTTAACTAGATTGAAGCATTCAATTCTATCGATCAATTACATTATTCTGGTGAGAAAGGGTTTATTTCGTTTTCTAGGGCAACATATAATGACACAAAAGAAGCTGCATGTATCTAAATATAGACAAGTTGACTAACAAATAGCCTACTAAAATGTTGGAAATTATTAGCAGAAACATATTTACATCTGCCAAAAAGAATCTGCACCCCCCAGTCAAAGAATCATTCCGTCTCTGACTGTAGCCTACAACACATGTTCTATATTAGCGGGTTACGTTGTAGCCCCCTGTAGCCTACAACACATGTTCTATATTAGCGGGTTCATTCCGTCTCTGACTGTAGCCTACAACACATGTTCTAGCGGGTTATTAGCCGTCTCTGACTGTTACAACACATTTTCTATATTAGCGGGTTAGTACAGCTGTCTCTGACTGTAGCCTACAACACATGTTCTATATTAGCGGGTTATGTAGTAGCCGTCTCTGACTGTAGCCTACAACACATGTTCTATATTAGCGGGTTACGTTGTAGCCGTCTCTGACTGTAGCCTACAACACATGTTCTATATTAGCGGGTTACGTTGTAGCCGTCTCTGACTGTAGCCTACAACACATGTTCTATATTAGCGGGTTACGGTACAGCTGTCTCTGACTGTAGCCTACAACATATTTTCTATATTATTGTGTTGGGTCGGGTGCTGGCCTCAGATATTCACTTTATCACATACAGTGGGGCAAAAAAGTATTTAGTCAGCCACCAATTGTGCAAGTTCTCCCACTTAAAAATATGAGAGAGGCCTGTAATTTTCATCATAGGTACACTTCAACTATGACAGACAAAATGAGAAAAAAAATCCAGAAAATCACATTGTAGGATTTTTTATGAATTTATTTGCAAATTGTGGTGGAAAATAAGTATTTGGTCACCTACAAATTAGCAAGATTTCTGGCTCTCACAGACCTGTAACTTCTTCTTTAAGAGGCTCCTCTGTCCTCCACTCGTTACCTGTATTAATGGCACCTGTTTGAACTTGTTATCAGTATAAAAGACACCTGTCCACAACCTCAAACAGTCACACTCCAAACTCCACTATGGCCAAGACCAAAGAGCTGTCAAAGGACACCAGAAACAAAATTGTAGACCTGCACCAGGCTGGGAAGACTGAATCTGCAATAGGTAAGCAGCTTGGTTTGAAGAAATCAACTGTGGGAGCAATTATTAGGAAATGGAAGACATACAAGACCACTGATAATCTCCCTCGATCTGGGGCTCCACGCAAGATCTCACCCCGTGGGGTCAAAATGATCACAAGAACGGTGAGCAAAAATCCCAGAACCACACGGAGGGACCTTGTGAATGACCTGCAGAGAGTTGGGACCAAAGTAACAAAGCCTACCATCAGTAACACACTACACCGGCAGTGACTCAAATCCTGCAGTGCCAGACGTGTCCCCCTGCTTAAGCCAGTACATGGCCAGGCCCATCTGAAGTTTGCTAGAGAGCATTTGGATGATCCAGAAGAATATTGGGAGAATGTCATATGGTCAGATGAAACCAAAATATAACTTTTTGGTAAAAACTCAACTTGTCGTGTTTGGAGGACAAAGAATGCTGAGTTGCATCCAAAGAACACCATACCTACTGTGAAGCATGGGGGTGGAAACATCATGCTTTGGGGCTGTTTTTCTGCAAAGGGACCAGGACGACTAATCCGTGTAAAGGAAAGAATGAATGGGGCCATGTATCATGAGATTTTGAGTGAAAACCTCCTTCCATCAGCAAGGGCATTGAAGATGAAACATGGCTGGGTCTTTCAGCATGACAATGATCCCAAACACACCGCCCGGGCAATGAAGGAGTGGCTTCGTAAGAAGCATTTCAAGGTCCTGGAGTGGCCTAGCAATTCTCCAGATCTCAACCCCATAGAAAATCTTTGGAGGGAGTTGAAAGTCCGTGTTGCCCAGCAACAGCCCCAAAACATCACTGCTCTAGAGGAGATCTGCATGGAAGAATGGGCCAAAATACCAGCAACAGTGTGTGAAAACCTTGTGAAGACTTACAGAAAACGTTTGACCTCTGTCATTGCCAACAAAGGGTATATAACAAAGTATTGAGATAAACTTTTGTTATTGACCAAATACTTATTTTCCACCATAATTTGCAAATAAATTCATTAAAAATCCTACAATGTGATTTTCTGGATTTTTTTTCTCATTTTGTCTGTCATAGTTGAAGTGTACCTATGATGTAAATTACAGGCCTCTCTCATCTTTTTAAGTGGGAGAACTTGCACAATTGGTGGCTGACTAAATCCTTTTTTGCCCCACTGTATAGTCGGATGGTTGCGGATGGGTTATTAGCAATTGCGGGCAGGTGAACAAACAGCTGACCCTCGCATCACTAACACTAGTGTGATGTGTGTGTGAAAGATTTCTTTAGATGAGATGGAATCAAAGAATCTGAGAATCATCCCGAGGAGTCTGTTCTGTTCTGCCCTTTAGTTGCCATGGAAATGTTACCTTCCATATTTGGAGAGATAGTTGACACCAATGCTGGAGTTATACAGTGTGGATGTGTGTGTGTTTCTGTGAGTCAGTGTTTGTATGTGCGTGTGCGTGCATGTGTGTGTGTGTGTGTCCATTTCGTGCGTTAGTGTCTGGAGAGATACAGTGCCCATTGGGCGCAGACGTCAATTCAACGTTAAATTGAAATTGAGTGGAAACAATGTTAATTCAACCAGTGTGTGCCCAGTGGGTCGTGTTCTGAATTCCTCTCCCCTACTGCTATCCAGACAGGTAGGGATAATAATATGCTACCAAGGTCAGATGCTAATATTTAGCTGCAGATGCAGAGAAGGTACACTGTATGTATAGAAGTCTGTGGACACCCCTTCAAATGAGTGGGTTCGGTTATTTCAGTCAGATCCGTTGCGGACAGGTGTATACAATTGAACACATGGCCATGCAATCTCTATAGACAAACATTGGCAGAAGAATGTTCAGTGACTTTCGATGTGGCACCGTCCTAGAATGTGGCACCGTCCTAGAATGTGGCACCGTCCTAGAATGTGGCACCGTCCTAGAATGTGGCACCGTCCTAGAATGTGGCACCGTCCTAGAATGTGGCACCGTCCTAGAATGTCTTCCCTTATAATGCAAGATCCTCAGTGGAGATCAGCCTTTACTGCGATGGTGAGAGCAGAGATTAACAGCCTCAGCTCAAGTGCGTGTGTGTGTGAGTGCGTGTATTTGTGAGTGCGTGTGTGTGTGTGAGTGTGTGTGTGTGTGTGTGAGTGTGTGTGTGTGTGTGTGCAGTGCGTCGTCCGTGGATGATGATGACAGAAGTGAGTGCTACAGGGCGATAGTCATTTAGGCAGGTTACCTTAGCAGGGCCTTTTCTCTCTAATGCTCCTATCCAGTCAGCTTGTTATCATTTGCTTGTTAATTTTGTTTTGATTAAACTAGCGCTGATTCATGTCATTTAATTTGTAAAATAATGGAAATTCAATATGTTCTGTGCTGAACATCAGAATAACGGACTGCATGTAATTAAACACTTGGGAATTGAAGGGGAAGACAAAAGAAACAGAGAGAAAGAGAGAGAAAGATATAAAGGAAGGTCTGTGTGTGAAAGAGAAAGAGAGATAGTCGGAAGATACTGTGTGTCAGAGAGAGACAGAGAGAGCGATTTAGTGAGAGAGAGAGAGGGAGAGAGAGAGAGGGAGAGAGAGAGAGGGAGAGAGAGAGAGAAAGAGAGATAGTGGGAAGATACTGTGTGTCAGAGAGAGAGACAGAGAGAGGGGGAGAGTGAGAGAGAGAGAGAGAGAGAGAGAGGGAGAGTGAGAGTGAGACAGAGGGAGTGAGATGGTGGCTATCTGTGTGTGTACGTGTGTGTGTTTGTGTAGGAGAGAGAGATGTAGGAGATGTAGGAGAGAGAGATAAATATATAAAGAGAGAGAATGTGTGTGTGTGTTATCGGTCCCCTGTGATGCGGTCTCATCTCTCTCATCTGTAAAGTTTATGAGATCAATCAAGAGCCTCTGGTTCTTTATGACCCCCCTCTGAGGGCAAACAGACCTGAACTTATAGCTCACACTACAACTACACTACCTCTCTCTCTCTCTCTCTCTCTCTCTCTCTCTCTCTCTCTCTCTCTCTCTCTCTCTCTCTCTCTTTCTCTGCATGTCTGTCTAGCTGTCCCTCTCTCCCCATCTCTCTCCCCATCTCTCTCTCTCTCTCTCTCTCTCTCTCTCTCTCTCTCTCTCTCTCTCTCTCTCTCACACACTTTCTCTGCCTGTCTGTCTGTCTGTCTGTCTGTAAATCTCTCCCCATATCTCTCTCTCTCTCACACACTTTCTCTGCCTGTCTGTCTGTCTGTCTGTCTGTCTGTCTGTCTGTCTGTCTGTCTGTCTGTCTGTCTGTCTGTCTGTCTGTCTGTCTGTCTGTCTGTCTGTCTGTCTGTCTGTCTGTCTGTCTGTCTGTCTGTCTGTCTGTCTGTCTGTCTGTCTGTCTGTCTGTCTGTCTGTCTGTCTGTCTGTCTGTCTGTCTGTCTGTCTGTCTGTCTGTCTGTAAATCTCCCCCATATCTCTCTCTCTCTCTCACACTTTCTCTGCCTGCCTGTCTGTCTGTCTGTCTGTCTGTAAATCTCTCCCCATATCTCTCTCTCTCTCTCTCTCTCTCTCTCTCTCTCTCACACACTTTCTCTGCATGTCTGTCTGTCTGTCTGTCTGTCTGTCTGTCTGTCTGTAAATCTCTCCCCATCCCCATCTCTCTCTCTCTCTGTCTCTCTCTCTCTCTCTCACACACTTTCTCTGCCTGTCTGTCTGTCTGTCTGTCTGTAAATCTCTCCCCATATCTCTCTCTCTCTCTCTCTCTCTCTCTCTCTCTCACACACTTTCTCTGCCTGTCTGTCTGTCTGTCTGTCTGTAAATCTCTCCCCATATCTCTCTCTCAATTTAAATCAATTCAATTCAAAGGGCTATAATGGCAATGGAAACATGTTTATAGATAATATAGATAATAAACAAAAGTGAAATAAACACTAAAAATGAACAGTAAACATTACACTCACAAGTTTCAAAGGAATCAACACATTTCAAATGTCATATTATGTCTATGTACAGGGTTATAATGATGTGCAAATAGTTAACGTACAAATGAGGTTTAGTATTCACAGAGGTTTATTACAGTAAAGATGTTCCCCTGAGAATGAGAGAGAGAGAGACAGGGGAGGGGGGGGTATCCCCACTAATGTGATGTTTCTAGATTTTCTGGTAGAGGGCATGGTATATTAATAGATCTGTACACGGTGTGTGTGTGTGTGTGTGTGTGTGTGTGTGTGTGTGTGTGTGTGTGTGTGTGTGTGTGTGTGTGTGTGTGTGTGTGTGTGTGTGTGTGTGTGGAATCTCTAGTAAGCCTATATACATATTCCTCAAATCAGGTCAACATCTCTTAAACCAAAGAATTAATAGCTAATAATACGTCAAATTAACACGTGTACTTGGTTTGACACACAGAATAGTGTTTCTACTGGAGGTGAAGAGAGAATAGTGTTTCTACTGGAGGTGAAGAGAGAATAGTGTTTCTACTAGAGGTACTGAGAGAATAGTGTTTCTACTGGAGGTACTGAGAGAATAGTGTTTCTACTGGAGGTACTGAGAGAATAGTGTTTCTACTGCAGGTGAAGAGAGAATAGTGTTTCTACTGGAGGTGAAGAGAGAATAGTGTTTCTACTGGAGGTACTGAGAGAATAGTGTTCCTACTAGAGGTACTGAGAGAATAGTGTTTCTACTGGAGGTGAAGAGAGAATAGTGTTTCTACTGGAGGTGAAGAGAGAATAGTGTTTCTACTGGAGGTGAAGAGAGAATAGTGTTCCTACTGGAGGTACTGAGAGAATAGTGTTTCTACTGCAGGTACTGAGAGAATAGTGTTTCTACTGGAGGTACTGAGAGAATAGTGTTTCTACTGCAGGTGAAGAGAGAATAGTGTTTCTACTGGAGGTGAAGAGAGAATAGTGTTTCTACTGGAGGTGAAGAGAGAATAGTGTTCCTACTGGAGGTACTGAAAGAATAGTGTTTCTACTGGAGGTGAGGAGAGAATAGCGTTTCTACTGGAGGTACTGAGAGAATAGTGTTTATACTGGAGGTGAAGAAAGAATAGTGTTTCCACTGGAGGTGAAGAGAGAATAGTGTTTATACTGGAGGTGAATAGAGAATAGTGTTTCTACTGGAGGTACTGAGAGAATTGTGTTCCTACTGGAGGTACTGATAGAATAGTGTTTCTACTGGAGGTGAAGAGAGAATAGTGTTTCTACTGGAGGTGAAGAGAGAATAGTGTTTATACTGGAGGTGAGGAGAGAATAGTGTTTCTACTGGAGGTACTGAGAGAATAGTGTTTCTACTGGAGGTTCTGAGAGAATAGTGTTTCTACTGGAGGTACTGAGAGAATAGTGTTTCTACTAGAGGTACTGAGAGAATAGTGTTTCTACTAGAGGTACTGAGAGAATAGTGTTTCTACTGGAGGTGTAGAGAGAATAGTGTTTCTACTGGAGGTGAAGAGAGAATAGTGTTTCTACTGGAGGTGAAGAGAGAATAGTGTTTCTACTGGAGGTGAAGAGAGAATAGTGTTTCTACTGGAGGTACTGAGAGAATAGTGTTTCTACTGGAGGTACTGAGAGAATAGTGTTCCTACTGGAGGTACTGAGAGAATAGTGTTCCTACTGGAGGTACTGAGAGAATAGTGTTTCTACTGGAGGTGTAGAGACAATAGTGTTCCTACTGGAGGTGTAGAGAGAATAGTGTTCCTACTGGAGGTACTGAGAGAATAGTGTTTCTACTGGATGTGTAGAGAGAATAGTGTTCCTACTGGAGGTGTAGAGAGAATAGTGTTCCTACTGGATGTGTAGAGAGAATAGTGTTCCTACTGGAGGTGTAGAGAGAATAGTGTTCCTACTGGAGGTGTAGAGAGAATAGTGTTCCTACTGGAGGTGTAGACAGAATAGTGTTCCTACTGGAGGTGTAGAGAGAATAGTGTTCCTACTGGAGGTACTGAGAGAATAGTGTTTCTACTGGAGGTACTGAGAGAATAGTGTTTCTACTGGAGGTACTGAGAGAATAGTGTTTCTACTGGAGGTGTAGAGAGAATAGTGTTCCTACTGGATGTGTAGAGAGAATAGTGTTCCTACTGGAGGTGTAGAGAGAATAGTGTTCCTACTGGAGGTACTGAGAGAATAGTGTTTCTACTGGAGGTACTGAGAGAATAGTGTTTCTACTGGAGGTACTGAGAGAATAGTGTTTCTACTGGAGGTACTGAGAGAATAGTGTTTCTACTGGAGGTGTAGAGAGAATAGTGTTCCTACTGGAGGTGTAGAGAGAATAGTGTTCCTACTGGAGGTACTGAGAGAATAGTGTTTCTACTGGAGGTACTGAGAGAATAGTGTTTCTACTGGAGGTACTGAGAGAATAGTGTTCCTACTGGAGGTACTGAGAGAATAGTGTTCCTACTGGAGGTACTGAGAGAATAGTGTTTCTACTGGAGGTGTAGAGACAATAGTGTTCCTACTGGAGGTGTAGAGAGAATAGTGTTCCTACTGGAGGTACTGAGAGAATAGTGTTTCTACTGGATGTGTAGAGAGAATAGTGTTCCTACTGGAGGTGTAGAGAGAATAGTGTTCCTACTGGATGTGTAGAGAGAATAGTGTTCCTACTGGAGGTGTAGAGAGAATAGTGTTCCTACTGGAGGTGTAGAGAGAATAGTGTTCCTACTGGAGGTGTAGACAGAATAGTGTTCCTACTGGAGGTACTGAGAGAATAGTGTTCCTACTGGAGGTACTGAGAGAATAGTGTTTCTACTGGAGGTACTGAGAGAATAGTGTTTCTACTGGAGGTACTGAGAGAATAGTGTTTCTACTGGAGGTGTAGAGAGAATAGTGTTCCTACTGGATGTGTAGAGAGAATAGTGTTCCTACTGGAGGTGTAGAGAGAATAGTGTTCCTACTGGAGGTACTGAGAGAATAGTGTTTCTACTGGAGGTACTGAGAGAATAGTGTTTCTACTGGAGGTACTGAGAGAATAGTGTTTCTACTGGAGGTACTGAGAGAATAGTGTTTCTACTGGAGGTGTAGAGAGAATAGTGTTCCTACTGGATGTGTAGAGAGAATAGTGTTCCTACTGGAGGTACTGAGAGAATAGTGTTTCTACTGGAGGTACTGAGAGAATAGTGTTTCTACTGGAGGTACTGAGAGAATAGTGTTTCTACTGGAGGTACTGAGAGAATAGTGTTTCTACTGGAGGTGTAGAGAGAATAGTGTTTCTACTGGAGGTGTAGAGAGAATAGTGTTTCTACTGGAGGTGTAGAGAGAATAGTGTTCCTACTGGAGGTACTGAGAGAATAGTGTTTCTACTGGAGGTACTGAGAGAATAGTGTTTCTACTGGAGGTACTGAGAGAATAGTGTTTCTACTGGAGGTGTAGAGAGAATAGTTGAAGGACTTCATCTCCATGTTGTTTCTGTCCGGTCCTCTAGAGGCTCATTTTCCCTCTGGCTTTTAGGACGGCAGCAAATGAATATTATTATGGTTATTTTTGGTTGGCTTTTAATCCCTTGGGAATAGAACACGTGCCAATACTCACACAACCTGCTCCAGGGCTGTAAACGGAATACTGTCGGATGGAAAACCACAGCCTTTCCCCCATAACCCTTGGGATTTCATTAAGATGTAGATGTGATAGTTGTTCTCCCCTTCAGACCTTCATGAATGCATCGAGGACTAGGGGTTCATTGGGATACTAATGTTTCTATCAGGACTGAACACGGCCAAAAAGACAATATGAATATGTTAAGTTCAACCATGACAGAGTTATCTTAACTTAATAATTGTATTATTTTAGAGAGGAAACTCACTTCACATAGCCTCCAGGGTAACTAATGCATCAATATTTTCCCCTGTTAAATAAATCTTATTGTAGAACAGTTTCTGTTCAACCTTCGGTGGGGTTCGGACTTCCCTCCCGCTGTATGATCTGATCTGAGTGCAGCGTGTGTTTTATCTTTCTATTGATTTATCAGAGACCTTGCTGTTCACATTCAAACAGACTATCGCCTTCGGGTCTGGAGCAGTATTCTTTCTCTCTCTCTCTCTCTCTCGCTCTCTTTCTCTCTCTCTCTCTCTCTCTCTCTCTCGCTCTCTCTCTCTTTCTCACTCTTTCTCTCTCTCTCTCTCTGTCATTTCCTACCTCTGTCATTTCCTACCTCTGTCCTTCCCTACCTCTGTCATTTCCTACCTCTGTCATTTCCTACCTCTGTCATTTCCTACCTCTGTCATTTCCTACCTCTGTCATTTCCTACCTCTGTCCCTCCCTACCTCTGTCCTTCCCTACCTCTGTCATTTCCTACCTCTGTCATTTCCTACCTCTGTCATTTCCTACCTCTGTCATTTCCTACCTCTGTCATTCATTACCTCTGTCATTTCCTACCTCTGTCATTTCCTACCTCTGTCATTCATTACCTCTGTCATTCATTACCTCTGTCATTCATTACCTCTGTCATTCTTTACCTCTGTCATTCTTTACCTCTGTCATTCTTTACCTCTGTCATTCTTTACCTCTGTCATTCTTAAGGTCAGTCATTTTAAACTCAGCAAAAAAAGCAATGTCCCTTTTTCAGGACCCTGTCTTTCAGAGATAATTCGTAAATATCAAAATAACTTCCCAGATCTTCATTGTAAAGGGTTTAAACAGTGTTTCCCTGCTTGTTCAATGAACTATAAACAATTAAAGAATATGCACCTGTGGAACGTCATTAAGACACTAACCGCTTACAGACGGTAGGCAATTAAGGTCACAGTTATGAAAACTTAGGACACCAAAGAGGCCCTTCTACTGACTCTGAAAAACACCAAAAGAAAGATGCCCAGGGTCCCTGCTCATCTGCGTGAACGTGCCTTAGGCATGCTGCAAGGAGGCATGAGGACAGCAGATGTGGCCAGGGCAATAAATTGCAATGTCCGTACTGTGAGACGCCTAAGACAGCGCTGCAGGGAGACAGGACGGACAGCTGATCGTCCGTGTAACAACACCCGCACAGGATCGGTACATCCGAACATCACACCTGCGGGATAGGTACAGGATGGCAACAACAACTGCCCGAGTTACACCAGGAACACACAATCCCTCCATCAGTGCTCAGACTGTCTGCAATAGGCTGAGAGAGGCTGGACTGAGGGCTTGTAGGCCTGTTGTATGGCAGGTCCTCACCAGACATCACCGGCAACAATGTCGCCAATGGGCACAAACCCACCGTCGTTGGACCAGACAGGACTGGCAAAAGGTGCCCTTCATTGACGAGTCTCGGTTCTGTCTCACCAGGGGTGATGGTCAGATTCGCGTTACACAGAGGCCTGTACTCTGGGGCGGTGTGTCACAGCATCATCGGACTGAGCTTGTCCGATGACAACGCTGTGCGTTACAGGGAAGACATCCTCCTCCCTCATGTGGTACCCTTCCTGCAGGCTCATCCTGACATGACCCTCCAGCATGACAATTCCACCAGCCATACTGCTCGTTCTGTGTGTGATTTCCTGCAAGACAGGAATGTCCGTGTTCTGCCATGGCCAGCGAAGAGCCCGGACCTCAATCCCATTGAGCAGGTCTGGGACCTGTTGGATCGGAGGGTGAGGGCTAGGGCCATTCCCCCCAGAAATGTCCGGGAACTTGCAGGTGCCTTGGTGGAAGAGTGGGGTAACATCGCACAGCAAGAACTGGCAAATCTGGTGCAGTCCACGAGGAGTAGATGCACTGCAGTACTTAATGCAGCTGGTGGCCACACCAGATACTGACTGTTACTTTAGATTTTTGACCCACCCCCCTTTGTTCAGGGACACATTATTCAATTTCTGTTAGTCACATGTCTGTAGAACTTGGGAATGCAATGGTATTCCACAGCCCCTCCCGACTGGAAATGGAGAGGTTTTCCATATCTAGGGCAGACGTGTGGGACACTACACACACACACACACACACACACACACACACACACACACACACACACACACACACACACACACACACACACACACACGCACGCACACACACACTACAACACACACATCCTGTTTTTTGCTCTCCCAGGGAATGGCCTTATCCTCTTAAAGCATTCCCACAGAAAGTGCTTGGTATTAGAGAGGATTTGAGAGAAAACGTGTGTGTGTGTGTGTGTGTTTGTGTGTGTGTGTGTGTTTGTGTGTGTGTGTGTGTGTGTGCCCATTCTTCCGTTTATACTCACATTTATGTGGCTGTGCTTTTTGTGAGATGAATCTGTTAGTTTGGTCTGGATCAGTAAACAGATTCACTGTAAAGGATTTCCCCTGGTTAGGCTTTCTCCTTTCAGACTGATAACTTTGCTATCACTCTATCAATCCCTCTCTCTCTCTCTCTCTCACTCTCTCTCTCATTCTCTCTCACTCCTCTCTTCCTTGGGACTGGATATGCTAACATGGGTTAAGGTCAATTCCATTTCAACTCCATTAATTCAGTAAGTAAATTGAAATTCAATTAATGAATGAATATAAATGGCTCTTCTGTCCTGAACTAACTGCATTCAAAGAGAATGGACGCAATTTCCCCATGATTGACCAGTGCTTTCTGTTTTCTATTGGCAGAATCAGGCTGTGTGATGGAGGTTGACATTGGCGCTCTAAAAAGTGTCAGTAAAAACCTATGTATTGTTGCAATCTCTCCTCTCCTCTCTCTTTCTCTCTTTCTCTCTTTCAGTTGTTTTCTCTTTCTCTCCTCTGGTAAGCGGTGGGCAGAGTGAGACGGGTGCGATGTGCCCCCGCACAGCCTGTTACCACGGCAACACACAAGAAAAAGACAGAGAGGGAGAGAAAGAGAGAGAGATGGAGACAGAGTGAGAGAATAGACAGGAGAACAGAGAGAGATAGTTGAGACAGTGTGGCATTACGGAGATGCTGCTGAAAGAGGGAGTGGAGGAGACTCATTAGTCCACAAAAACACACATCATTTAGACAAAATCCACCCAATACACACATCATTTAGACAAAATCCACCCAATACACACACCACACGGCTCTGTGGACAACAGCTCTGGTGGTCTCATTACGTTGCCATTAGATGCACCTCTCCATGTAAGTCACTGCTGTCAGCCTTAGAAGTCAGCCGAGACTGTGTGTGTGTGTGTGTGTGTGTGTGTGTGTGTGTGTGTGTGTGTGTGTGTGTGTGTGTGTGTGTGTGTGTGTGTGTGTGTGTGTGTTTGTGTGTGTGTGAGACACAGACCATACCAGTATAATGATTCCAATCCTATAGAGAAGAGAAAACTCAGACTGCTGTCGATCTCTCTAAACTCAGTAGTGAACCCTCATTAGAGTTTACACGACACCACGGTAATGAGTCTGTCTATCTCTCTCTCTGTGTGTGTGTGGTATGGGATATATTTGCACATCTTTGCCTAGTAAGGCTTGCTAAATAGCTCCTACCAAAGTCTCAGCTCTCTCAGAGGGAGGGGTAGTACCCCCTGCCACCAGTCTGCTCTCTCTCAGAGGGAGGGGTAGTACCCCCTGCCACCAGTCTGCTCTCTCTCAGAGGGAGGGGTAGTACCCCCTGCCACCAGTCTGCTCTCTCTCAGAGGGAGGGGTAGTACCCCCTGCCACCAGTCTGCTCTCTCTCAGAGGGAGAGGTAGTACCCCCTGCCACCAGTCTGCTCTCTCTCAGATGGAGGGGTAGTACCCCCTGTCACCAGTCTGCTCTCTCTCAGAGGGAGGGGTAGTACCCCCTGCCACCAGTCTGCTCTCTCTCAGAGGGAGGGGTAGTACCCCCTGCCACCAGTCTGCTCTCTCTCAGAGGGAGAGGTAGTACCCCCTGCCACCAGTCTGCCTGCTCTCAGAGGGAGGGGTAGTACCCCCTGCCACCAGTCTGCCTGCTCTCAGAGGGAGGGGTACCCCTGCCACCAGTCTGCCTGCTCTCAGAGGGAGAGGTAGTACCCCCTGCCACGAGTCTGCTCTCTCAGAGGGAGGGGTAGTACCCCTGCCACCAGTCTGCTCTCTCTCAGAGGGAGGGGTAGTACCCCCTGCCACCAGTCTGCTCTCTCTCAGAGGGAGGGGTAGTACCCCCTGCCACCAGTCTGCTCTCTCTCAGAGGGAGGGGTAGTACCCCCTGCCACCAGTCTGCTCTCTCTCAGAGGGAGAGGTAGTACCCCCTGCCACCAGTCTGCTCTCTCTCAGAGGGAGGGGTAGTACCCCCTGCCACCAGTCTGCTCTCTCTCAGAGGGAGGGGTAGTACCCCTGCCACCAGTCTGCTCTCTCTCAGAGGGAGGGGTAGTACCCCCTGCCACCAGTCTGCTCTCTCTCAGAGGGAGGGGTAGTACCCCCTGCCACCAGTCTGCCTGCTCTCAGAGGGAGGGGTAGTACCCCTGCCACCAGTCTCCTGCTCTCAGAGGGAGGGGTAGTACCCCCTGCCACCAGTCTGCTCTCTCTCAGAGGGAGGGGTAGTACCCCCTGCCACCAGTCTGCCTGCTCTCAGAGGGAGAGGTAGTACCCCCTGCCACCAGTCTGCTCTCTCTCAGAGGGAGGGGTAGTACCCCTGCCACCAGTCTGCTCTCTCTCAGAGGGAGGGGTAGTACCCCCTGCCACCAGTCTGCTCTCTCTCAGAGGGAGGGGTAGTACCCCCTGCCACCAGTCTGCTCTCTCTCAGAGGGAGGGGTAGAGGGAAAGTCAAAGACAGTGGGCTTGAGAGTGAAAGGGAAATCATACAAAAGGAGGTGTGTAGATGTTGATAGTTTTGCTGAGTAATGTGTGTGTGTGTGTGTGTGTGTGTGTGTGTGTGTGTGTGTGTGTGTGTGTGTGTGTGTGTGTGTGTGTGTGTGTGTGTGTGTGTGTGTGTGTGTGTGTGGACAATATGAGAGGTGTTTGGGAGACACTCTGTAAAACTCAATGAGACGACTCCCAGCACTCTAAACTAGATACAGCCAGGATATATAACCTGTCCCTATGGGTTCTCTCTATATCTGTCCTTATCCTCTCCCTCTTTTCATCCCAACCACATCCCTCGTTCTCTTAGCCTCCCTCAGGTTCTGTCTCTTCCACACTCACTCATTAATCCTTCACTTTAACCCCCTCTCTCCTCTCTATCTCTCTCCTCTCTATCTCTCCTCTATCTCTCTCCTCTCTATCTCTCCTCTCTATCTCTCTTAACCTCTGTCTATCTGTACCCCCCCTCCCCCCTTTCAGGATCTCTTTCGTTCTCTTAGGTGGAAGTTGTGGGCCGGCCAAAGGTTAGGAAAAGTTATTGGAGGGTGGGAGGCTTAGATGAGTATGTTGTATGTATGTGTGTGTGTGTGTGTGTGTGTGTGTGTGTGTGTGTGTGTGTTTGTGTGTGTGTGAGACACAGACCATACCAGTGTAATGAATCCAATCCTGTAGAGGAGAGAAAACTCAGACTGCTGTTGATCTCTCTAAGCTCAGTGGTGAACCCTCATTAGAGTTTACACGACACCACGGTAATGAGTCTGTCGATCTCTCTAAACTCAGTAGTGAACCCTCATTAGAGTTTACACGACACCACGGTAATGAGTCTGTCGATCTCTCTAAACTCAGTAGTGAACCCTCATTAGAGTTTACACGACACCACGGTAATGAGTCTGTCTATCTCTCTCTGTGTGTGTGTGTGTGTGGTATGGGATATATTTGCACATCTTTGCCTAGTAAGGCTTGCTAAATTGCTCCTACCAAAGTCACAGCTCTCTCAGAGGGAGGGGTAGTACCCCCTGCCACCAGTCTGCTCTCTCTCAGAGGGAGGGGTAGTACCCCCTGCCACCAGTCTGCCTGCTCTCAGAGGGAGGGGTAGTACCCCCTGCCACCAGTCTGCTCTCTCTCAGAGGGAGGGGTAGTACCCCCTGCCACCAGTCTGCTCTCTCTCAGAGGGAGGGGTAGTACCCCCTGCCACCAGTCTGCTCTCTCTCAGAGGGAGGGGTAGTACCCCCTGCCACCAGTCTGCTCTCTCTCAGAGGGAGAGGTAGTACCCCTGCCACCAGTCTGCCTGCTCTCAGAGGGAGAGGTAGTACCCCCTGCCACCAGTCTGCTCTCTCTCAGAGGGAGGGGTAGTACCCCCTGCCACCAGTCTGCCTGCTCTCAGAGGGAGGGGTAGTACCCCCTGCCACCAGTCTGCTTGCTCTCAGAGGGAGGGGTAGTACCCCCTGCCACCAGTCTGCTCTCTCTCAGAGGGAGGGGTAGTACCCCCTGCCACCAGTCTGCTCTCTCTCAGAGGGAGGGTTAGAGGGAAAGTCAAAGACAGTGGACTTGAGAGTGAAAGGGAAATCATACAAAGGGGATGTGTAGGTGTTGATAGTTTTGCTGAGTAATGTGTGTGTGTGTGTATGGTTGTGGCTGTATACTGGTACCTCCTACCCTATACAGTCGACTACAGTGAGACAATAGCTCCAGCTGGAGAGGAGTGACCTATGTTATCTACACATATCCATTCTCTTTCCTCTATGTCTCCTTCTGTCTCCCTCCCTCCATTTATCCCACTCCTCTGTTTCTGCCCCTCCCTCCCTCCCTCCCTCCCTCCCTCCCTCCCTCCCTCCCTCCCTCCCTCCCTCCCTCCCTCCCTCCATTTATCCCACTCCTCTGTTTCTGCCCCTCCCTCCCTCCCTCCTACTGTCCTCTCCCTCCCTGTCTCTCCCTCCCTCTACAATGTCTCTCCCTCCCCTCCCTGTCTCCCTCCCTCCCCTCCCTGTCTCTCTCCCCTCCCCCTCCACTCTCTGTCTCCCTCCCTCCCTGTCTCTCTCCCTCCCTCCCTGTCTCTTTCCCTCCCCTCTACAGTATCTCTCCATCCCTCTCCCTCCCTCCACTCTCTGTCTCCCTCCCTCCCTGTCTCTCTCCCTCCCTCCCTGTCTCTTTCCCTCCCCTCTACAGTATCTCTCCATCCCTCTCCCTCCCTCCACTCTCTGTCTCCCTCCCTCCCTGTCTCCCTCCCTCCACTCTCTCCCTCCCTCCCTGTCTCTCTCCCTCCCTCTCCTTCCCTCCACTTCGTACTCTCTTTTTATATCTCTCTCTGCTTCACTTAATAGTCATGCTCATCCTCTGATTTTTCTTTCTTCCTGTCCTTTCTTCCTTTTCTTCAGTCCTTACTCATGAAATGTCCTTCTTCAGTCCTTACTCTCTCCCCCCACCCATCTGTCTAGGATACATACCCAGCTAACACATTTGGTTCCTTGGAAGTTGTGGGAACGCGTGTTTTTAGTTTGACATTGGATTGTGGGAACGAAGCCATACGTTTCCTGACCGGTAAAATGATGTGTTTTTTAAATGTTCTATGAACAGAAGTGAACATTTTGACTGTTCTGGGAACAATTTTTAGATTGCAGGGAAGTTCTGATGACGTTTTACTCCAGTTCCTTGAACGCTTTCCTCCGAGGTTTTATTAACGCTTTGAGAACAGAAAATATAAGTTATTTGGAGGTTTTTGAATGTCTTCATTAAAACATTAATTTAATTATTAAACACTTATTTTACCAGGTAAGTTGACTGAAAACACATTCTTATGTTTAAATAAGACTTTTAATTACACTGCTGGCTTATTTAGGTTTAACATTTGTGAACTCCAAACATAGTGGAAATTAACTTCCTTAGGCACTAATCTTGCAAACTCATTTCATTATGACATGGCATCAGTGAGATTTGAACCTATGATCTTCTGCTGTGGATCACATGGAATTAGTCCACTGCACCACCAGGATGGAGCAAGCCTACTGTGTTTTTTTACACATACAAAGCTGTTCATTTTAGTCCATTCAAACAGACCCTAAAGGAAAGTAGCGCTCATTAAGATCAGGTGTGGCCAATTAGTGGGCGCGGACAACACAGCTGAACACACTTAACAAGACAGAGGATAGAGGTTTCTTGTGGTTTTTATGGAAAGTTTTCATGTTCTGAGAATGGAATTTATACATTATTGATGTTAATGTGTACAATTCCCCCAATATTCTCAGAATATTGCCAAAAACTGACGTATAAGAGAACTATACATTATCTGAACGTTCTCAGAACATCGCTTAAGTCACACCATTTTTGAGAATGTAGTAAAAGTATGACATTAAATAGAACCACATGGGAACTTGTGTGGAATGTTGTGTGAAAGTACTGAAATTCCCACAGAATAACATGTAACCCTGAGGAAACCTGTAGACAGTGGTGTAAAGTACTAAAGTAAAAATACTTATGTTGTTTTTTGGGATATCTGTACTTTACTATTTATATTTTTGCCAAATTTTACTTTTACTTCACTACATTCATTACTCCATACATTTTCCCTGACACCTAAATGTACTCTTTACATTTTGACAGGAAAATGGTTTAAATTCACGCACTTATCAAGAGAACATCCCTGGTCACCTACTGCCTCTGATCTGGAGGACTCTCTAAACAGAGAACATCCCAGGTCATCCCTACTGCCTCTGATCTGGAGGACTCTCTAAACAGATAACATCCCTGGTCATCTACTGCCTCTGATCTGGAGAACTCTCTAAACAGATAACATCCCTGGTCCTCTACTGCCTCTGATCTGGAGGACTCTCTAAACAGAGAACATCCCTGGTCATCTACTGCCTCTGATCTGGAGGACTCTCTAAACAGAGAACATCCCTGGTCACCTACTGCCTCTGATCTGGAGGACTCTCTAAACAGAGAACATCCCTGGTCACCTACTGCCTCTGATCTGGAGGACTCTCTAAACAGAGAACATCCCTGGTCATCTACTGCCTCTGATCTGGAGGACTCTCTAAACAGAGAACATCCCAGGTCCTCTACTGCCTCTGATCTGGAGGACTCTCTAAACAGAGAACATCCCAGGTCCTCTACTGCCTCTGATCTGGAGGACTCTCTAAACAGAGAACATCCCAGGTCCTCTACTGCCTCTGATCTGGAGGACTCACTAAACAGAGAACATCCCTGGTCATCTACTGCCTCTGATCTGGAGGACTCTCTAAACAGAGAACATCCCTGGTCATCCCTACTGCCTCTGATCTGGAGGACTCTCTAAACAGAGAACATCCCAGGTCCTCTACTGCCTCTGATCTGGAGGACTCACTAAACAGAGAACATCCCTGGTCATCTACTGCCTCTGATCTGGAGGAGTCTCTAAACAGAGAACATCCCTGGTCATCCCTACTGCCTCTGATCTGGAGGACTCACTAAACAGAGAACATCCCTGGTCATCTACTGCCTCTGATCTGGAGGACTCTCTAAACATAGAACATCCCAGGTCATCTCTACTGCCTCTGATCTGGAGGACTCTCTAAACAGAGAACATCCCAGGTCATCTACTGCCTCTGATCTGGAGGACTCTCTAAACAGAGAACATCCCAGGTCATCTCTACTGCCTCTGATCTGGAGGACTCTCTAAACAGAGAACATCCCTGGTCATCTACTGCCTCTGATCTGGCGGACTCTCTAAACAGATAACATCCCTGGTCCTCTACTGCCTCTGATCTGGCGGACTCTCTAAACAGAGAACATCCCTGGTCATCTACTGCCTCTGATCTGGCGGACTCTCTAAACAGAGAACATCCCAGGTCATCTACTGCCTCTGATCTGGAGGACTCTCTAAACAGAGAACATCCCAGGTCATCCCTACTGCCTCTGATCTGGAGGACTCTCTAAACAGAGAACTACCCTGGTCATCTACTACCTCTGATCTGGAGGACTCTCTAAACAGAGAACATCCCAGGTCATCCCTACTGCCTCTGATCTGGAGGACTCTCTAAACAGAGAACATCCCTGGTCATCTCTACTGCCTCTGATCTGGAGGACTCTCTAAACAGAGAACATCCCAGGTCATCTACTGCCTCTGATCTGGAGGACTCTCTAAACAGAGAACATCCCAGGTCATCCCTACTGCCTCTGATCTGGAGGACTCTCTAAACAGAGAACATCCCAGGTCATCCCTACTGCCTCTGATCTGGAGGACTCTCTAAACAGAGAACATCCCAGGTCATCCCTACTGCCTCTGATCTGGTGGACTCTCTAAACAGAGAACATCCCAGGTCATCCCTACTGCCTCTGATCTGGAGGACTCTCTAAACAGAGAACATCCCAGGTCACTCTGATCTCCTAAACAGAGAACATCCCAGGTCATCCCTACTGCCTCTGATCTGGAGGACTCTCTAAACAGAGAACATCCCAGGTCCCTGATCTGGAGGTCTCTAAACAGAGAACATCCCTGGTCATCTACTGCCTCTGATCTGGAGACTCTCTAAACAGAGAACATCCCAGGTCATCCCTACTGCCTCTGATCTGGCGGACTCTCTAAACAGAGAACATCCCTGGTCATCTACTGCCTCTGATCTGGCGGACTCTAAACAGAGAACATCCCTGGTCATCTACTGCCTCTGATCTGGCGGACTCTCTAAACAGAGAACATCCCTGGTCATCTACTGCCTCTGATCTGGAGGACTCTCTAAACAGAGAACATCCCTGGTCCTCTACTGCCTCTGATCTGGCGGACTCTCTAAACAGAGAACATCCCTGGTCCTCTACTGCCTCTGAGGTCTAAACAGAGAACATCCCTGGTCCTCTACTGCCTCTGATCTGCAGATCTAAACAGAGAACATCCCTGGTCCTCTACTGCCTCTGATCTGGAGACTCACTAAACAGAGAACATCCCTGGTCCTCTACTGCCTCTGATCTGGCAGACTCTAAACAGAGAACATCCCTGGTCCTAAACCTCTGATCTGGAGACTCTAAACAGAGAACATCCCTGGTCCTCTACTGCCTCTGATCTGGCGGACTCTCTAAACAGATAACATCCCTGGTCCTCTACTGCCTCTGATCTGGCGGACTCTCTAAACAGAGAACATCCCTGGTCATCTACTGCCTCTGATCTGGCGGACTCTCTAAACAGAGAACATCCCAGGTCATCTACTGCCTCTGATCTGGAGGACTCTCTAAACAGAGAACATCCCAGGTCATCCCTACTGCCTCTGATCTGGAGGACTCTCTAAACAGAGAACTACCCTGGTCATCTACTACCTCTGATCTGGAGGACTCTCTAAACAGAGAACATCCCAGGTCATCCCCTGCCTCTGATCTGGAGGACTCTCTAAACAGAGAACATCCCTGGTCATCTCTACTGCCTCTGATCTGGAGGACTCTCTAAACAGAGAACATCCCAGGTCATCTACTGCCTCTGATCTGGAGGACTCTCTAAACAGAGAACATCCCAGGTCATCCCTACTGCCTCTGATCTGGAGGACTCTCTAAACAGAGAACATCCCAGGTCATCCCTACTGCCTCTGATCTGGAGGACTCTCTAAACAGAGAACATCCCAGGTCATCCCTACTGCCTCTGATCTGGTGGACTCTCTAAACAGAGAACATCCCAGGTCATCCCTACTGCCTCTGATCTGGAGGACTCTCTAAACAGAGAACATCCCAGGTCATCCCTACTGCCTCTGATCTGGCAGACTCTCTAAACAGAGAACATCCCAGGTCATCCCTACTGCCTCTGATCTGGAGGACTCTCTAAACAGACAACATCCCAGGTCATCCCTACTGCCTCTGATCTGGCGGACTCTCTAAACAGAGAACATCCCTGGTCATCTACTGCCTCTGATCTGGCAGACTCTCTAAACAGAGAACATCCCAGGTCATCCCTACTGCCTCTGATCTGGCGGACTCTCTAAACAGATAACATCCCTGGTCATCTCTACTGCCTCTGATCTGGCGGACTCTCTAAACAGAGAACATCCCTGGTCATCTACTGCCTCTGATCTGGCGGACTCTCTAAACAGAGAACATCCCTGGTCATCTACTGCCTCTGATCTGGCGGACTCTCTAAACAGAGAACATCCCTGGTCATCTACTGCCTCTGATCTGGCGGACTCTCTAAACAGAGAACATCCCTGGTCATCTACTGCCTCTGATCTGGCGGACTCTCTAAACAGAGAACATCCCTGGTCATCTACTGCCTCTGATCTGGCGGACTCTCTAAACAGAGAACATCCCTGGTCCTCTACTGCCTCTGATCTGGCAGACTCACTAAACACAAATGCTTTGTTTGTAAATTAATGTAATACAGTTTTTCTCAATTGCTAAAACACTAAAACCCATTGGCTGAACAAATTGCTCAGTTGCCTGGACTCATTTAGCTACTTATGCAGTCTGTTGTCAATACCTTAAACCATTTCACATGGTAAAACACAATTTGCAGGTCTCACTTAGACTTTTCAGCAAAACTCTAAACACATTCTCATTCTCAAAACACATTCTGCACTCTAATGCACATGTCATCCATACTGGTAAACACAAGTGGCAACAATCAAATACAAATAGAGAACATATGTCATTGATTGAACACAACCACTCAAAATTGATTTAACCTGTTTCAAATGCTGCGACACAACCAATATAAGCCAGTTCAGAGAGCAAACAGGTTGTTGAAGGTAGGAAGGAGAAAGTCTGAGAATGGATACTGTAGTACAGTGCATTGTAGGCTGTATACTGTACAATGGATGAATTGTATGGCCCTGAACATTGTGCTTTCCATTTATTAACAGTACTGACTGCTGGTTGCAGGTTCATATCAACAAAGAACAAGAATTACAGTATCACAGAGACAAAGGACAAGTTTGTGAGATGCAGGGTACAGTACTGTAAAAATAGGGCTACAAGGAGGAGGAAGAACAAAAAACTAAATGCAAAGAGCAAAGCAGAGTAGTAATTTCAGATAAATTTTGAGCTACTATGATAGAACATGTTTTCGTTCATCAAAAGACAATGACGGAAAAATATGAATATTTTTTTAGATAAAAAATGTACTTCTCCCTGAGAATTGTATGTTTTGAACAATGTGTTTTCTATTTTTCGGTGTATTGTTTACTGACTGCTTGAGAGTCTATATCATTTTGATCACTTTGTTTATGATTTGAGAGCAGTGTTTGATTTTGAACACAGGTAAAACTGTTTTGAGGCGAATGTTTCATTTTGCAAGAGGAGTCAGAGGTTATGTAAATAGTGCTTGAAGATGAGGTTTTGCGTTTACTGTTTTCAGGAAATGGAGCAAGGTTTCAGAAATTGTGTTTTAGCAATTGAGAATAACTGTAATAAAAAATACCAAAATGTGCCGTCTGGTTTGCATAATATAAGCAATTTGAAATTATACTTTTGATACTTAACTATATTTTAGCAATTCCATTTACTTTTGATACTTAGGTATATTTAAAACCAAATACTTTTAGAATTTTAATCAAGTAGTATTTTGCTGAGTGACTTTCACTTTTACTTGAGTCATTTTCTTTTCAGGTATCTTTACTTTTACTCAAGTATAAAAATTGAGTACTTTTTCCACCACTGCCTGTAGGAAACGTTATACTGAAGTACTGAAATTCCCACAGAAGGACGTTGTTTCTTAACGTTCTCTGAACTATTTAAGAACATTCCCAATGTCAAACCAGCTCGAGAACGTTCCTAGAACATTCAAATTGAACCTTGTTTGCACTTTTAGGAAACGTTCTGTTAAAGTAATGAAATGCCAAGAAAATAACACATTTTTTTTTGTCAAGTTCCTTAAATGTGCTGAGAATGTTTCAAAGCCAAGCAACTATCCTGCACCATTCCCAGAAAGTTGTGGTAAGGTTGTATGCAAAATAACAATAGGACAACCACACTCTCACCAAGCTTTAAGAAACATCTGGTTCTCAGAACGTTATGTGCTAGCTGGGTAGTTAGTCATTGAGGGTACAGTGATGAATATAAACATATTTTCCGGGTCCACTCTCTCACTCTCAGCTTTTCTTCGATGAATCTCCCACCTCTTTTTACTCTGTCTCTTTCTGTATCTTCTTTTCTCTTCTGTTTCATTCCTGCCTTCCCTCACACACATCAAGCACCCGATCCTTCTGCCCAGTTTGAAATCTGATCCGAAAGTCTGGCTGAACAAGTCTGTGTCTGTCTGTGTGTGTGTGTGTCTTCACTCTGTGCGAGACAGTTTAATTGGTGGCTCTTATCATTTTGGAGTTGGGAGATGAAGACACAGTTTGTGTGCAGTTAGCCACTCTCTATGGCCTCGTATAGCTGAAATACAGATAGCTACTCTCTATGGCCTCGTATAGCTGAAATACAGATAGCCACTCTCTATGGCCTCGTATAGCTGAAATACAGATAGCCACTCTCTATGGCCTCGTATAGCTGAAATACAGATAGCCACTCTCTATGGCCTCGTATAGCTGAAATACAGATAGCCACTCTCTATGGCCTCGTATAGCTGAAATACAGATAGCTACTCTCTATGGCCTCGTATAGCTGAAATACAGATAGCTACTCTCTATGGCCTCGTATAGCTGAAATACAGATATATGACCTCTCTATGGCCTCGTACAGCTGAAATACAGATATATGACCTCTCTATGGCCTCGTATACAGTCCGTATATCATCTCCATTTTTAGGAGAGAGAGAGAGAATGGGAAGACATGGTGAGAGATTTAGAGGGTAATGAAGTGTATCATGGATGAATGAGTCAAGTGAGGGTAAGCAGGCGTGGGCTGACGAGTGTGTGTTATGTTATGTAGTTATGTGTGTGTATGTGTCTGTGTTTCTGTGTGTAGGGAGGACTGTGAGTGACAGGTGTGTAAAGTGGTGTGATAGCTCAGGTAATTACCCACACAGATACCCACAAATCAATCAAATCAAATTGTATTTCTCACATGCTCAGAATACAACAGGTGTAGACTGAACTGTGAAATGCTTACTTACCAACGATGCAGAGTAAATAAATGATGATAAAAAGAAAACTTAAGATAAATAAAATACACAAGAATGGATCTATAAACAGGGAGTACCAGTACCAGAACAATGTGCAGAGGTACGAGGTATTTGAGGTTAATATGTGCAAGAAAGACAGCGTGAAGTGACTAGGCATCAGGATAGATAATAATAAGAGTAAAATAAAGAACAGGGTTATGTGTGTGTGTGTGTGTGTGTGTGTGTGTGTGTGTGTGTGTGTGTGTGTGTGTGTGTGTGTGTGTGTGTGTGTGTGTGTGTGTGTGTGTGTGTGTGTGTGTGTGTGTGTGTATGTGTGTGTGTGTGTGTGTGTGTGTGAATGTGTGTGGGTTTTCTGTGAGAGTGTCAGTGTAGTGTGTGTATATAGTGTGTTTACTGTATATAGTCTTGAGAGTGTACATAGAGTCAGTGCAGATAGTCCAGTAACCATTATTTAACTATTTAGCAGTCTTATGGCTTGGGGGTAGGAGCTGCCTTAGAGCCTGTTGGTCCGAGAGCCGGTGTTCCGGTACCGTTTCCCGGACGATGCAGAGTAAACGGTATATGGCTTGGGTGGCTGGATTCTTTACACCGCCTGGTATGAGGTTCCTGGATGGCAGTGAGCTCGGCCACAGTGATGTACTGGGCTGTCCGTACCACCTTCTGTACCTCTGTAGCGCTTTGTGGTTTGAGGGTGGTGTATTTGCCATACCAAGCGGTGATGGAGTCAGTCAAGATGCTCTCAATGGTGCAGCTGTAGAACTTTTTGAGGATTCGAGGACCCATGACAAATCTTTTCAGCCTCCTGATGGGGAAGAGGCGCTGTTGTGCCCTCTTCACAACTGTGCGGGTGAGTGTGGACCATGTTAGTTCCTTAGTGAAGTGGGCACTAAGGACATTGAAGCTCTCAACCCGCTCCACTACAGCCCCATCGATGTGGATGGGTCGTGCTCTCCCCTCTTTCTCTTGTAATTCCATGATCAGCTCTTTGGTCTTACTGACGTTAGAAGAGAGGTTGTTGTCCAAGCACCACACTGCCAGGTCTCCGACCTCCTCCCTGTAGACGGTCTCTTCGCCGTCGGTGATCAGGCCTACCACCGTCGTGTCATCAGCATACTTGAGGATGGTGTTGGAGTCGTACTTGGCCACGCAGTCGTGGGTGAACAGGGAGTACAGGAGGGGAACTAAGAACAAACCCTTGAAGGTCCCCTGTGTTGAGGGTGAGTGTGCCGGAGGTGTTGTTGCCTACCCTCACCAACTGGGGCCGTCCCGTCAGGAAGTCCAGGATCCAGTTACAAACGGAGGTGATCGGTCTCGGGATCTCAAGCTTGGTGATGAACTTGGAGGGGACTACGGTGTTGAACGCTTAGCTGTAGTCTATGAAAAACAATCTCACATAGTCACATTATACCCCCTCTTGTCCAGATGGAAGAGGGCAGTGTGATTCAGATTGTGTCATCTGTGGATCTGTTGGTTCCCCTCTTGTCTATGTGGGAGAGGGCAGTGTGAAGTGCAATCGAGATTGCACCATCTGTGGATCTGCTGGGGCGGTATATGAATTGGACTGGGTCTAGGGTGTCTGTGATGATGGTGTTGATGTGTGTCATGACCAGTCTTTCTTAGCAATTCATAATTATTGATGTGAGTGCTACAGGTGAATAGTTATTTAGACAGGTTACCTTGGAGTTCTTGGGAACAGGGACAATGGTGGTCAACTTGAAACATGTTAGGATTACAGACTGGGAGACCAGCTGGTCTGCATATGCTTTGAGAACTCACCCTGGTTTTCCGTCTGGCCTGGAGGCCTTCTGAGTGTTAACCTGTTTAAAAGTTGTACATCGGCCACGGAGAGTAAGATCACACAGTCGTCCAGAGCAACAGGGGCTTTTGCGCAAGTCTCAGTGTATTCCTCAAAGCATTTAGCTCGTTTGGGAGTTCTGCATCACTGAGCATCATACGGCTGGGTGAGATATATTGTCCCTTTACATGTTTGATGTCTTGTCGGAAGTCCTAACAGGCTTTCTTTTATGCGTCCGTTTCCCGTTCCTTGTAAACTGTAGCCCTAGCCTTTAGCCCTGTAGCCTTTAGCCCTTTAGCCTTTGTCCTTTAGCCTTTAGCCCTTTAGCCTTTGTCCTGTAGCCTTTAGCCCTTTAGCCTTTGTCCTAACATCCAATTATCTTGCAACCGCTCTGGTGGAAATTCCTGCAGTCAGCATGACAATTGCACTGTCCCTCAAAACCTGAGACATCTATAGCATTGTGTTTTGTGACAAAACTGCACATTTTAGAGCAGCCTTTTATTGGCCCTAGCACAAGGTGCACCTGTGTAATGATCATGCTGTTTAATCAGCTTCTTGATATGCCACACCTGTCAGGATGATGGTTTATCTTAGCAAAGGATAAATGCTCACTAATAGGAATGTGAACAAATTTGTCTACAACATTTTAGAGAAATACGCTTTTTGTGCATATGAAACATTTCTGGGATAATCAGTTTGAATTATATTATTTCCCCCCAGTCTGATTTTGTGCCTGCTCTTGTTCACTCTGTTCTAATAAGTCATCCACAGATTGGGGGCACAGTAGAAGGAAACAGAATGATGTATGCCTTTTGCTATCTTTCAGGGATGGGTCATAATATTTTATAGCTGTAACCATTCAAAAGACAGACACATTTGAAGGAAAAAACAAACAAACCACTCTGTTTATTACAACCACATCTAGCAGCTACTGGAGGTTACTGAAATAACCCCGGTTCTATGAACCAATTTTCTTTCAAGACGCCATTTTCATGTCAGGCGAACCCTCGTTTGAGACAACGCTGTGATAAGGCCACACAGAGGGCCAGAGCTAATTACCAATGCTCCTGAGTGGTGCAGTGGTCTAAGGCACTGCATCTCAGTGCTAGAGCTGTCATTACAGACACCCTAGTTCGAATCCGGGCTGTATCACAACTGGCCGTGATTGGGAGTCCCATAGGGTGGTGCGCAATTGGCCTGGGTTTGGCTGGTGTAGGCTGTCATTGTAAATAAGAATTTGTTCTTAACTGACTTGCCAAGTTAAATAATTTTTGGGGGAATCTGAAGTCCCCAAAATGGCCACTGTTTTTTACATTCAACTAGACAACAAATTCTTATTTACAATGACGGCCTACCGGGGAACAGTGGGTTAACTGCCTTGTTCACGAGCAGAACGACAGGTCGGCTCGGGGATTCAATCAAGCAACCTTTCGGTTACTGGCCCAACGCTCTAACCACTAGGCTACCTGCCGTACCCACTAGATGTATTGTGATAGATTACATAAAATCGTTTAAAGATACCAAAATTCTGGTAGTTTACTGGTAAACTTTGAACGTTTCCATTAATATACCCTCCCTTTGAAACCCTAGTTATAACATTTCCTAAGAGTTTTTCTGTAGAGGTTATACCACCTCTCCCCTGCTTCGTCCCCCCCAAGCAAACCCATTTATGGCATGTGAATAGAACACTTCCCTTTTCACTTCTAAAGGGTGAGAGGTCAAATTGAACTTCTCACTGGCTCTGTGCTAGCTGGCTCATCAGGCAGATATGGTGCTCAGCTGCCAGTAAAGATATTTGGAAATAAGACTTTATGCTTATGTGTCTAATGGGTTGTGTGTTTGGCAATCAGTGGGGGCTGTTGGAGAGTGGAATTCCGTAGTGAACCATAGCTTCTTGGTGACAGTTGGGGTAGATGGTGGAGGTGGTTTGGGTGGATGGTGGAGGTGGAGGTGGTTTGGGTGGATGGTGGAGGTGGTTTGGGTGGATGGTGGAGGTGGTTTGGGTGGATGGTGGAGGTGGTTTGGGTGGATGGTGGAGGTGGTTTGGGTGGATGGTGGAGGTGGTTTGGGTGGATGGTGGAGGTGGAGGTTGGTTTGGGTGGATGGTGGAGGTGGAGGTGGTTTGGGTGGATGGTGGAGGTGGAGGTGGTTTGGGTGGATGGTGGAGGTGGTTTGGGTAGATGGTGGAGGTGGTTTGGGTTGATGGTGGAGGTGGTTTGGGTTGATGGTGGAGGTGGTTTGGGTAGATGGTGGAGGTGGAGGTGGTTTGGGTGGATGGTGGAGGTGGTTTGGGTAGATGGTGGAGGTGGTTTGGGTTGATGGTGGAGGTGGTTTGGGTTGATGGTCAAGGTGGTTTGGGTAGATGGTGGAGGTGGAGGTGGTTTGGGTGGATGGTGAAGGTGGTTTGGAAAGATGGTGGAGGTGGTTTGGGTGGATGGTGGAGGTGGTTTGGGTGGATGGTGGAGGTGGTTTGGGTAGATGGTGGAGGTGGTTTGGGTGGATGGTGTAGGTGGTTTGGGTAGATGGTGGAGGTGGTTTGGGTGGATGGTGTAGGTGGTTTGGGTGGATGGTGGAGGTGGTTTGGGTGGATGGTGTAGGTGGTTTGGGTAGATGGTGTAGGTGGTTTGGGTGGATGGTGTAGGTGGTTTGGGTAGATGGTGGAGGTGGTTTGGGTGGATGGTGTAGGTGGTTTGGGTGGATGGTGGAGGTGGTTTGGGTGGATGGTGTAGGTGGTTTGGGTATATGGTGGAGGTGGTTTGGGTGGATGGTGTAGGTGGTTTGGGTAGATGGTGGAGGTGCTTTGGGTTGATGGTGGAGGTGGTTTGGGTAGATGGTGGAGGTGGTTTGGGTGGATGGTGGAGATGGTTTTAGTTGATGGCGGAAGTGGAGGTGGTTTTGGTTGATGGTGGAGGTGGTTTGGGTTGATGGTGGAGGTGGTTTGGGTAGATGGTGGAGGTGGTTTGGGTGGATGGTGGAGGTGGTTTGGGTAGATGGTGGAGGTGGTTTGGGTAGATGGTGGAGGTGGTTTGGGTAGATGGTGGAGGTGGTTTGGGTAGATGGTGGAGGTGGTTTGGGTAGATGGTGGAGGTGGTTTGGGTGATGGTGGAGGTGGTTTTAATGATGGCCGAGGTGGTTTGGGTTGATGGTGGAGGTGGTTTGGGTGGATGGTGGAGGTGGTTTTAGTTTGGCGGAGGTGGTTTTAGTTGATGGCCGAGTGGTTTGGGTAGATGGTGGAGGTGGAGGTGGTTTGGGTGGATGGTGGAGGTGGTTTTGGTAGATGGTGGTGGTTTTAGTTGATGGCCGAGGTGGTTTGGGTAGATGGTGGAGGTGGAGGTGGTTTGGGTGATGGTGGAGGTGGTTTTGGTAGATGGTGGAGGTGGAGTTGATGGCGGAGGTGGTTTTAGTTGATGACCAAGGTGGTTTGGGTTGATGGTGGAGGTGGTTTGGGTGGATGGGGGTGGTTTGGGTGGATGGTGGAGGTGGAGGGGTTTTGGTAGATGGTGGAGGGGTTTTGGTAGATGGCGGAGGTGGTTTGGGTGGATGGTGGAGGTGGTTTGGGTGGATGGCGGAGGTGGTTTGGGTAGATGGTGGAGGTGGTTTGTGTGGATGGTGGAGGTGGTTTGGGTGGATGGTGGAGGTGGTTTGTGTGGATGGTGGAGGTGGTTTGGGTGGATGGTGGAGGGTGGTTTGGGGGATGGTGGAGGTGGTTTGTGTGGATGGTGGAGGTGGTTTGGGTAGATGGTGGAGGTGGTTTGGGTGGATGGTGGAGGTGGTTTTAATTGATGGCCGAGGTGGTTTTACTTCATGGCCGAGGTGGTTTGGGTTGATGGCGGAGGTGGTTTGGGTTGATGGCGGAGGTGGTTTGGGTGGATGGTAGAGGTGGAGGTGGTTTGGGTTGATGGCGGAGGTGGTTTTAGTTGATGGCCGAGGTGGTTTGGGTAGATGGTGGAGGTGGTTTGGGTAGATGGTGGAGGTGGTTTGGGTTGATGGTGGAGGTGGTTTGGGTTGATGGTCAAGGTGGTTTGGGTAGATGGTGGGTGGAGGTGGTTTGGGTGGATGGTGGAGGTGGTTTGGGTAGATGGTGGAGGTGGTTTGGGTTGATGGTGGAGGTGGTTTGGGTGGATGGTGAAGGTGGTTTGGAAAGATGGTGGAGGTGGTTTGGGTGGATGGTGGAGGTGGTTTGGGTGGATGGTGGAGGTGGTTTGGGTAGATGGTGGAGGTGGTTTGGGTGGATGGTGTAGGTGGTTTGGGTAGATGGTGGACGTGGTTTGGGTGGATGGTGTAGGTGGTTTGGGTGGATGGTGGAGGTGGTTTGGGTGGATGGTGTAGGTGGTTTGGGTAGATGGTGTAGGTGGTTTGGGTGGATGGTGTAGGTGGTTTGGGTAGATGGTGGAGGTGGTTTGGGTGGATGGTGTAGGTGGTTTGGGTGGATGGTGGAGGTGGTTTGGGTGGATGGTGTAGGTGGTTTGGGTATATGGTGGAGGTGGTTTGGGTGGATGGTGTAGGTGGTTTGGGTAGATGGTGGAGGTGCTTTGGGTTGATGTGGAGGTGGTTTGGGTAGATGGTGGAGGTGGTTTGGGTGGATGGTGGAGATGGTTTTAGTTGATGGCGGAAGTGGAGGTGGTTTTGGTTGATGGTGGAGGTGGTTTGGGTTGATGGTGGAGGTGGTTTGGGTAGATGGTGGAGGTGGTTTGGGTGGATGGTGGAGGTGGTTTGGGTAGATGGTGGAGGTGGTTTGGGTAGATGGTGGAGGTGGTTTGGGTAGATGGTGGAGGTGGTTTGGGTGGATGGTGGAGGTGGTTTTAATTGATGGCCGAGGTGGTTTTAGTTCAAGGCCGAGGTGGTTTGGGTTGATGGCGGAGGTGGTTTGGGTTGATGGCGGAGGTGGTTGGGGTGGATGGTGGAGTGGAGGTGGTTTTAGTTGATGGCGGAGGTGGTTTTAGTTGATGGCCGAGGTGGTTTGGGTAGATGGTGGAGGTGGAGGTGGTTTGGGTGGATGGTGGAGGTGGTTTTGGTAGATGGTGGAGGTGGTTTTAGTTGATGGCCGAGGTGGTTTGGGTAGATGGTGGAGGTGGAGGTGGTTTGGGTGGATGGTGGAGGTGGTTTTGGTAGATGGTGGATGTGGTTTTAGTTGATGGCGGAGGTGGTTTTAGTTGATGGCCAAGGTGGTTTGGGTTGATGGTGGAGGTGGTTTGGGTGGATGGTGGAGGTGGTTTGGGTGGATGGTGGAGGTGGAGGGTTTTGGTAGATGGTGGAGGGGTTTTGGTAGATGGCGGAGGTGGTTTGGGTGGATGGTGGAGGTGGTTTGGGTGGATGGCGGAGGTGGTTTGGGTAGATGGCGGAGGTGGTTTGTGTGGATGATGGAGGTGGTTTGGGTGGATGGTGGAGGTGGTTTGTGTGGATGGTGGAGGTGGTTTGGGTGGATGGTGGAGGGTGGAGGGTGGTTTGGGGGATGGTGGAGGTGGTTTGTGTGGATGGTGGAGGTGGTTTGGGTAGATGGTGGAGGTGGTTTGGGTGGATGGTGGAGGTGGTTTTAATTGATGGCCGAGGTGGTTTTACTTCATGGCCGAGGTGGTTTGGGTTGATGGCGGAGGTGGTTTGGGTTGATGGCGGAGGTGGTTTGGGTGGATGGTGGAGGTGGAGGTGGTTTTAGTTGATGGCGGAGGTAGTTTTAGTTGATGGCCGAGGTGGTTTGGGTAGGGTGGAGGTGGTTTGGGTGGATGGTGGGTGGTTTGGTAGGGTGGATGGTTTTAGGTGGAGGTGGTTTGGGTGGATGGTGGAGGTGGTTTTGTAGATGGTGGAGGTGGTTTTAGTTGATGGCCGAGGTGGTTTGGGTAGATGGTGGAGGTGGAGGTGGTTTGGGTGGATGGTGGAGGTGGTTTTGGTAGATGGTGGAGGTTGTTTTAGTTGATGGCGGAGGTGGTTTTAGTTGATGGCCAAGGTGGTTTGGGTTGATAGTGGAGGTGGTTTGGGTGGATGGTGGAGGTGGTTTGGGTGGATGGTGGAGGTGGAGGGGTTTTGGTAGATGGTGGAGGGGTTTTGGTAGATGGCGGAGGTGGTTTGGGTGGATGGTGGAGGTGGTTTGGGTGGATGGCGGAGGTGGTTTGGGTAGATGGTGGAGGTGGTTTGTGTGGATGGTGGAGGTGGTTTGGGTGGATGGTGGAGGTGGTTTGTGTGGATGGTGGAGGTGTTTTGGGGGATGGTGGAGGTGGTTTGTGTGGATGGTGGAGGTGGTTTGGGTAGATGGTGGAGGTGGTTTGGGTGGATGGTGGAGGTGGTTTTAATTGATGGCCGAGGTGGTTTTAGTTCATGGCCGAGGTGGTTTGGGTTGATGGCGGAGGTGGTTTGGGTTGATGGCGGAGGTGGTTTGGGTGGATGGTGGAGGTGGAGGTGGTTTTAGTTGATGGCGGAGGTGGTTTTAGTTGATGGCCGAGGTGGTTTGGGTAGATGGTGGAGGTGGAGGTGGTTTGGGTGGATGGTGGAGGTGGTTTTGGTAGATGGTGGAGGTGGTTTTAGTTGATGGCCGAGGTGGTTTGGGTAGATGGTGGAGGTGGAGGTGGTTTGGGTGGATGGTGGAGGTGGTTTTGGTAGATGGTGGAGGTGGTTTTAGTTGATGGCGGAGGTGGTTTTAGTTGATGGCCAAGGTGGTTTGGGTTGATAGTGGAGGTGGTTTGGGTGGATGGTGGAGGTGGTTTGGGTGGATGGTGGAGGTGGAGGGGTTTTGGTAGATGGTGGAGGGGTTTTGGTAGATGGCGGAGGTGGTTTGGGTGGATGGTGGACGTGGTTTGGGTGGATGGCGGAGGTGGTTTGGGTAGATGGTGGAGGTGGTTTGTGTGGATGGTGGAGGTGGTTTGTGTGGATGGTGGAGATGGTTTGGGTGGATGGTGGAGGTGTTTTGGGGGGATGGTGGAGGTGGTTTGTGTGGATGGTGGAGGTGGTTTGGGTAGATGGTGGAGGTGGTTTGGGTGGATGGTGGAGGTGGTTTTGGTAGATGGTGGAGGTGGTTTTAGTTGATGGCGGAGGTGGTTTTAGTTGATGGCCAAGGTGGTTTGGGTTGATAGTGGAGGTGGTTTGGGTGGATGGTGGAGGTGGTTTGGGTGGATGGTGGAGGTGGAGGGGTTTTGGTAGATGGTGGAGGGGTTTTGGTAGATGGCGGAGGTGGTTTGGGTAGATGGTGGAGGTGGTTTGTGTGGATGGTGGAGGTGGTTTGGGTGGATGGTGGAGGTGGTTTGTGTGGATGGTGGAGGTGGTTTGGGTAGATGGTGGAGGTGGTTTGGGTGGATGGTGGAGGTGGTTTTAATTGATGGCCGAGGTGGTTTTAGTTCATGGCCGAGGTGGTTTGGGTTGATGGCGGAGGTGGTTTGGGTTGATGGCGGAGGTGGTTTGGGTGGATGGTGGAGGTGGTTTGGGTGGATGGTGGAGGTGGAGGTGGTTTTAGTTGATGGCGGAGATGGTTTTAGTTGATGGCCGAGGTGGTTTGGGTAGATGGTGGAGGTGGAGGTGGTTTGGGTGGATGGTGGAGGTGGTTTTGGTAGATGGTGGAGGTGGTTTTAGTTGATGGCCGAGGTGGTTTGGGTAGATGGTGGAGGTGGAGGTGGTTTGGGTGGATGGTGGAGGTGGTTTTGGTAGATGGTGGAGGTGGTTTGGGTGGATGGTGGAGGTGGTTTGTGTGGATGGTGGAGGTGGTTTGTGTGGATGGTGGAGTTGGTTTGTGTGGATGGTGGAGGTGGTTTGGGTGGATGGTGGAGGTTGTTTGGGTGGATGGTGGAGGTGGTTTGTGTGGATGGTGGAGGTGGTTTGGGTGTATGGTGGAGGTGTTTTGGGGGGATGGTGGAGGTGGTTAGGGTGGATGGTGGAGGTGGTTTTGTGGATGGTGGAGATGGTTTGGGTGGATGGTGGAGGTGTTTTGGGGGATGGTGGAGGTGGTTTGTGTGGATGGTGGAGGTGGTTTGGGTAGATGGTGGAGGTGGTTTGGGTGGATGGTGGAGGTGGTTTTGGTAGATGGTGGAGGTGGTTTTAGTTGATGGCGGAGGTGGTTTTAGTTGATGGCCAAGGTGGTTTGGGTTGATAGTGGAGGTGGTTTGGGTGGATGGTGGAGGTGGTTTGGGTGGATGGTGGAGGTGGAGGGGTTTTGGTAGATGGTGGAGGGTTTTGGTAGATGGCGGAGGTGGTTTGGGTAGATGGTGGAGGTGGTTTGTGTGGATGGTGGAGGTGGTTTGGGTGGATGGTGGAGGTGGTTTGTGTGGATGGTGGAGGTGGTTTGGGTAGATGGTGGAGGTGGTTTGGGTGGATGGTGGAGGTGGTTTTAATTGATGGCCGAGGTGGTTTTAGTTCATGGCCGAGGTGGTTTGGGTTGATGCGGAGGTGGTTTGGGTTGATGGCGGAGGTGGTTTGGGTGGATGGTGGAGGTGGTTTGGGTGGATGGTGGAGGTGGAGGTGGTTTTAGTTGATGGCGGAGATGGTTTTAGTTGATGGCCGAGGTGGTTTGGGTAGATGGTGGAGGTGGAGGTGGTTTGGGTGGATGGTGGAGGTGGTTTTGGTAGATGGTGGAGGTGGTTTTAGTTGATGGCCGAGGTGGTTTGGGTAGATGGTGGAGGTGGAGGTGGTTTGGGTGGATGGTGGAGGTGGTTTTGGTAGATGGTGGAGGTGGTTTGGGTGGATGGTGGAGGTGGTTTGTGTGGATGGTGGAGGTGGTTTGTGTGGATGGTGGGTTGGTTTGTGTGGATGGTGGAGGTGGTTTGGGTGGATGGTGGAGGTTGTTTGGGTGGATGGTGGAGGTGGTTTGTGTGGATGGTGGAGGTGGTTTGGGTGTATGGTGGAGGTGTTTTGGGGGATGGTGGTGGTTAGGGTGGATGGTGGAGGTGGTTTGTGTGGATGGTGGAGATGGTTTGGGTGGATGGTGGAGGTGGTTTGGGGGATGGTGGAGGTGGTTTGGGTGGATGGTGGAGTGGGTTGGGTGGATGGTGGAGGTGGGGGGATGGTGGAGGTGGTTTGGGTGGATGGTGGAGGTGGTTTGGGTAGATGGTGGAGGTGGTTTGGGTGGATGGTGTAGGTGGTTTGTGTGGATGGTGGAGGTGGTTTGGGTAGATGGTGGAGGTGGTTTGGGTGGATGGTGGAGGTGGTTTTAATTGATGGCCAAGGTGGTTTTAGTTCATGGCCGAGGTGGTTTGGGTTGATGGCGGAGGTGGTTTGGGTTGATGGCGGAGGTGGTTTGGGTGGATGTTGGAGGTGGAGGTGGTTTTAGTTGATGGCGGAGATGGTTTTGGTTTGGCCGAGGTGGTTTGGGTAGATGGTGGAGGTGGAGGTGGTTTGGGTGGATGGTTGGTGGTTTTAGTAGATGGTGGAGGTGGTTTTAGTTGATGGCCGAGGTGGTTTGGGTAGATGGTGGAGGTGGTTTGGGTGGATGGTGGAGGTGGTTTTGGTAGATGGTGGAGGTGGTTTTAGTTGATGGCCGAGGTGGTTTGGGTAGATGGTGGAGGTGGAGGTGGTTTGGGTGGATGGTGGAGGTGTTTTGGGGGATGGTGGAGGTGGTTTGGGGGATGGTGGAGGTGGTTTGGGTAGATGGTGGAGGTGGTTTGGGTGGATGGTGCAGGTGTTTTGGGGGATGGTGGAGGTGGTTTTGGTAGATGGTGGAGGTGGTTTAGTTGATGGCCGAGGTGGTTTGGGTAGATGGTGGAGGTGGAGGTGGTTTGGGTGGATGGTGGAGGTGTTTTGGTGGATGGTGGAGGTGGTTTGGGGGATGGTGGAGGTGGTTTTGTGGATGGTGGAGGTGGTTTGGGTAGATGGTGGAGGTGGTTTGGGTGGATGGTGGAGGTGGTTTGTGTGGATGGTGGAGGTGGTTTGGGTGGATGGTGTGTTTTGGGGGGGATGGTGGAGGTGGTTTGGGTGGATGGTGGAGGTGTTTGTGTGGATGGTGGAGGTGGTTTGGGTGGATGGTGGAGGTGTTTTGTGTGGATGGTGGAGGTGGTTTGGGTGGATGGTGGAGGTGGTTTGGGTGGATGGTGGAGGTGTTTGGGTGGATGGTGGAGGTGTTTTGGTGGATGGTGGAGGTTTGGGTAGATGGTGGAGGTGGTTTGGGTGGATGGTGGAGGTGTTTTGGGGGATGGTGGAGGTGGTTTGGGTAGATGGTGGAGGTGGTTTGGGTGGATGGTGGAGGTGTTTTGGGTAGATGGTGGAGGTGGTTTGGGTAGATGGTGGAGATGGTTTGGGTGGATGTGGTTTGGGTAGATGGTGGAGGTGGTTTGGGTGGATGGTGGAGGTGTTTTGGGTGGATGGTGGAGGTGGTTTGGGTAGATGGTGGAGGTGGTTTGGGTAGATGGTGGAGGTGGTTTGGGTGGATGGTGGAGGTGGTTTGGGTAGATGGTGGAGGTGGTTTGGGTGGATGGTGGAGGTGTTTTGGGGGATGGTGGAGGTGGTTTGGGTGGATGGTGGAGGTGTTTTGGGGAGATGGTGTGTTTTGATGGTGGAGGTGTTTTGGGGGATGGTGGAGGTGTTTTGGGATGGTGGAGGTATTTTTGGGGGATGGTGGAGGTGTGGTGGAGAGTGTTTTAGGGGAGTGGAGTGTTTTAGGTGGATGGTGGAGGTGTTTTGGGGGATGGTGGAGGTGTTTTGGGTGGATGGTGGAGGTGTTTTGGGGATGGTGGAGGTGTTTGGGTAGATGGTGGAGGTGGTTTGGGTGGATGGTGAGGTGGTTTGTGTGGATGGTGGAGGTGGTTTGGGTAGATGGTGGAGGTGGTTTGGGTGGATGGTGGAGGTGGTTTTAATTGATGGCCAAGGTGGTTTTAGTTCATGGCCGAGGTGGTTTGGGTTGATGGCGGAGGTGGTTTGGGTTGATGGCGGAGGTGGTTTGGGTGGATGTTGGAGGTGGAGGTGGTTTTAGTTGATGGCGGAGATGGTTTTAGTTGATGGCCGAGGTGGTTTGGGTAGATGGTGGAGGTGGAGGTGGTTTGGGTGGATGGTGGAGGTGGTTTTAGTAGATGGTGGAGGTGGTTTTAGTTGATGGCCGAGGTGGTTTGGGTAGATGGTGGAGGTGGTTTGGGTGGATGGTGAGGTGGTTTTAATTGATGGCCGAGGTGGTTTTAGTTCATGGCCGAGGTGGTTTGGGTTGATGGCGGAGGTGGTTTGGGTTGATGGCGGAGTGGTTTGGGTGGATGGTGGAGGTGGTTTGGGTGATGGTAGTGGAGGTGGAGGTGGTTTTAGTTGATGGCGGGATGGTTTTAGTTGATGGCCGAGGTGGTTTGGGTAGATGGAGGTGGAGGTGGTTTGGGTGGATGGTGGAGGTGGTTTTGGTAGATGGTGGAGGTGGTTTGGGTGGATGGTGGAGGTGGTTTGTGTGGATGGTGGAGGTGGTTTGTTGGATGGTGGAGTTGGTTTGTGTGGAGAGGTGGTTTGGGTGGATGGTGTTGTTTGGGTGGATGGTGGAGGTGGTTTGGTGGATGGTGGAGGTGGTTTGGGTGTATGGTGGAGGTGTTTTGGGGGATGGTGGAGGTGGTTTGGATGGTGGAGGTGGTTTGGTGGAGGATGGTTTGGGTGGATGGTGGAGGTGGTTTGGGGGATGGTGGAGGTGGTTTGGGTGGATGGTGATGGTGGGTTGGGTGGATGGTGGAGGTGGTTTGGGGGATGGTGGAGGTGGTTTGGGTGGATGGTTAGGTGGTTTGGGTAGATGGTGGAGGTGGTTTGGGTGGATGGTGTAGGTGGTTTGTGTGGATGGTGGAGGTGGTTTGGGTAGATGGTGGAGGTGGTTTGGGTGGATGGTGGAGGTGGTTTTAATTGATGGCCAAGGTGGTTTTAGTTCATGGCCGAGGTGGTTTGGGTTGATGGGAGTGGTTTGGGTTGATGGCGGAGGTGGTTTGGGTGGATGTTGGAGGTGGAGGTGGTTTTAGTTGGCGGAGATGGGTTGATGGCCGAGGTGGTTTGGGTAGATGGTGGAGGTGGAGGTGGTTTGGTGGATTGTGGTTTTGTAGATGGTGGAGGTGGTTTTAGTTGATGGCCGAGGTGGTTTGGGTAGATGGTGGAGGTGGTTTGGGTGGATGGTGGAGGTGGTTTTGGTAGATGGTGGAGGTGGTTTTAGTTGATGGCGAGGTGGTTTGGGTAGATGGTGGAGGTGGAGGTGGTTTGGGTGGATGGTGGAGGTGTTTTGGGGGATGGTGGAGGTGGTTTGGGGGATGGTGGAGGTGGTTTGGGTAGATGGTGGAGGTGGTTTGGGTGGATGGCAGGTGTTTTGGGGGATGGTGGAGGTGGTTTTGGTAGATGGTGGAGGTGGTTTTAGTTGATGGCCGAGGTGGTTTGGGTAGATGGTGGTGGAGGTGGTTTGGGTGGATGGTGGAGGTGTTTTGGGTGGATGGTGGAGGTGGTTTGGGGTTGATGGTGGAGGTGGTTTTGTGGATGGTGGAGGTGGTTTGGGTAGATGGTGGAGGTGGTTTGGGTGGATGGTGGAGGTGGTTTTGTGGATGGTGGAGGTGGTTTGGGTGGATGGTGGAGGTGTTTTGGGGGATGGTGGAGGTGGTTTGGGTGGATGGTGGAGGTGTTTTGTGTGGATGGTGGAGGTGGTTTGGGTGGATGGTGGAGGTGTTTTGTGTGGATGGTGGAGGTGGTTTGGGTGGATGGTGGAGGTGGTTTGGGTGGATGGTGGTGTTTTGGGTGGATGGTGGAGGTGTTTTGGGTGGATGGTGGAGGTGGTTTGGGTAGATGGTGGGTGGTTTGGGTGGATGGTGGAGGTGTTTTGGGGGATGGTGGAGGTGGTTTGGGTAGATGGTGGAGGTGGTTTGGGTGGATGGTGGAGGTGGTTTTGGTAGATGGTGGAGGTGGTTTGGGGATGGTGGAGATGGTTTGGGTGGATGGTTTGGGTAGATGGTGGAGGTGGTTTGGGGATGGTGGAGGTGTTTTGGGTGGATGGTGGAGGTGGTTTGGGTAGATGGTGGAGGTGGTTTGGGTAGATGGTGGAGGTGGTTTGGGTGGATGGTGGAGGTGGTTTGGGTAGATGGTGGAGGTGGTTTGGGTGGATGGTGAGGTGTTTTGGGGGATGGTGGAGGTGGTTTGGGTGGATGGTGGAGGTGTTTTGGGGGATGGTGGTGTTTTGGGGGATGGTGTGTTTGGATGGTGGTTTGGGGGATGGTGGAGGTGTTTTGGGGGATGGTGGAGGTGGTTTTGGGGGATGGTGGAGGTGTTTGGGTGGATGGTGGAGTGTTTTGGGGGATGGTGGAGGTGTTTTGGGTGGATGGTGGAGGTGTTTTGGGGGATGGTGGAGGTGTTTTGGGTGTGGTTTGGGTGGATGGTGAGGTGGTTTGTGTGGATGGTGGAGGTGGTTTGGGTAGATGGTGGAGGTGGTTTGGGTGGATGGTGGAGGTGGTTTTAATTGATGGCCAAGGTGGTTTTAGTTCATGGCCGAGGTGGTTTGGGTTGATGGCGGAGGTGGTTTGGGTTGATGGCGGAGGTGGTTTGGGTGGATGTTGGAGGTGGAGGTGGTTTTAGTTGATGGCGGAGATGGTTTTAGTTGATGGCCGAGGTGGTTTGGGTAGATGGTGGAGGTGGAGGTGGTTTGGGTGGATGGTGGAGGTGGTTTTAGTAGATGGTGGAGGTGGTTTTAGTTGATGGCCGAGGTGGTTTGGGTAGATGGTGGAGGTGGAGGTGGTTTGGGTGGATGGTGGAGGTGGTTTTGGTAGATGGTGGAGGTGGTTTTAGTTGATGGCCGAGGTGGTTTGGGTAGATGGTGGAGGTGGAGGTGGTTTGGGTGGATGGTGGAGGTGTTTTGGGGGATGGTGGAGGTGGTTTGGGGGATGGTGGAGGTGGTTTGGGTAGATGGTGGAGGTGGTTTGGGTGGATGGTGCAGGTGTTTTGGGGGATGGTGGAGGTGGTTTTGGTAGATGGTGGAGGTGGTTTTAGTTGATGGCCGAGGTGGTTTGGGTAGATGGTGGAGGTGGAGGTGGTTTGGGTGGATGGTGGAGGTGTTTTGGGTGGATGGTGGAGGTGGTTTGGGGGGATGGTGGAGGTGGTTTGTGTGGATGGTGGAGGTGGTTTGGGTAGATGGTGGAGGTGGTTTGGGTGGATGGTGGAGGTGGTTTGTGTGGATGGTGGAGGTGGTTTGGGTGGATGGTGGAGGTGTTTTGGGGGATGGTGGAGGTGGTTTGGGTGGATGGTGGAGGTGTTTTGTGTGGATGGTGGAGGTGGTTTGGGTGGATGGTGGAGGTGTTTTGTGTGGATGGTGGAGGTGGTTTGGGTGGATGGTGGAGGTGGTTTGGGTGGATGGTGGAGGTGGTTTGGGTGGATGGTGGAGGTGTTTTGGGGGATGGTGGAGGTGGTTTGGGTAGATGGTGGAGGTGGTTTGGGTGGATGGTGGAGGTGTTTTGGGGGGATGGTGGAGGTGGTTTGGGTAGATGGTGGAGGTGGTTTGGGTGGATGGTGGAGGTGTTTTGGGTAGATGGTGGAGGTGGTTTGGGTAGATGGTGGAGGTGGTTTGGGTGGATGTGGTTTGGGTAGATGGTGGAGGTGGTTTGGGTGGATGGTGGAGGTGTTTTGGGTGGATGGTGGAGGTGGTTTGGGTAGATGGTGGAGGTGGTTTGGGTAGATGGTGGAGGTGGTTTGGGTGGATGGTGGAGGTGGTTTGGGTAGATGGTGGAGGTGGTTTGGGTGGATGGTGGAGGTGTTTTGGGGGATGGTGGAGGTGGTTTGGGTGGATGGTGGAGGTGTTTTGGGGGATGGTGGAGGTGTTTTGGGGGATGGTGGAGGTGTTTTGGGGGGATGGTGGAGGTGGTGGAGGTGTTTTGGGGGATGGTGGAGGTGTTTTGGGGGGATGGTGGAGGTGTTTTGGGGGATGGTGGAGGTGTTTTGGGGGATGGTGGAGGTGTTTTGGGGGATGGTGGAGGTGTTTTGGGGGGATGGTGGAGGTGTTTTGGGGGATTAGGTCTTTAGGGACAGAGTGTGTACTGTATGTTCTTACTTTGTCTACTGTCTGATGTGTGTCTGCGTGTTGCTGTGAGCTGCAGATGCTTGTCTGGGGCTGTGGAATGTCTGCCAGGTTACCATAGCAGCCAGATAGTTGACAGCCTTGTTTCTAGTTTGGTAAGAGGCCTGTAACCATGTTTGTCTGCGTATGTGTGTACAGTATGTGTGTGTGGCCTTAAGTCATGTCATTTTCAGTTAAATTCAATAAGCTTCATTTGCCATCAAAAGTGAATAGACTGGCATTATCGAAAATAGCAACAGTAAAAACAACAGTGTTACTTTTTTTTTGCGGTTCTCAGATTCACACCAGTAACTGTACTGGAAATCCACAATGTTCTGACCAATGGTGTGGCATGGGGCTGTGAGCTAGCCATTTGTCACATGCACCGAATACAACAGGTGTAGACCTAACAGGGAAGTGCTTACTTACAAGCCCTTAACCAATAATGCTTTAAGAAGTTAAGAAGACAAACATGTTGAGAAAAAATTGATAATAAGTGTAACAAATAACTAAACAGCAGCAGTAAAATAATAATAGTGAGGCTATATACAGGGGGCAGGGGGCACCGGTTAATCAAGGTAATTGAGATAATATGTACAGTACATGTAGGTAGAGTTAAATTGACATACATAGATTATAAACAGAGAGTAGCAGCAGTGTAAAAGAGGGGTCTGGGTAGCCCTTTGATTAGCTGCTCAGGAGTCTTATGGCTTGGGGATAGAAGCTGTTTAAGAAGCCTTTTGGACCTAGACGTGGCGCTCCGTTACCGCTTGCTATGCAGTAGCAGAGAGAAAGTCTATGACTGGGGTGGCTGGGGTCTTTGACAATTTTTAGGGCCTTCCTCTGACATGCCTGGTATAGAGGTCCTGGATGGCGGAAAGCTTGGCCCCAGTAATGTACTGGGCCGTACGCACTACCCTCTGTAGTGCCTTGCGGTCGGAGGCCGAGCAGTTGCCATACCAGGCAGTGATGCAACCATGCTCTCAATGGTGCAGCTGTAGAACCTTTTGAGGATCTAAGGACCCATGCCAAATCTTTTCACTCTCCTGAGGGAGAATAGGCTTTGTCGTGCCCTCTTCATGACTGTCTTAGTGTGTTTGGACCATGATAGTTTGTTGGTGATGTGGACACCAAGGAACTTGAAGTTGTTAACCTGTTCCACTGCAGCCCCATCGATGAGAATGGGGGTGGACTCGGTCCTCCTTTTCCTGTAGTCCACAATCATCTCCTTTGTCTTGATCACATTGAGGGAGAGGTTGTTGTCCTGGCACCATACGGCCAGGTCTTGTGAATGTTGACCTGTTTAAAGGTCTTACTCACATGGGCTAGGGAGAGCGTGATCACAAAGTCATCCAGAACAGCTGATGCTCTCATGCATGCTTCAGTGTTACTTGCCTCGAAGCGAGCATAGAAGTAAATAAGCTCGTCGGGTAGGCTTGTGTCACTGGGCAGCTCCCGGCTGTGTTTCCCTTTGTAGTCTGTAGTAGTTTGCAAGCCCTGCCACATCCAACGAGCGTCGGAGCCTCTGTAGTACGATTCAATCTTAGTCTCTGATCTGTTTCACCTGTCTTTGTGCTTGTCTCCACCCCCATCCAGGTGTCGCCCATCTTCCCCATTATCCCCTGTACACTTATACCTGTGTTTTCATTTTGTCTGTTGCCAGTTCGTCTTGTTTGTCAAGCTTACCAGCGTTTGTCCAGTCAGCTCCTGTCTTTTCCCAGCCTCTCTTTGTCTCGCCCTCCTGGTTTTTGACCCTTCCCTGTTCTGACCCTGAACCCGCCCACGTGACCACTCTGCCTACCCCTGACCCTGAGACCGCCTGCCATCCTGTACCTTTGCCCCTATCTGGATTTCCGACCTCTGCCTGACCTGACCCTGTGCCTGCCTGCCTTCCTGTACCTTTGCCTCTGTTGCTGTAATAAACATTGTTACTTCGACACGGTCTGCATCTGGGTCTTACCTTATCCTGATATCCCTGTATTGACGCTTAGCCTGTTTGATGGTTCGTTGGAGGGCATAGCTGGATTTCTTATAAGATTCCGGGTTAGAGTCTCGCTCATTGAAAGCGGCAGCTCTACCCTTTAGCCTGTAATCCAAGGCTTCTGGTTGGGGTATGTACGTACATTCACTGTTGGGACGACGTCATCGATGCACTTATTGATGAAGCCATTGACTGATGTGATGTACTCCTCAATACCATCGGAAGAATCCCGGAACATATTCCAGTCTGTGCTAGCAGAACAGTCCTGTAGTTTAGCATCTACTTCATCTGACCACTTCTTATTGACCGAGTCACTGGGTATTCCTGCTTTATTTTTTGTTTGTAAGCAGGAATCAGGAGGATAGAATTATGGTCAGATTTGTCAAATGGAGGGCGAGTGAGAGCTTTGTATGCTTCTCTGTGTGTGGAGTAAAGGTGGGCTAGAGTTTTTTCGCCTCTGGTTGCACATTTGACATGCTGGTAGAAATGAGAAATAAAACGGATTTGAGTTTTCCTGCATTAAAGACCCCGGCCACTAGGAATGCCGCCTCTGGATGAGAGGCCTCTGTTTGCTTATGGCCGTATAAAGCTCACTGAGTGAGGTCTTAGTGCTAGCATTGGTTTGTGGTGGTATGTAAACAGCTACAAAAAATATAGATGAAAACTCTCTTGGTAAATAGTGTGGTCTACAGCTTATGATTGAGATACTTTACCTCAAGTGAGCAACATCTCGAGACTTTCTTAGATTTCGTGCAACAGCTGTTGTTTACAAATCTACACCACTTGTCTTACCAGAGGCTGCAGTTCTATCCTGACGAAAAAGCTTGAAACCCGCCAGCTGTATGTTATTTATGTCGTCAATCACAGACCCTAGTCACTGCTGTTGCCTAAGGTCTGGGTTTCCGAGACTAATGTATTCATAGATTAGAGACAGAGAGCTATTAATCCATAATGGAATAGGATGGGATGAGAGATGATATCAGGTGTTGGAATGGATGACTGCTGACTGAGTGAGTGTGATGGTTGTGTGACTGAAGAGTCCATATCTACCTGGTTGACTGTATTGTATGTATTATACTAACAGAATACACAACAGACAGACGTAATGTTGAGCGTGGGTTGAAAACCATGACAACGGCCCCTGGAATCCCAAACACATTTGATATGAAAGAGAGAGAGAGAGAAAGAGAGAGAGAGATACAGTTGAAGTCGGAAGTTTACATACACTTAGGTTGGAATCATTAAATCTCATTTTTCAACTACTCCACAAATTTCTTGTTAACAAACTATAGTTTTGGTAAGTCGGTTAGGACATCTACTTTGTGCATGACACAAGTAATTTATCCAACAATTGTTTATGGACAGATTATTTCACTTATAATTCACTGTATTACAATTCCAGTGGGTCAGAAGTTTACCTACACTAAGTTGATTGTGCCTTTAAACAGCTTGGAAAATTCCAGAAAATGATATCATGGCTTTAGAAGCTTCTGATAGGCTAATTAACATAATTTGAGTTGATTAGAGGTGTACCCGTTGATGTATTGCAAGGCCTACCTTCAAACTCAGTGCCTCTTTGCTTGACATCAAGGGAAAATCAAAAGAAATCAGCCAACACCTCAGAAAAAAAATTGTAGACCACCACAAGTCTGGTTCATCCTTGTGAGCAATTTCCAAACGCCTGAAGGTACCACGTTTGTCTGTACACATTCTTCTAGAGATGAAAGTACTTTGGTGTGAAAAGTGCAAATCAATCCTAGAACAACAGCAAAGGACCTTGTGCAGATGCTGGAGGAAACAGGTACAAAAGCATCTATATCCACAGTAAAACGAGTCTTATATCGACATTACCTGAAAGGCCACTCAGCAAGGAAGAAGCCACTGCTCCAAAACCGCCATAAAAAAGCCAGACTACGGTTTGCAACTGCACATGGGGACAAAGATTGTACTTTTTGGAGAAATGTCCTCTGGTCTGATGAAACACAAATAGAACTGTTTGGCCATAATGACCATTGTTATGTTTGGAGGGAAAAGGGGGATGCTTGCAAGCTGTAGAACACCATCCCAACCGTGAAGCACCGGGGTGGCAGCATCATGTTGTGGGGGTGTTTTTCTGCAGGAGGGACTGGTGCACTTCACAAAATAGATGGCATCATGTGGAGGAAAATTATGTGGATATATTGAAGCAATATCTCAAGACATCAAATGGGTCTTCCAAATGGACAATGACCCCAAGCATACCTCCAAAGTTGTGGCAAAATGGCTTAAGGACAACAAAGTCAAGGTATTGGAGTGGCCATCACAAAGCACTAACCTCAATCCTATAGAACATTTGTGGGCAGAACTGAAGAAGCGTGTGCAAGCAAGGAGGCCTACAAACCTGACTCAGTTACACCAGCTGTCAGGAGGAATGGGCCAAAATTCACCCATCTTATTGTGGGAAGCTCGTGGAAGGCTACCCGAAACATTTGACCCAAGTTAACCAATTTAAAGGCAATGCTACCAAATACTAATTGATTGAATGTGAACTTCTGACCCACTGGGAATATGATGACAGAAATAAAAGCTGAAATAAATCATTTATCATTTAAATGTCACATTCTTAAAATAAAGTGTGTTACGGTTTTCTTCCGTCGAAGGAGAGTCGGACCAAAATGCAGCGTGGTAATTTACATACATGTTTAATAGTGAAGAAAAGCGAACAATACAAAAACAACAAACGGAACGTGAAAACCTATACAGCCTAAACTAGTGCAAACTAACACAGAGACAGGAACAATCACCCACCAAACACTCAAAGATTATGGCTGCCTAAATATGGTTCCCAATCAGAGACAACGAGAATCACCTGCCTCTGATTGAGAACCGCCTCAGGCAACCATAGACTTTGCTAGAACACCCCACTAAGCCACAATCCCAAAACCTACGAAAAAACCCCATACATAAACACACCACAAAATAAACCCATGTCACACCCTGGCCTGACCAAATAAATATAGAAAACACTAAATACTAAGACCAGGGCGTGACAAAGTGGTGATCCTAACTGACCTAGACAGGGAGGATTAAATGTCAGGAATTGTGAAACTGAGTTTAAATGTATTTGACAAAGGTGTATGTAAACTTCCGACTTCAACTGTAGGTAAGAGAAAGAGGGACACATATAGATTGAAAGATAGAGAAGAAATAAAGAGATAATAATTTGTATTTGTCCTGTTACACAGTGTGTAATGGACATGTGTTTGTTTTTGCATATCCCAGCTTCCCCTGAGACACCCACAGGGGTTCCCCTGGAATAATTAGGGTTAAAAGGGCCTTGAGCACAGCAACAGATTTGTTCCCCTTTTTGTTACTGGCCCAACGCTCTAACAGAGAGAGAGACACACACTGAGGACCTCTTATGAAGCCCTCTTCTCATCACAATCTTCGCCTACGCAGTGAGTTGCATAACCAGGTGCTGTTAGGCCTCACAGAAGTCTCACTTTAGAGGCTGTGTGTGTGTGTGTGTGTGTGTGCGTGTGTGTGTGAAAGCGGTGATCATAAAGGACCATTCCATCATACTGTGTATCTTCAGACCCTCTTCTCATGTGCTCTCTCCCACCCATCTGGTCCTCCTAACATGAAGAGGGCTCTCAGATGCACATGTTTTCAACACAGAAGTGTATGTGTGTGTGTGTGTGTGTGTGTGTGTGTGTGTGTGTGTGTGTGTGTGTGTGTGTGTGTGTGTGTGTGTGTGTGTGTGTGTGTGTGTGTGTGTGTGTGTGTGTGTGTGTGTGTCTGTGTGTGTGTGTGTGTGTGTGTGTGTGTGTGTGTGTGTGTGTGTGTGTGTGTGTGTGTGTGTGTGTGTCTGTGTGTGTGTGTGTGTGTGTGTGTGTGTGTGTGTGTGTGTGTGTGTGTGTGTCTGTGTGTGTGTGTGTGTGTGTGTGTCTGTGTGTGTGTGTGTGTCTGTGTGTGTGTGTGTGTGTGTGTGTGTGTGTGTGTGTGTGTGTGTGTGTGTGTGCTGTGTGTGTGTGTGTGTGTGTGTGTGTGTGTGTGTGTGTGTGTGTGTGTGTGTGTGTGTGTGTGTGTGTGTGTGTGTGTCCTCCTAACATGAAGATCAGATGCACATGTGTGTATGTGTGTGTGTATGTGTGTGTGTGTGTGTGTGTGTGTGTGTGTGTGTGTGTGTGTGTGTGTGTGTGTGTGTGTCTGTGTGTGTATGTGTGTGTATGTGTGTGTGTGTATGTGTGTGTATGTGTGTATGTGTGTGTGTGTGTGTGTGTGTGTGTGTGTGTGTGTGTGTGTGTGTGTGTGTGTGTGTGTGTGTGTGTGTGTACATATGTGTGGAAGGGATGGAGAGATAGAGGAGTGATGATTTTCCCTCCATGCCTGTAAGAGAAGGATATTATTAATACAAACCAATGCAGTGAAATGCCTTTTCAATCAATATGATTATGTAGCTATCATTTTTCACCGTGTCGGTAGCATAAACATTAGTGTGTGTGTGTGTGTGTGTTAAATCAAATCAAATGTAATTGTATTTGTCACGTACGCAGTTTACAGCAGGTATAAAACGTGCAGTGAAATGTGTGTGTGTGTGTGTGTGTGTGTGTCTGTGTGTGTGTGTGTGTGTGTGTGTGCGTCTTGGCTTCGTATTCTGTTATTTTGGCCTCTGAGGAGCTGCAGGTGTGACCTGCTGGGATGAAAGCCAAACAGATGGAGAGAAAGAAAGAGAGAGAGAGAGAGAGAGAGAGAGAAAAGGAAGTGATTCCCAAACCTTCCATAACAAAGCCATCACCTACAGAGGGAAGGACCTGGAGAAGAGTCCCCTAAGCATGTTGGTCCTGGGGCACAATTAGACCCATCCAAATCATGAGAAAGCAAAAATATAATTATTGACATATTGGAAAGAATTAACAAAAAAACAGCGCAAACTAGAATGCTCTTTGGCCTTAAACAGAGAGTACACAGTGGCAGAATACCTGACCACTGTGACTGACCCAAACTTAAGGAAAGCTTTGACTATGTACAGACTCAGTGAGCATAGCCTTGCTATTGATAAAGGCCGCCGTAGGCAGACCTGGCTCTCAAGAGAAGACAGGCTATGTGCTCACTGCCCACAAAATGAGGTGGAAACTGAGCTGCACTTCCTAACCTCCTGCCCAATGTATGCCCATATTAGAGAGACATATTTTCCTCAGATTACACAGATCCACAAAGAATTTGAAAACAAATCCAAGTTTGATAAACTCCCATATCTACTGGGTGAAATTCCACAGTGTGCCATCAAAGCAGCAAGATTTGTGACCCGTTGCCACAAGAAAAGGGCAACCAGTGAAGAACACACACCATTGTAAATACAATCCATATTTATGTTTATTTATTTTCCCTTTTGTACTTTAACTATTTGCACATCATTACAACACTGTATATAAACATGATATGACATTTGAAATGTCTCTATTATTTTGGAGGTTTTGTGAGTGTAATGTTTTTTGCACATTTTTTATTGTTTATTTCACTTGCTTTGGCAATGGTAACATATGTTTTCTATGCCAATAAAGCCCTTAAATTGAATAGAAATTGAATTGAGAGAGAGAAAGAGAGAAAGACAGAAAGAGAGGGAGGGTGGGAGAGCGAGAGAGAAGCTACAGAGGGAGGCAGATGGGGTGACGGGCGAGAGAGAGATAGTGAGAAAGAAAGAGAGATACACACCTCCAGTCTCCAATCAGGCTGGAGTTTGGAGCGCTACCATTTGAGAAAATTAGTTTTTTTTCTCTGGGGGCTCAGAAAGCCAGGATGGCATGATGAAGTGTGGAGAAAGATGGAGAAGGAGAGAGAGAAAACAAGAGAGAGAGAACGAGAGAGAGAGAGAACAAGAGAGAGAGAACAAGAGAGAGAGAGAACAAGAGAGAGAGAGAACAAGAGAGAGAGAAACGAGAGAGAGAGAGAACAAAGAGAGAGAGAGAGAAGAGAGAGAACAGAGAGTGTGAGAGAACAGGAGAGAGAGAGAGAACAGGAGAGTGTGAGAGAACAGGATAGAGAGAGAGAACAGGAGAAAGAGAGAACAGGAGAGAGAGTGAGAACGAGAGAGAGAGAACAAGAGAGAGAGAGCAAGAGAGAGAGAGAACAAGAGAGAGAGAGAACAAGAGAGAGAGAGAACAAGAGAGAGAGAGAGAGAGAACAAGAGAGAGAGAGAGAGAACAAGAGAGAGAGAGAACAAGAGAGAGAGAACAAGAGAGAGAGAACAAGAGAGAGAGAGAACAAGAGAGAGAGAGAACAAGAGAGAGAGAGAACAAGAGAGAGAGAACAAGAGAGAGAGAGAACAAGAGAGAGAGAACAAGAGAGAGAGAGAACAAGAGAGAGAGAGAACAAGAGAGAGAGAGAACAAGAGAGAGAGAGAACAAGAGAGAGAGAGAGCAAGAGAGAGAGAGAGACACACAGAGAGAGACAGAGAGAGAGACACACAGAGAGAGAGAACAAGAGAGAGAGAGAACAAAGAGAGAGAGAACAAGAGAGAGAGAACAAGAGAGAGAGAACAAGAGAGAAAGAGAGAACAGGAGAGAGAACAAGAGAGAGAGAGAACAAGAGAGAGAACAAGAGAGAGAGAACAAGAGAGAGAGAGAACAAGAGAGAGAGAACAAGAGAGAACAAAGAGAGAGCAAGAGAGAGAGAGAACAAGAGAGAGAGAACAAGAGAGAGAGAGAGAGAGAGAACAAGAGAGAGAGAGAGAGAACAAGAGAGAGAGAGAACAAGAGAGAGAGAGAAAGAGAGAGAGCGAGAACAAGAGAGAGAGAGAGAACGAGAGAGAGAGAGAACAGGAGAATGAGAGAACAGGATAGAGAGAGAGAACAGGAGAAAGAGAGAACAAGAGAGAGAGAGCAAGAGAGAGAGCGAGAACAAGAGAGAGAGAGAACGAGAGAGAGAGAGAACAGGAGAATGAGAGAACAGGAGAGAGAGCGCAAAAGAGAGCGAGAGCAGGAGAGAGAGAGCAAGAGAGAGAGCAAGAGAGAGAGAGAAGAGAGAGTGAGCGAGAACAAGAGAGAGAGCGCAAAAGAGAGCGAGAGCAAGAGAGAGAGAACAAGAGAGAGAGAACAAGAGAGAGAGAGAAGAGAGAGAGAGAGAACAAGAGAGAGAGAGCAAGAGAGAGAGAGAACAAGAACAAGAGAGAGAGAACAAGAAGAGAGAGAGAGAGAACAAAGAGAGAACAAGAGAGAGAGAACAGAGAGAGAGCGAGAAAAGAGAGCGAGAGAACAAGAGAGAGAGAACAAGAGAGAACAAGAGAGAGAGAACAAGAGAGAGAGAGAAGAGAGAACAAGAGAGAGAGAACAAGAGAGAGAGAGAACAAGAGAGAGAGAGAACAAGAGAGAGAACAAGAGAGAGAGAACAAGAGAGAGAGAACAAGAGAGAAAGAGAGAGAGAGAACAAGAGAGAGAGAGAGAGAGAACAGGAGAGCGAGAGAGAACAAGAGAGCGAGAGAGAACAAGAGAGAGAGAACAAGAGAGAGAGAACAAGAGAGAGAGAACAAGAGAGAGAGAGAACAAGAGAGAGAGAGAGAACAAGAGAGAGAGAACAAGAGAGAGAGAGAGAGAGAGAACAAGAGAGAGAGAACAAGAGAGAGAGAACAACAAGAGAGAGAACAAAGAGAGAGAGAACAAGAGAGAGAGAACAAGAGAGAGAGAGAGAGAGAGAACAAGAGAGAGAGAGAACAAGAGAGAGAGAACAAGAGAGAGAGAGAGAGAGAACAACAGAGAGAGAACAAGAGAGAGAACAAGCAAGAGAGAGAGAGAGAACAAGAGAGAGAGAGCAAGATAAGAGAGAGAGAGAACAAGAGAGAGAGAACAAGAGAGAGAGAGAACAAGAGAGAGAGAACAAGAGAGAGAGAACAACAGAGAGAGAACAAGAGAGAGAGAGAGCAAGAGAGAGAGAACAAGAGAGAGAGCAAAGAGAGAGAGAAAGAGAGAGAGAGAACAAGAGAGAGAGAGAGAGAGAGAGAACAAGAGAGAGAGAACAAGAGAGAGAGAACAAGAGAGAGAGAGAGAGAGAGAACGAGAGCAAGAGAGAGAGAGCAAAAGAGAGACAGAGCAAGAGAGAGAGCGAGAACAAAAGAGAGAGAGAGAACAAGAGAGAGAGAGAGAACGAGAGAGAGAGAACGAGAGAGAGAGAACGAGAAAGAGAGAGAGAGCAAGTGAGAGAGAGAACAAGAGAGAGAGAGAGCAAGAGAGAGAGAGAGCAAGAGAGAGAGATCAAGAGAGAGAGAGAACAAGAGAGCAAGAGAGAGAACAAGAGAGCAAGAGAGAGAGAACAAGAGAGAGAGAGAACAAGAGAGAGAGAGAACAACAGAGAGAGAACAAGAGAGAGAGAGCAAGAGAGAGAGCAAGAGAGAGAGAAGAGAGAGAGAGAGAGAGAGAGAACAAGAGAGAGAGAGAACAAGAGAGAGAGAGAGAGAACAACAGAGAGAGAACAAGAGAGAGAGAGCAAGAGAGAGAGAGAGAACAAGAGAGAGAGAGCAAAAGAGAGACAGAGAGAGAACAACAGAGAGAGAGAACAAAGAGAGAGAGAGAACAAGAGAGAGAGCAAGAGAGAGAGAGAAGAGAGAGAGAGAGAGAGAGACAAGAGAGAGAGAGAACAAGAGAGCAAGAGAGAGAACAAGAACAAGAGAGAGAGAACAAGAGAGAGAGAGAGCAAGAGAGAGAGAGAGAAGAACAAGAGACAGAACAAGGGAGAGAGAGAGAGCTGGGGAGCAGGTCGATTCCAAAAAATCTATCTTGTTCATTATTCTCCAATTTCACTGTTACAGTTCATGTATGTGTGTGTGTGTGTGTGTGTGTGTGTGTGTGTGTGTGTGTGTGTGTGTGTGTGTGTGTGTGTGTGTGTGTGTGTGTGTGTGTGTGTGTCAATGTTCTGTAACAAGCTGTATGCTTTGCTATACACACTCACAAAAGAGTGACTGTCAGAATCAACCAGCTCTCACAGTCTCACTTCAGACTTAGAAGTTCATCCATGTTTCTCAAACATCAAATTACTAAGGTTAGTCATTAACTATGAATGGTTAAGGTTAGTCATTAACTATGAATGGTTAAGGTTAGGCACTAACTATGAATGGTTAAGGTTAGTCATTAACTATGAATGGTTAAGGTTAGGCATTAACTCTGAATGGTTAAGGTTAGTCATTAACTCTGAATGGTTAAGGTTAGACATTAACTCTGAATGGTTAAGGTTAGGCATTAACTCTGAATGGTTAAGGTTAGACATTAACTCTGAATGGTTAAGGTTAGTCATTAACTATGAATGGTTAAGGTTAGTCATTAACTATGAATGGTTAAGGTTAGGCGTGAACTCTGAATGGTTAAGGTAAGGAAGGATGACAGTTTGTGATTGGCCTAAATCTACATTCTATCTCTATTTTCAAACTTTCAATCTTTTGAATCAGAGGCAGATGCTTACGTCCACCCGCAACACCCTAGCAAAACCCCAACCTACTTGGAGGTAACAGGCCGGTTTCCACGCCATCTCCCGACCTCCTCCGAAGAATGGATACGGACTTGTATCACGGGTGTTTCTCTCCATCTCTTTCCATTACTCTCCATTTCTCTCTCCCTCTCCATCTCTTTCCATTTCTCTCCATCAGAATAGTTGTATCTCTCACCCTCATTCCTCTGCATCCTTTACTAGAACGAGGGAAAGCGAGCGAGAGAGAGAGAGAGAGAGAGAGAGGGGGGTGGTTAAGAGAGAGAGAGAGAGAGGGGGGTTAAGAGAGAGAGAGAGAGAGAGAGGAGGGGGGTTAAGAGAGAGAGAGAGAGAGAGAGGGGGGGGTTAGAGAGAGAGAGAGAGAGAGAGAGAGAGAGAGAGAGAGAGAGAGAGAGAGAGAGTTAAGAGGGGGTGGTTAGAGAGAGAGAGAGAGAGAGAGAGAGAGAGGGGGGTTAAGAGAGAGAGAGAGAGAAGGGGTTAAGAGAGAGAGAGAGAGAGAGAGAGAGAGGGGGGGTTAGAGAGAGAGAGAGAGGGGGGTTAAGAGAGAGAGAGAGAGAGAGAGAGAGAGAGAGGGGGTGGTGGTTAAGAGAGAGAGAGAGAGAGAGAGAGGGGGGGGTGGAGAGAGAGAGAGAGAGATACAGTGCCTGATGGATTGCACAGAACACACACATTCAGTACATTCCATTGAACCCTTGAAGCTTGGGGCTGTCGGTTCACAGAACTCTGAAAGAACACATAGTGATCATGTAGAAACATGTAGAAACATGTAGAATTCTGAAGGAATAGAATTTACTGGATGGAATGAGTAGAATACATGACACACATGATATGCATGCTCCACTTGGACTATTGGACTAGCCTACATACTCTCTCCCCCCTCTCTCTCTCTCTCTCTCTCTCTCTCTTAACCCCCTCTCTCTCTCTCTCTCTCTTAACCCCCCCCTCTCTCTCTCTCTCTTAACCACCTCTCTCTCTCTCTCTCTCTCTCTCCTCCCCCCCCTCTCTCTCTCTCCCCTCCCCCCTCTTTCTCTCTCTACCCTCCCCCCTCTTCTCTCTCCCTCCCTCCCCCCTCTTTCTCTCTCTACCCTCCCCCCCTCTCTCTCTCTCTCTTACCCTCCCCCCTCTTCTCTCTCTCTCCCCCCCCCTCTTTCTCTCTCTAGTCAGGGCCTCCCCCCCCTCTTTCTCTCTCTACCCTCCCCTCTCTCCCTTCTCCTCCATCTGTTTAACTGGATTGTGACAATGCTGTATCATACAGACTGGTATTGCCATTCATGTGGTTTCACCCTCATGTTCTATAGATCTGCCATAGTCAGGGCTGGGCTCTGGTCAGCATGCCCCAAACATGCCATCTGGCCACCTTGCTACACTATAGGCCCACTGCCCACTGCCCACCATCCAAGCTCATATGCATCCTCATACCCTCTTCCCTCCCCTCTAATGGTTGTCAATATGTGTGGGTAAGTTTCCATGTGTGTGTGTATGTGTTGGAGGGGCAGGAGTCTGGCAGGAGTCTGTCTATGAGGAGTTGTGGTTGTTTGGGAGGGCCTGTCAGTCAGGCTGTGACTGACTAGATTACCTCTGTGGCCTTGGCTTGTCTGTCTGTGTGTGTTTACGGTACCAGTCAAAGGATTGGACACACCTACTCATTCTTTTTCATCATTTTCTACATTGTATTTGAGATTCTTAAAATAGCCACACTTTGCCTTGCTGATAGCTTTGCACACGTTTGGCATTCTCTCAACCAGCTTCATGAGGTAGTCACCTGGAATGCATTTTAAATTAACAGGTGTGCCTTGTTAAAAGTTGATTTGTGGAATTTCTTTCCTTCTTAATGTGTTTGAGCCATTCAATTGTGTTGTGACAAGGTAGGGGTGGTATACAGAAGATAGCCCTATTTGGTAAAATACCAAGTCCATATTGTGGCAAGAACAGCTCAAATAAGCAAAGAGAAACAACAGTCCATCATTAATGAAGGTCAGTCAATACGAAAAATATAAAGAACTGAAAGTTTCTTCAAGTGCGTTCGCAAAAACCATCAAGCGCTATGATGAAACTGGGTCTCATGAGGGTCGCCACAGGAAAGGAAGACCCAGAGTTACCTCTGCTGCAGAGGAGGATAAGTTCATTAGTTACCAGTCTCAGAAATTACAGCCCAAATAAATGCTTCACAAAGTTCAAGTAACAGACACATCTCAACATCAACTGTTCAGGGGAGACTGCGTGAATCAGGACTTCATGGTC
>NC_056442.1:50013362-50028362 GCF_018296145.1 Oncorhynchus tshawytscha | reverse complement strand
TACACCACTTTCAATAACTTTGTGGAACAGTCCTGTATGCCAAATAGAATCAAATGCCTTTTGGAAGTCGATAAAGCAAGTGTATATTTTGGTATTATTTTGGTGGACATGTTTATCTATCAGGGTGTGTAGGGTGTAAAAATGATCAGTTGTGCGACGTTTTGGTATAAATCTAATTTGTCTTTTACTCAAGACTGGGTAGCATAGTGGTTAGAGCGTTGGACTAGTAACCGGAAGGTTGCAAGTTCAAACCCCCGAGCTGACTGTCATTCTGCCCCTGAACAGGCAGTTAACCCACTGTTCCTAGGCTGTCATTGAAAATAAGAATTTGTTCTTAACTGACTTGCCTAGTTAAATAAAGGTAAAAATTTAAAAGAAGACATTGTGCTTATTAAGGAAGTTGAGAACTCTTACATTTATAATACTACAGAAAACCTTCCCCAGGTTACTGTTCACACAAATGCCTCTGTAATTGTAAGGGGCAAATTTGTCTCCGTTCTTAAAGATTGGGATTGGTTATGAGTCCTTGATTCCAGATGTCAGGGAAATAACCTACACTCAGGATCAAATTAAACAGTTTTAATATAGCCAATTTAAATTTTGCACTAGTGAGTTTGAGCATCTCATTTAGGATGCCATCAGGTCCGCAGGCTTTTTAAAATTTGAGAGCCTGAAGTTTCTTATTGAGCTCCTGGTCAGTAATAGTTTAGTTTCTTATTGAGCCCCTGGTCAGTAATTGGGGTTTTTCGAATCCATTCAACTTCTCATGAATTTGCCGTTGTTCTGCGTTTGTGTCAATTTGAACGGTGTTGTAGAGTGTTTTAAAATGGGTCCATATGTCACCATTTTGTATCACTAATTCCTCGTTTCGATTTTTTTATTTTATTTTTCCAATTTTGCCAGAAGTTGTGTGTGATTTATGGACTCCTGAATTATTGTCAGCTACTTGCTGTTGTACTGTGCTTTTCTGGATCTGAGTGTTACATTTATAGGGTTTTAAAGTCTTACAGTAATGAAGGTGTAATTCACCATTATTTGGGTCTCTGTGCTTTTGGTTGGAGGTGTTCTATGTTTTTTCCTTATAATTTTACAATCTGCATCAAACCAGTTGTCATCTGTGGTCTTTTTAATTTTTTAAAATCAATTTCAATTGTGCTTCTTTTGCTGTTTGCCTGAATATATAGTTTGTTTTTTACAGTTAGATTGATGCCTTCTTCACTGTGAGTGAATGTGGTATCCAGAAAGTTATCTAAGAGTGTTTGGATATTTTGGTTCCAGGTTGCTTTCTGGTTTTCTTCTGTGCTGTTTTGGGCCCATTTGTATGAATGTCTGATGTTGTACAGATTACTGGGCTGTGAATGTCTGATGTTGTACAGATGGCTGGGCTGTGATGTTGTACAGCTGACTGGTCTGTAATGTCTGATGTTTCAGATTACTGGGCTGTGAATGTCTGATGTTGTCAGCTGACTGGGCTTTGAATTCTGATGTTGTACAGCTGACTGGGCTGTGAATGTCTGATGTTGTACAGCTGACTGGGCTGTGAATGTCTGATGTTGTACAGCTGACTGGGCTGTGAATGTCTGATGTTGTACAGCTGACTGGGCTGTGAATGTTGATGTTGTACTGGGCTGTGAATGTCTGATGTTGTACAGATTACTGGGCTGTGAATGTCTGATGTTGTACAGATTACTGGGCTGTGAATGTGTGATGTTGTACAGATTACTGGGCTGTGAATGTCTGATGTTGTACTGGACTGTGAATGTCTGATGTTGTACAGATTACTGGGCTGTGAATGTGTGATGTTGTACAGATTACTGGGCTGTGAATGTCTGATGTTGTACAGATTACTGGGCTGTGAATGTCTGATGTTGTACAGATTACTGGGCTGTGAATGTCTGATGTTGTACAGATTACTGGGCTGTGAATGTCTGATGTTGTACAGATTACTGGACTGTGAATGTGTGATGTTGTACTGGGCTGTGAATGTGTGATGTTGTACAGATTACTGGGCTGTGAATGTCTGATGTTGTACAGCTGACTGGCTGTGAATGTCTGATGTTGTACAGATTACTGGGCTGTGAATGTCTGATGTTGTACAGATTACTGGACTGTGAATGTGTGATGTTGTTTTACTGGGCTGTGAATGTCTGATGTTGTACAGTTTACTGGGCTGTGAATGTCTGATGTTGTCAGATTACTGGGCTGTGAATGTCTGATGTTTAAGATTACTTTTAATGTCTGATGTTGTACAGATTACTGGGCTGTGAATGTGTGATGTTGTACAGATTACTGGGCTGTGAATGTCTGATGTTGTACAGATTACTGGGCTGTGAATGTCTGATGTTGTACAGCTGACTGGGCTGTTTGAATGTCTGATGTTGTACAGATTACTGGGCTGTGAATGTCTGATGTTGTACAGATTACTGGGCTGTGAATGTCTGATGTTGTACAGCTGACTGGGCTGTGAATGTCTGATGTTGTACAGATTACTGGGCTGTGAATGTGTGATGTTGTACAGCTGACTGGGCGGTGAATGTGTGATGTTGTACAGATTACTGGGCTGTGAATGTCTGATGTTGTACAGATTATTGGACTGTGAATGTCTGATGTTGTACAGATTATTGGACTATGAATGTCTGATGTTGTACAGATTACTGGGCTGTGAATGTCTGATGTTGTACAGATTATTGGACTATGAATGTCTGATGTTGTACAGATTATTGGACTATGAATGTCTGATGTTGTACAGATTACTGGGCTGTGAATGTCTGATGTTGTACAGCTGACTGGGCTGTGAATGTCTGATGTTGTACAGCTGACTGGGCTGTGAATGTGTGATGTTGTACAGATTACTGGGCTGTGAATGTCTGATGTTGTACAGATTACTGGGCTGTGAATGTCTGATGTTGTACAGCTTACTGGGCTGTGAATGTGTGATGTTGTACAGATTACTGGGCTGTGAATGTCTGATGTTGTACAGATTACTGGGCTATGAATGTCTGGTGTTGTACAGATTACTGGGCTATGAATGTCTGGTGTTGTACAGCTGACTGGGCTGTGAATGTCTGATGTTGTACAGATTACTGGGCTATGAATGTCTGGTGTTGTACAGCTGACTGGGCTGTGAATGTCTGATGTTGTACAGCTGACTGGGCTGTGAATGTCTGATGTTGTACAGATTACTGGGCTATGAATGTCTGATGTTGTACAGATTACTGGGCTGTGAATGTCTGATGTTGTACAGATTACTGGGCTGTGAATGTCTGATGTTGTACAGATTACTGGGCTGTGAATGTGTGATGTTGTACAGATTACTGGGCTGTGAATGTGTGATGTTGTACAGATTACTGGCTGTGATGTTGACATGTGTGATGTTATACAGCTGACTGGGCTGTGAATGTCTGATGTTGTACAGCTGACTGGACTGTGAATGTCTGATGTTATACAGCTGACTGGGCTGTGAATGTGTGGTTGTCTCCATGTCTGTTCTTTTGAGGAACAACGTAATTTGGCTGTGATCAGACAGAGGTGTTCACTGTCAAGCGATAGTGAATGAGCTGGGAGAGAAAGGGTCAATGTCTGTAATCATATGGTCTGTGGCCAAGAGGTGAGCAGTAGGTAGTAACCTACCATTGACAAAGTATAGACCAAAGTACAGACCCAGGCTTCTACAGAGCTGCAACAGATCCCTTCCGTTGTTGTTGACGGTGATGTCACTGTTGTTTCTATGGGGACGACGAAGACAGTTAGAGACACTATGGCCTGTTATAAAGCTGTCCCCTCGTGTGGCTGTCACTGTTGTTTCTATGGGGGAGATGAAGACAGAGACACTATGGCCTGTTATAAAGCTGTCCCCTCGTGTGGTCTGTCACTGTTGTTTCTATGGGGGAGATGAAGACAGAGACACTATGGCCTGTTATAAAGCTGTCCCCTCGTGTGGTCTGTCACTGTTGTTTCTATGGGGGAGATGAAGACAGTTAGAGACACTATGGCCTGTTATAATGCTGTCCCCTCATGTGGTCTGTCACTGTTGTTTCTATGGGGGAGATGAAGACAGTTAGAGACACTATGGCCTGTAATAAAGCTGTCCCCTCATGTGGTCTGTCACTGTTGTTTCTATGGGGGAGATCAGGTAGTGTTGGCCTGTAATAAAGCTGTCCCCTTTGGTCTGTCACTGTTGTTTCTATGGGGGAGATGAAGCACACTATGGCCTGTTATAATGCTGTCCCCTCTGGTCTGTCACTGTTGCCTGGGGAGATGAAGACAGTTAGAGCCATGGCCTGTAATAAAGCTGTCCCCCTGGTCTGTCACTGTTGTTTCTATGGGGGGAAGGAAGATCTGTCCCCTCTGGTCTGTAATATGGGGGGATTCTAGAGAGGGGGGCAGATCCCTCATGTGGTCTGTCACTGTTGAGTAATATGGGGATTTAAGGGGAGACACTCTGGCCTGTAATAGCTGGGGATGTGCTGTTAGGGGAGTGTTCCCTGAGTAATATGTCCCCACAGGGCACATTTCCCTGGGGGGAGTCTCTTCCTCAAGGGTGGGGAAGATCTCCTCTGAGTAATATGGGGATTCTGAGGGGGGAGATCTCCTCTGAGTAATATGGGGATTCTGAGGGGGAGATCTCCTCTGAGTAATATGGGGATTCTGAGGGGGGAGATCTCCTCTGAGTAATATGGGGATTCTGAGGGGGGATAAATATTACGCAAAGTAACACGTCTTTTTCCGTCAGTACAAGTTATTTTTTCAATTAGATGTTGTAGTTCGGATTTGTACCAAATGATCAGTCCTCCAGAGTCTCTGCCTCTATTGACAGAGATGTGTTTCTGTGTCAGCCTTACACCATGTCTCCTGCAGAATGATGATGTCAACATCTTTAAGATTTTTGTTGAACTCCAGTGCTAAACTCTTCAGTCCAAAGGTTGATCAGTTTAGGCCCTGAATGTTCCACATGCTGACTGATAGGTTGATGAGTTTAGGCCCTGAATGTTCCACATGCTGACTGATAGGTTGATGAGTTTAGGCCCTGAATGTTCCACATGCTGACTGATAGGTTGATGAGTTTAGGCCCTGAATGTTCCACATGCTGACTGATAGGTTGATGAGTTTAGGCCCTGAATGTTCCACATGCTGACTGTGTGTGTGTGTGTGTGTGTGTGTGTGTGTGTGTGTGTGTGTGTGTGTGCGTGCGTGCGTGCGTGCGCGTGTGTGTGTGTGTTTAGTGCAGTTTAGTGCAGATGTATTGGAGGAGCTGTTTAATCTCACTTAATCCTACAGGGTTCTCCTGTCCTCTGACGACCTCTGCGTAGCTGCGCTGGTCCTGCTGTTGGGCCCTGTGGAGTGGAGGAGGGCCAGTTCTGGGCCGTGGGGCTTCCTCTCTGGTCTGGTAGGGCTGGTGGTCTGGTGCGGGGTAGTAGGCTGGGCCCGGTCCAGTCTGGCTAAGCCGATGGAAGTGGTTATGCTCTCGTGGTGGGTGGGGTCTGTGGGGTGCGCTGGGTCTGGTGTGGCATTGAGGGGGCCTGGGGCTCCTTGGTGGTGCAGTGGTCTGGTAGGGGTCTCTCTCTCTCTCCTCTCTCAATTCAATTCAATTCAAGGGCTTTATTGGCATGAGAAACATGTGTTAACATTGCCAAAGCAAGTGAGGTAGATAATATATAAAGTGAATATATAAAGTGAAATAAACAATAAAAATTAACAGTAAACATTACACATACAGAAGTTTCAAAACAATAAAGACATTACAAATGTCATATTATATATATATACAGTGTTTTAACAATGTATAAATGGTAAAGGACACAAGATAAAATAAATAAGCATAAATATGGGTTGTATTTACAATGGTGTGTGTTCTTCACTGGTTACCCTTTTCTCGTGGCAACAGGTCACAAATCTTGCTGCTGTGATGGCACAGTGTGGAATTTCACCCAGTAGATATGGGAGTTTATCAAAATTGGATTTGTTTTCGAATTCTTTGTGGATCTGTGTAATCTGAGGGAAATATGTCTCTCTAATATGGTCATACATTGGGCAGGAGGTTAGGAAGTGCAGCTCAGTTTCCACCTCATTTTGTGGGCAGTGAGCACATAGCCTGTCTTCTCTTGAGAGCCATGTCTGCCTACGGCGGCCTTTCTCAATAGCAAGGCTATGCTCACTGAGTCTGTACATAGTCAAAGCTTTCCTTAAGTTTGGGTCAGTCACAGTGGTCAGGTATTCTGCCGCTGTGTACTCTCTGTGTAGGGCCAAATAGCATTCTAGTTTGCTCTGTTTTTTTGTTAATTCTTTTTCAATGTGTCAAGTAATTATCTTTTTGTTTTCTCATGATTTGGTTGGGTCTAATTGTGCTGCTGTCCTGGGGCTCTGTAGGGTGTGTTTGTGTTTGTGAACAGAGCCCCAGGTCCAGCTTGCTTAGGGGACTCTTCTCCAGGTTCATTTCTCTGTATGGCTTTGGGAATAGCTTCCTTTTAGGTGGTTATAGAATTTAACGGTTCTTTTCTGGATTTTGATCATTAGTGGGTATCGGCCTAATTCTGCTCTGCATGCATTATTTGGTGTTCTACGTTGTACACGGAGGATATTTTTGCAGAATGCTGCGTGCAGAGTCTCAATTTGGTGTTTGTCCCATTTTGTGAAGTCTTGGTTGGTGAGCGGACCCCAGACCTCACAACCATAAAGGGCAATGGGCTCTATGACTGATTCAAGTATTTTTAGCCAGATCCTAATTGGTATGTTGAAATTTATGTTCCTTTTGATGGCATAGAATGCCCTTCTTGCCTTGTCTCTCAGATCGTTCACAGCTTTGTGGAAGTTGCCTGTGGCGCTGATGTTTAGGCCAAGGTATGTATAGTTTTTTGTGTGCTCTAGGGCAACAGTGTCTAGATGGAATTTGTATTTGTGGTCCTGGTGACTGGACCTTTTTTGGAACACCATTATTTTGGTCTTACTGAGATTTACTGTTAGGGCCCAGGTCTGACAGAATCTGTGCATAAGATCTAGGTGCTGCTGTAGGCCCTCCTTGGTTGGTGACAGAAGCACCAGATCATCAGCAAACAGCAGAGATTTGACTTCGGATTCTAGTCGGGTGAGGCCGGGTGCTGCAGACTTTTCTAGTGCCCGCGCCAATTCGTTGATATATATGTTGAAGAGGGTGGGGCTTAAGCTGCATCCCTGTCTCACCCCACGACCCTGTGTGAAGAAATGTATGTGTTTTTTGCTAATTTTAACCGCACACTTGTTGTTTGTGTACATGGATTTTATAATGTCGTATGTTTTACCCCCAACACCACTTTCCATCAGTTTGTATAGCAGACCCTCATGCCAAATTGAGTCAAAGGCTTTTTTGAAATCAACAAAGCATGAGAAGACTTTGCCTTTGTTTTGGTTTGTTTGGTTGTCAATTAGGGTGTACATGGTCTGTTGTACGGTAATTTGGTAAAAAGCCAATTTGACATTTGCTCAGTACATTGTTTTCATTGAGGAAATGTACGAGTCTGCTGTTAATGATAATGCAGAGGATTTTCCCAAGGTTACTGTTGACGCATATTCCACGGTAGTTATTGGGGTCAAATTTGTCTCCACTTTTGTGGATTGGGCTGATCAGTCCTTGGTTCCAAATATTGGGGAAGATGCCAGAGCTAAGGATGATGTTAAGTATAGTATAGCCAATTGGAATTTGTTGTCTGTATATTTGATCATTTCATTGAGGATACCATCAACACCACAGGCCTTTTTGGGTTGGAGGGTTTTTATTTTGTCCTGTAACTCATTCAATGTAATTAGAGAATCCAGTGGTTTCTGGTAGTCTTTAGTAGTTGATTCTAAGATCTGTATTTGATCATGTATATGTTTTTGCTCTTTATTCTTTGTTATAGAGCCAAAAAGATTGGAGAAGTGGTTTACCCATACATCTCCATTTGGGAGAGATAATTCTTCGTGTTGTTGTTTGTTTAGTGTTTTCCAATTTTCCCAGAGGTGGTTAGAGTCTATGGAATCTTCAATTACATTGAGCTGATTTCTGACGTGCTGTTCCTTCTTCTTCCGTAGTGTATTTCTGCATTGTTTTAGTGATTCACCATAGTGAAGATGTAGACTCAGGTTTTCTGGGTCTCTATGTTTTTGGTTGGACAGGTTTCTCAATTTCTTTCTTAGATTTTTGCATTCTTCATCAAACCATTTGTCTTTATTGTTAATTTTCTTCAGTTTTCTATTTGAGATTTTTATATTTGATAGGGAACCAGAGAGGTCAAATATACTGTTAAGATTTTCTACTGCCAAGTTCACACCTTCACTATTACAGTGGAACGTTTTACCCAGGAAATTGTCTAAAAGGGATTGAATTTGTTGTTGCCTAATTGTTTTTTGGTAGGTTTCCAAACTGCATTCCTTCCATCTATAGCATTTCTTAATGTTACTCAGTTCCTTTGGCTTTGATGCCTCATGATTGAGTATTGCTCTGTTTAAGTAGACTGATTTTGCTGTGGTCTGATAGGGGTGTCAGTGCGTTGACTGTGAACGCTCTGAGAGACTCTGGGTTGAGGTCAGTGATAAAGTAGTCTACAGTACTACTGCCAAGAGATGAGCTATAGGTGTACCTACCATAGAAGTCCCCTCAAAGCCTACCATTGACTATGTACATACCCAGCGTGCGACAGAGCTGCAGGAGTTGTGACCCATTTTTGCTAGTTGTGTTGTCATAGTTGTGCCTAGGGGGGCATATGTGGGAGGGAATGCTGTCACCTCCAGGCAGGTGTTTGTCCCCCTGTGTGCTGAGGGTGTCAGGTTCTTGTCCGGTTCTGGCATTTAGGTCGCCACAGACTAGTACATGTCCCTGGGCCTGGAAATGATTGATTTCCCCCTCCAGGATGGAGAAGCTGTCTTCATTAAAGTATGGGGATTCTAGTGGGGGGATATAGGTAGCACACGGGAGGACATTTTTCTCTGTTAGGATAATTTCCTTTTGAATTTCTAGCCAAATGTAGAATGTTCCTGTTTTGATTAATGGAGTGAGTTAGGTCTGCTCTATACCAAATTAGCATACCCCCTGAGTCCCTTCCCTGTTTCACACCTGGTAGTTTGGTGGATGGGACTACCAGCTCTCTGTAACCTAGAGGGCAACCAGTGGGTCCGTCTCCTCTATACCAGGTTTCTTGCAGGATGACAATGTCTGTATTACCGATTTCTTTGGTGAAATCTGGGTTTCTGCTCTTTAGGCCAAAGGCAGATGACCTCAGGCCTTGGATATTCCAGGATGATATAGTGAAGGCTTTTTGTTCCATAGAGTGTCCAATGTTGTTGGTCGTGGTTTGTCTCTCTCTCTTTCTCTCCCTCTCCTGTCTCTCTCCTCTCTCTCTCTCTCTCTCTCCCCTCTCTCTCTCTCTATCAGTCTCTCTCTCCTCTCTCTCTCTCTATCACTCTCTCTCCTCTCTATCTCTCCTCTCACCTCTCCCTCTCTCTCTCTCTCTCACCTCTCTCTCTCTCTCCTCTCTAACTCTCTCTCTCTCTCTCTCTCTCTCTATCCTCTCTCCTCTATCTCTCTCTCTCTCTCTCTCCTCTCTCTCTCTCTCTCTCTCTCTCTCTCTCTCTCTCTCTCTCTCCTCTCTCTCTCTCTCTCTCTCTCTCTCTCTCTCTCTCTCTCTCTCTCTCTCTCTCTCTCTCTCTCTCTCTCTCTCTCTCTCTCTCTCTCTCTCTCTCTCTCTCTCTCTCTCTATCCTCTCTCTCTCTCTCTCTCTCTCTCTCTCTCTCTCTCTCTCTCTCTCTCTCTCTCTCTCTCTCTCTCTCTCTCACCTCTCTCTCTCTCTCTCTCTCTCTCTCTCTCTCTCCTCTCTCTCTCTCTCCTTTCTCTCTCTCTTCATCTTTCACCATTCATATGTAAAACTGCCGGTGTGATTGCTTCAAAGGGACTCATGTATTCTAATGAAAAAGGGGGAAGTGTAATGAACTGAACAAGATGAGACAGAAGCCCCGTTTATACCTGGTTCTAACATGCGTCTGTTGTCCTGATCTTGTCCACATTCTGATTGTGCCCACATTTGTCGACAGGTCAAAAGATGCATTGTTAACTGATTGTGATTAGATATTCCTGACCACCTCTGGAGGTAGTCAAAAATGCATCATGTACGGACATCCTTGAAGTGTAAACAAATCCGGACCAGGAAAGTGTATACATTTTTGCAAAACGTCACGGTTGTCTCACCCTCTCAAAAAACAATCCCACTGGCCGGTTGAATTAAGATCATGGTCTTCGTTAGAAGCCAAGAGCATAGTGGCATAGATACCGCAGGAAAATAAAGACATTTATGAAGAGATCGTTTCCCGAATAGAGAAAAAGTGTTTTCCCATTCCAATGTACCTTTAGATCAAGGTATAATGTGGAGACACATTTTATTATTACCAAAAAGCAGGCGGTGTTTCATAATATTAGATACAGGTTGTTCTAATTGGTCTCTTTCTTTCTCCCTCCCTCCATCCTTATCCTTCTCCCTACATCACCCCCTCCCTCCCTCCCTCCATCCTTATCCTTCTCCCTACATCACCCCCTCCCTCCCTCCCCCATCCTTATCCTTCTCCCTACATCACCCCCTCCCTCCCTCCCTCCCCCATCCTTATCCTTCTCCCTACATCACCCCCTCCCTCCCTCCCCCCATCCTTATCCTTCTCCCTACATCACCCCCCTCCCTCCCTCCATCCTTATCCTTCTCCCTACATCACCCCCTCCCTCCCTCCTTCCATCCTTATCCTTCTCCCTACATCACCCCCCCTCCCTCCCTCCATCATCCTTCTCTCCCCCTCCCTCCCCCTCCCTCCCTCCCTCCCTCCCTCCTTCCCTCCCTCCCTCCCTCCCTCCCTCCCTCCCTCCCTCCCTCCCTCCCTCCCTCCATCCTTATCCTTCTCCCTACATCACCCTCCCCCCTCCCTCCCTCCCTCCATCCTTATCCTTCCCTCCCTACATCACCCTCCCTCCCTCCCTCCCTCCCCCACCCTCCCTCCTTCCATCCTTCTCCCTCCCTACATCACCCTCCCTCCCTCCCTCCCTCCCTACATCCCCTCCCCCTCCCCCTCCCTACATCACCCTCCCTCCCTCCCTCCCTACATCCTCCCTCCCTCCCTCCCTACATCACCCTCCCTCCCCCTCCCCCTCACCCTCCCTCCCTCCCTCCCCTCCCTCCCTCCCTCCCTCCCCATCACCCTCCCTCCCTCCCTCCCCCTCCCTCCCCCCCCTCCCTCCATCCTTCTCCTTCTCCCTACATCACCCTCCCTCCCTCCCTCCCTCCCTCCCTCCCCATCACCCTCCCTCCCTCCCTCCCTACATCACCCTCCCTCCCTCCCTCCCTCCCTTCATCTTCCTTCTGTACTTCCCTCCCTCCATCTCCATCCACCTCCCTCCCTCCCTCCCTCCCTCCCTCCCCATCACCCTCCCTCCCTCCCTCCCTCCCTACATCACCCTCCCTCCCTCCCTCCCTACATCACCCTCCCTCCCTCCCTCCCTTCATCTTCCTTCTGTACTTCCCTCCCTCCATCTCCATCCACCTCCCTCCCTCCCTCCCTCCCTCCCTACATCACCCTCCCTCCCTCCCTCCCTCCCTCCCTACATCACCCTCCCTCCCTCCCTCCCTCCCTACATCACCCTCCCTCCCTCCCTCCCTACATCACCCTCCCTCCCCCCTCCCTCCCTTCATCTTCCTTCTGTACTTCCCTCCCTCCATCTCCATCCACCTCCCTCCCTCCCTCCCTCCCGTCATTTTCCCCTTCCTTCCGTACTCCCTCCCTCCCTCCATCTCCATCCACCTCCCTCACCCCCTCCCTCCATCTCCATCCACCTCCCTCCCTCCCTCCCTCCCTCCCTCCCTCCATCTCCATCCACCTCCCTCCCTCCCTCCCGTCATTTTCCCCTTCCTTCCGTACTTCCCTCCCTCCCTCCATCTCTTCCCCTCCCTCCCTCCCTCCCGTCATCTTCCCCTTCCTTCCGTACTTCCCTCCCTCCCTCCATCTTCCCATCCTCTCTTTTTCTGTCTTTCTCCTCTCTGGTTCTCTCCCAGAGCGGGAGTCATTGCGACAGCAGTATGCCCAGGACACTAAGATGGGCTTTGTGATCAATGCCATCTACTCCATGGCCTATGGGCTCCATAACATGCAGCGCTCACTGTGCCCAGGCTATCAGGTGGGTGCTACTGGACTGGAATAAACACAACCTACTGTCACTATTATTGTTGATATATGATGGTGAGGATGAAGAGGATGATGAGGATGATGGTGAGGATGATGAGGATGGTGAGGATGAAGAGGATGATAATGATGATGATGATTGTGATAATGGTGATGATGATGATGATTGTGATCCAGGGGCTGTGTGATGCAATGAGACCAATAGATGGCGCTACACTGCTGGACTTCCTGATGAAGACCAACTTCACAGGCGTGTCTGGAGAGGGCATCCTGTTTGACGAGAACGGAGACTCACCTGGCCGGTACGTGTATGTGTGTGTGTGTGTGTGTGTGTATGCATGTTTGTGTGTGTGTGTGTTTGTGCGTGTGTGTCTATGTGTGTGTGTGTGTGTGTATATGTTTGTGTGTGTGTGTGTATATGTGTGTGTGCGTGTGTGTGTGTATATGTTTGTGCGTGCGTGTGTGTATATGTGTATGTGTGTGTATATGCGTGTGTGTGTGTGTGTGTTTGTGCGTGTGTGTATATGTGTGTGTGTGTGTGTATATGTTTGTTTGTGCGTACGTGTGTGTGCGTGTGTGTGTGTGTGTGCGTGCGTGCGTGTGTGTCTCAATAGGACACTGGCTGTGATGATCTCATCCCATGTACACTACATGACCAAAAGTATGTGGACACATGCAATTCGAACATCTCATTACAAAATCATGGGCATTAATATGAAGTTGGTCCCCCTTTGCTGCTATAACTACCACCACTCTTCTGGGAACGGTTTCCACTAGATGTTGGAACATTGCTGCGGGGGACTTGCTTCCATTCAGCCACATGAGTAATAGTGAGGTCGGGCACTGATGTTGGGAGATTAGGCTCGCAGTCGGTGTTCCAATTCATCCCAAAGCTGTTCGATGGGGTTGAGGTCAGGGTTCTATGCAGGCTAGTCAAGTTCTTCCACACCGATCTCGACAAACCATTTATTGTATGGACCTTGCATTGTGCATGGGGCATTGTCATGCGGAAGCAGGAAAGGGCCTTTCCCAAACTGTTGACACAAAGTTGGAAGCACAGAATCACTAGAATGTCATTGTATGCTGAAGCATTAAGATTTCCCTTCACTGGAACTAAGGGGCCTGAACCATGAAAAACAGCCCTAGAACATTATGCCTCCTCCAACAAACTTTACAGTTGGCACTATGCATTCGGGCAGGTAGTGTTCTCTTGGCATCTGACAAACCCAGCGTTATTCATCACTCCAGAGAAAGTGTTTCCACTGCTCCAGAGTCCAATGGGAGCTTTACACCACTCCAGCCAATGATTGGCATTGAGCATTGTGATCTTAGGCTTGTGTGCGGCTGCCAGGTCATGGAAACCCATTTCATGAAGCTTCTGATGAACAGTTCTTGTGCTGACGTTGCTTCCAGAGGCAGTTTGAAACTCGGTAGTGAGTGTTGCAACTGAGGACAAACCAGTTTTACTCACTGCGCGATTCAGCACTCGGCGGTCCCGTAATGTGAGCTTGTGTGGCCTACCACTTCGCTTCTGTGCCGTTGTTGCTCCTAGACGTTTCTGCTTCACAATAACAGCACTTACAGTTGACCGGGGCAGCTCTAACAGGGCAGAAATTTGATGAACTGACTTGTTGGAAAGGTGGCATTCTATGACGGTGCCACAGTGAAAGTCAGTGGCAGTAAGACCATTCTATTGCCAATGATTGTCTATGGAGATTGCATGGCTGTGTGCTCGATTTTATACACCTGTCAGCAACCGGTGTTGATGAAGTAGCCAAATCCACTCATTTGAAGGGTTGGGCTAACCTTAACCCACATACTAACCTTAACCCACATACTAACCTTAACCCACATACTAACCTTAACCCACATACTAACCTTAACCCACATACTTTTAGATATATAGTGTATCTCTGTACCTTAGTATGTATGTATCAATAGATTCAGAGGCACTGACTCACTGTGTGTGTGTGTGTGTGTGTCAGCTATGAGATCATGAACTTTAAGAAGATGGGCAAGGACTACTATGACTATATTAACGTAGGGAGCTGGGACAACAGTGGGCTGAAGATCGATGACGATGAAATCTGGGCCAGCAAGGACACCATCATCAAATCAGTCTGCAGCGAACCCTGTGACAAGGGACAGATAAAGGTGACACACACACACACACATCAAATATATGCATCCACACGTTTCCACACACACACATCCCTACAAACACATCCTGTGTATGCTCTGGGGGGGAGGGAGGCTAGCAATGACAAGGACCCTTCCAGATTATCTCCGTCTGATTGGTGTATTCTATCTAAGATAGTATTTCTGCAGCATTCTGATTGGTGTGTTTCTCCTGAGCTGATGAGGTTGTGTCCTCCAGGTGATCCGTAAAGGAGAGGTGAGCTGCTGCTGGACCTGCACTCCCTGTAAGGAGAATGAGTTTGTGTTTGATGAGTACACCTGCCGAGCCTGTGACCTGGGCTCCTGGCCCACCTTCCACCTCACAGGTGAGACGCACGCGCACACCCCCTCACGCACACACACACACCCCCACGCACACACACCCCCTCACGCACACACCCACCCCCCACACACACACCCCCACGCACGCACGCACACACACACACACACACCCCCACGCACACACACCCCCACGCACGCACACACACACCCCCACGCACGCACACACACACGCACGCACGCACGCACGCACACACACACACACACACACACACACACACACCCCCACGCACACACACCCCCACGCACGCACACACACACACACACACACACACACACACACACACACACACACACACACACACACACGCACGCACGCAC